>NC_064436.1:11123333-11434285 GCF_023343835.1 Lagopus muta | reverse complement strand
AAGGGTAACAAAGAAGTTGAGGTAAGATACCTTTTTAAAAAATGTAACCTTCTACCTTCAAAGCAATCCTAAGGCATTCGTTGCCAAGATATGTTGTGCTTTCCACGTGTCATCTGTTTTACAAAAAAAGTATTTTGTATGATGTGTTGTTTTCAAAAGTGAATGTAAAACTATACTTAGCTATAGATGTGGGAGGATGTCCTGCGAGACTACAGTGACAGTGGCTTATTGCCAATCGGACAGAAAACTGAAATTCTGTTCTTGCCTTTTTGTCCATATAAGTATCCATAAGAATGGAGTTTAAATCTTCTAATGAAGAGCTCTTGATTTTAGTAGAAGTTAGAAGTCAGTACAACTGATAGCTAGAAAAATCTTGACTTCAACAAAGGTTTATTTTGAGTAGAGAAGCTTTTAACCTTTGGAACATTGCACAAACAGAACATCTGTGATAGATTGTTACTGGTCATTTTTATAGTATGCTACTGATTCTTACTTGTATCCTAATATTATGTTTCTAGAATATATGCTTTATGCTAAACTCTGGCGAATCTTTGGCCAGTGTTACTCATGAGGTCAGACAGGGTAATTTTATTTGTTTGCTGTGTGCCAGTAACATACTTCTAGCTTGTGTGATTCAAGGAAATTGGTTTATCTTTTTCTTTAGTGTCTCCATTTCTTATATATATATACGTGTGTGTGTGTGTGTATAAGAAGTACTTACATTTTATTTGGATTTCTTCAAAGGAAAATATCCTGGTAATGTCTTAGGATTTTGATAAAATAGTTCTTATTGCGTGTGTCATTGATGCAAAGATTCAAACAGTGCTAAGAAAATTCTGGCTCATAAACTTATATGATTACAGTACTTCACTTATGAAAAAAGATTTTCACATAAGCATATTTTTGGGGTTAGCAGAACCCAAGGTGTCTTTACTGGGAGCATGACTAAGGATTTACAGTATCATACCTGAGTTTATTTGTAATCTTCCATTGATGTGGAAGGGGGGTGTTTTTCAGCTGAACTCACTGGGATTTAGATCTTTCTACTAACTACAAAAGGAATTATTTCTGTTCATTCACCATAATCCCTTTAGAACAGGAACTACTGTAGATACAGAAATCTAGGAAAAACAGTATTGCAATAAATATAGTACACGTAATCATCTTGGGTAGTACATGATGGAACAAGTAGTGTAATCCTAGCAAAAACTGGAAAAAAAAACAACAAACAAAACTAAAACAGCTTACTGATTTGTTTGAAGAGGAAATGAGTGGTTTCATTTTAAGCTCCTCTTCCTCTACTATTCAGAAGACTACTTATTAGGAAAAAGTAGTGCTAAAACCAGGAAGTATATAGGGAATGCAAGTGTTTGGCACTTACAAATCTAAACAGGACGTGCTGCGTTTCAAAAAACACAGAGATGCTAAGGTACAAGTAATGTCATTCCATACTAAGGGCCAGACCTAAAACGAGGCCAGAGCTTACAACTCCATCCTGACATTTTGGTGTTCTGGAATGTGTACTTTTATAAATCTGGCCAGCACAGTAAACTTAAAACAGTAATGTTTTGTATTAGGGATAGGAAGGCCCTGGTACGCATCAAAACTACTGAGCATCTCTATCCACGATTCAGTAGAGAGCGGTGAAGGCAGAGGTGAATGTTGAATCCTGCTTTAAGATGTTTAAAAGAGAACCACTTCCTTCTGTTAAAGTTTTGCAGATGTTCCTCTCCCAGTATAACTTCTAAATCTTTACAGAGTAAAGTTTGTTTGTTTCTTTTTTTTGAAAATGTTTCCAGTAATCATAAACACCTCAGAAACAATTACATGCTTATACGCATACTAGTGCTCATTCTACATGGGAAATGTAGAGTCCAACTGCCACTTTAGATGACTCAAATATATCTTCTGCTGTGAGTATTGTCTGTAACTGACTTGGAGTGATAAAGTGGCAGTCTACAATTGTTCTTTTGAATCTCAGTTACTGTAGGTAAACTATCTGAAACAAATACAAAGAAAGTTGACTTCGTGATTAAGCCTTCAACTGGAAATGGGGAGACCCTAGGACCTTACAAGTGGTAGAATCATCTTGTTTATGCACTCATTTGTTTTTTCTCTCATAAAATACATGCATTGTTTTAGAAACAGTGTATAAGCAGAAACTGGAATATAGGAAGTTGCATACTAATACAAGCAAGAACTTCTGTACTGTCAGCAGCACTGGAATAACCTGCCCAGCATGGTTGTGGACTTCCCTTCTCTAGAGATATTCAAGACCTGTCTGGTCACCTACCTGCGTGACCTTCTTTAGGGAAGTTGCATTAGCATGGGTGTTGGACTTGATCTACACAGGTCCCTTCCAGCAATTCTGTGTCTCTGTGAAACATGTCTTAAAACAGCAGTTTCTCACCTTTTCCTGTCATATTCTGGTCTTCAAACAGAAACCTTGAAATCTTGACGTTTCAAGAACAGCTTCAGAACAATGTTTGTTGTTGCTCCTCTGTGCATACACATACTTTTATTTTGCTGGTAAACAAAACACAAGAAGAAAGTGTAGCTACTACTGCTTTTTTTGTGGAACCTGATCTAGATCAACTAACTGCATTGTCAGAATTCCTCTGCGGTAATTAATATGTGTAAAGACAGGCATGGATGCAGCAAGGAAGGCACTCAGCAGTCTGAAAAATGAAAGCTAAATTGATTGTATTTGATTTGATTGTATTTGCTAGATTTTGACTGTATTTGCTAGTAGCTAAGTAGTCTTTCCAGGATTGCCTAAACTCTCTCTGAATTTCAGTTTGATTCCCATGTCCTTTTATTGCATCTGACCACACCATGGCTGTTCACTGAACAAAGATCAAAAGCATGCCTTACACAGTCACTATATATGGTCAAACCCCACTGCTTTTGATTTCTTCTTTTGACATCAAAGTACTAGAAAAAGCATCTTCACTGAGTTCACTGATGTACTTTAACAGGGTGGTCTATAAATTGACTAAAGCTTTACTTACTGTATTAAAGTACAAGACTTGCATCGCTTGCATATAGTCATTTCTTTTCTTAATTGACAATTGCAATATACTTTGTGAAAACATAGTAAATTTTATGTGCCAGGTAGTGATTCTTGTCTCAGAATTGAAGGCAGCAAGTATGAACTGTACCTATATCTACAGAACATACTGACCTGAAACACTTTGTCGCTTTGTATTTGAAGCAAAAGAAGAGATTTTGAACCTGTGTTGCTGTTTTCAAAGTAGATCTGATTTGTGTCAATCATACAGACAAGGCAACTGTAAACGAGAACAAAAAGAGACCAGACCAGTGTGAAAAACATGTATTCTGCGTACACAAAGGAAACTGGAAATGTGGTCTTTTTTAGAAGACTTTGTGTGTAAGGGAAAGTTGAGACACTTAGGAAGCAGCAACTCATATGCTGACTTTTATGTGCCCTGAGACAAAGATGCATTGTGTTAATTTTAGGCCAGTGAGATGAAGATGCAAAAGTTGTGTTAAAGTATGTTTCAACTATTTGTCAAGCCCAGAATAGTGGTAAAATCCTGCTGGATTTTTCTATCAAGTAAATTCTCCTCATCAAATAAAACTTATAGCCGTAAATGTGCCCCTGTGTTCAAACATAGGTGCTATTTAGAACCAACTCAAGATCTTCTGTCTAAATCCCAATTTTCAGATTGGGTGTTAGGAAACACAAGGCTATCTCTTTCTATATAAATTCATGTAACATAATTCTGTTAGATGGCATGCATTTACTCATGGGTTAAGATTATAATTGCATTTCAAAGCAGTTCTCTTGAAACATTCTAAAACAGATTATGTTCTTAAAAACTGTGCTCTTTACTTTGCATGTTTTAGTACGACATCCCATTAAAGCTGTGTTTGAAGTTACTAGGATTTGTTAAAAATTTGATAATGCCTAAGTAGATAAGAGATTATATGCTTTATGTATATATTTGAAGGATTTGTTCCAGCTTGGATACAGTGTATTAATTGGCCACCTACAGTGAACAGCAGTGTTTAATATTTAGAATCCTTTTCTTCATTGTTTTCCAGGCAGAAGAGCATGTAAGTATTCTTTTAAGTAAATTTGCTAACTTTCTGGAACACATTTAAACAATGTGTGCTACTTGTGTCATATTACATTAACTTCACTTCTACAGACAGGTTGTATACATATGTAATAAATAGCCCCTCAGGGATCAGATCTAGATTAACTGAGAAAAACGTACTCTGCTGTACGTTAAGTAATTTACAATATCTCAGTAAACATTAGAAAAGACATGTTTGTCTCACTAGAACAGGTTAACTATGCCTGCAGACTCAGTAATGATTGTAGAATGTTAAACTATGAAGTGGAAAGTTATAATTGCTTTAAATAGTCTAATTTTTTCCCCCTAAAACCTCATCCTATCTGGAGTTTGATACCATGATGTCTGTAATAACACTGAATGCTTATGATACAGAATGAAAATAGTAAAGAAAGGGACCAGTTCTGCAAAGGATCTAAACAAAGTGACTTAAAACCGAGAGGGAAAAGGTTGGAGAGAAAACTTAATTTTAAGTGGGTAATCTTTTATTTAAATATTATTCCTTTGTAATTAAATTATAATATCTGAAATGATATCTCCATAGAGAAGAAGCGTGTTTTAAGCATGCTAGTTTTATTTACATATCACAACATTCCTGTAGCCTCTCTATGACTATCAGCTCAATTACTGCCTGGTAATTATTTCAGTAGTATGGCACGTATGGTAACGGTGGTATTGTTAGCTTTGGTTTTTATTGTCTCAGTCTAAATCTAATTAACAGTGTTCTATGTAAGCGTACAAAAGTTATTTCAGAAGAGTTTGGATGCTTGGACATCACAACTCTAGAACTTATTAGATTTACCAGCTATTGAGAAAAGTAACGTATAGGATAACATTTATTTTTTGCTGTACTTTCTTATTGTAAAAATGATGTTGGGTGCACTGGACATCTGTAAGTTTTCCCATCTCCTAAGAAAACAGCGCTCATCCCAAAACACTCATGCAAGCTTAGGGTAAACCATAAAATTATCAGAAGTGCTGCAGTTTCAGGGTTTAACCTAGCTGTCTTGTCTTTGATATGCAGAAGGGGATAGAAAATAAGCTAAATTCTGAATGCAGAAGCATACTTAGAATTCTGTCTTAATTGATCATTTAAGGAAAACCATCTTAATTGTTTAATTACATTATTTATCTGTCTTGAAGTCAAGCAAGAGGCCCACCAGCATTGAGAAATAACAAACTGTAGTAGGAGAGTGGCTAGAGCAGACAGCCATAAGCCCTGGACTCTGGAGGAGCCATTTAACACTGTTTGCTTGTCCTGAACTAGAAATAATAAATACTTCATTATATTCAATTATTGGAGACCTTAAGATAAGAAGTGCCATATTAGAAATAATCATTATTTTGTTATATATTAGCTTTGCAACAAAAACAACTGAAGACTTTTGTGCATAAAGTAAGGATAATTTAATATACGTTAAGTTCCTACATTACATAGGAATGGTTAAAAATATTTATTAATCACATATGAAAATGTTAAAGTAACTAAAAAAACAGTTGAAGGAAATGCTCGTAAACACTGTGGCTATCTGCAGAAGAGGCACAGGTAAGTCAGAAACCACGGTGTTCTATTTCCTTACTGTATAGAAACAGCTTGATTGTACACATACTGTTTGGGGAGAGAGAAAAAGTACTTTTCAAACAGACAACAGTTGCAGTCACAAGGAAGGGCCAATTTTGAATTCATAGCATGGAAGAGCTGGTGAAGTGTAATTCGATAAAAGTGATATCTACCGAAGTAAGAATCAAAGAGCACAGTTTGTTTCAGGTAGGCCTGACTATAGTTCTGTTCCATTTGTCTATAAACAGTAAAGGAAAAGGCATAGTCATTCGTTTATTCAGTTGAGAAATTGACGTGTATCATGCTTTGAGAGAAACTTGAAAACTGAATATGATGGAGTTTATCTATCAATTATGCTTTGTAGTTACTTGCAGGTGAGTGAATTCTGTTCTCTCGTCATCTTCTTTCTCTGTTCTTTCCAGGGAGTAAGTGCATTCCAACACACAAATGTCATGCAGTGCCAATAATTCAGTATACAGGTTCATTTATAATTAAATACTGTGCCTTAAAAAAAAGAAAATGTTTATTAGAAAGAAATCGATAACTTTAAATAATGACATTGATTTTTGAAGTGTGATGAGGTGTATTGTACCATAGCAAAAACAAGAAAGTAAATTAAAAACCTACCATGAACTCAAGAATTATGTGGACACAATCCCTGTTACTTTAAAGTGAGATATAAATCCAGAGATTTCTCATGCCATCATTTTGTAAATAATTACAGTTCTGCTGAATCTGTTGTATAAAGTTTACATGGGAGGTTCAGTGCACCCTCGCTCTTGTTTAGAACATTCAGAACCACCAGAGAGATGTTGACATATGGCTGCACTGTTTTAGTGCACGAGACATCTACTACATGGGAGCATAATAAACAGGAGCATAAAGACAGGTTTGTGCAAGCAGTTTGGATTGACCTTTTTGGCAGCTGAAATCCATCTTGAGTACATGGTGCTGATGTGGACAGACATGTAAACTTCATCTTGTTACCACAACTACTAGCTTTACAAATATATTCCAAAGCTCAAAATGTATATCATCTTAGGTAAAGAGATTTTAAACAGGAGAGGAGATACAATGGCAACAATTCCAACTAGATTCAGCAGAAACTGTTTCTTCAGTTTGTGGCAGTGCACCTACTGATAAATAAACAGTTATGCAATCATGTTTTATACCAGCAGGAATTCTCATGGTAATTTCAGGGGGATGGCTTATTTAATGTATTTTTTCTCTAGCGAAATACTTGACCAACTGGTACAGTATTTTAATTTTAGCATTTCGAAAGAACAATCTGCTGTCCTTTCAGTGAGCACTTGTTATGTCAATGTGATCAAAAAGTTGGAACATTAGTATAAACTGATTTTACTCTGGAAGAGGAGTCTAAGAATCTGGTCCACATTCATATTTGTAGATACTGAATGAATCCAATTGCATTTTTGAAGAAACATTTCTCAAAACATTTTCTATCTTTTGACAAGTATCTAGGGAAAAATTAAATTGTTTTATCAAGTCCTAATCTACCACTGCAGACTAGGAACCTGTATGAACCTATGCATATAGTTGTAGTAGCATTTGGCTCTGTTTCCTCCATTCCGATATTCGTATGCACTGATGAGATCTCCCTGAACCTCGTCTCCTCTTAACTAAACAGTGTCAGCTCTCAGCCTTTACTGATATGAGAGATGCTTATATGTTGTTTTATCTTATAGAATGTATCGAGTTGGTTGGTTTGCACTGCATGAAGACGGCAGTTTTCATGCACCTACACTGTTCATGATAATTGATCGTTTCGGACAGAAGACTTCTATTTACTTAAGGCAGCATCTGTCTCCTGGGATTTGTATGTCTGTGTTTTGCTGATGATGATACTCACTGGTACAAAAGAAACTAATTCAGAACAAACTGTCAGATGCTTTTCTTCCATTTAAGTACCTTGAGGCTTACATTTATTGCAAATATAAGCTAATGCTGTTAAAAGGGAATCAATGCAGCTTTTCTGAGTGTTGCAAGCTCTTACCCCCATTACTTGAAGCATTTTCATATGTTCTTAACCACATTTGAGGACAAAGTCCTAGTACTATGCTGCTAGTATCACCTCTTTTTAAGAATTTAACCATTTCCTCATTTCTTTGTGAATTTTAGTGTTTTGGGAATGACGAAGCTGAACAGTATTGTAGCTTCAGTTGAGCAATATTCTCTCCCTGGTATGGCTCTTGGACAGAGGGATAAGGTGAGGAAGGGGTGGAATTGGTCTTTCCTCCCTCACCTGAACCTTTTAGACACAGTGCAAAATAATTTTCTTTCTGCTTGCCTAGTGAAAACCTTTCTTCCACTCCCTTACACATGTTGTTATCCTTTCCTGGGCTCACATGCTTATTCCAGGCTCTGGACAGAAAATTTGACCTTAGAGTATTTGCACTATATTTGCTCGTTACAAGTAAGGGTGTTTTGAAAGCAGCCAAGTTTAGATCTGTAGCTATCCTTATATTACAGAGGCTTAGGAAATGTTTTATGTTATGCTCATACATCTGGACAAAACAAGTAAATTTGTATGGCTTTCATTTTTTAAAGTTTTTGAAGTGGTGTTGTTGGTTCAGTCTGCTGGTAGAGTTGAATATTGCTGTTCTCACTCAAGCAAATCTCCCAGTGAGATCAACACAAGTTTTGTCTGAGGAGAAGGTTACCAATCTGGCTTATAATAGCCAGAAGGAGAAGGGAGTTGTGCTTCACTCAGCTCCTTTTGGTAACTGCATCACTTGAAATCTCAAGCATTGGAGATCTTTTGAGCATTCCACTTTCAGGAAGGATACTCTATATGATCTGTCTCAGAATATTTTTTACTTTTTCTAGTATGGAAAATGTGTATGAAGATGTTAAACACTAGCTATTCCACTGCTATGAGTGAAATCCTAACTTTTATACAGTCCTACATTTTTTTCACGGAGAGATTTTAATTTATTGTTACTGTGGTTAAAGTGGTACTTAATCCATCACTAAGAATTCCATGATTAAGTTCAGGCTATGCCTTGGGTGACCTGTCAGAAACTATATATCTTACTGCTAGGAATCTTTTGAGACCTGGGACTTGATTTTTCTCTTGCACATATAGAGATGTCTTTGGCAAAGGTCACACAAGTTTTAACCCACAATATTAAGTCACAAACGAAACTGATTTAAGTGGTCTTGCCCTACTCCCTTGCGAGTGCTTGCTCACATCTCAAAACCACTGTATAATTTGTCACAATTCAACATGATTATCTGTCTTTGCTCAGGAGGACTATAATAGCTAAAGGATAAGTTATATTGCAGGTAAGGAATTAGGATTACTGGTAGAGCTGGCTGAAGGAGCTTTTAAAACTGTGGTGTAAGCCTATCTGACCCTAGCTGGTGCTTACTTTTTTATTTCCTCTATTTTCTGTTATGTTGTCTTTTTTCTTTGTTTTATTTTTGTCTTGTACTCTTTTCTGTTAATGTTGTGCTAAAAAATGTCCTAGATTGCACCAAAAAAGCCAACGCAAAACAGGACAACGAACAAAGATTCAGCTGACAGCATGTAAATAGACACACCAATCTTTGATTCAGCTGTCCTTCCTGCTCAAAAAAGTTTTTTCAGCACGTAGACAGTGAAGCATATAAATGTTATTTTCTAAACTCTGCATGTCCAAATGATCTAAACAGGATCATGGAACAGAACATAGTTTGAAAAGTTACCCTCCCACACATTAACCCCCCCGCTGCTGCCCGCCCCATCTGAGCTCTTTGAAAAGCAGAGCATGTTCTAGTTGCCAATCAAGCTGTTATGTAAAGTCGCTCTGAAGTTCAGTGCACTTTGGAAATATTTCAGGCTTTGGTACATTAAAAAGAAATGCTTAAGAAAAACTCGGTATCGTAATGAGCTGTACATATCTTTTTCATTTTCATTAGTTGCATGTTAATGGCTATGTTTAAAATTCATTCTGATTTTATTTCCTGATTGATGGGAACTCGAACCAACCTCTAGACTTACAGACTTTGCTCAGCTACTGTCATTTCCATTTGCAGAATAAATCACCTGATGTGAAAAATATTGTACACTATCTTGGTTCCCTGTTCAACCCTGTTCACATCAACATCTATGTTGTTTTACATTGATGAGCTCCTATATTATATGACAGCCTTTATTATTTAGCAAAGTATCAGGAATTTTTGCCTTCTGCTGTAGCAGCATAGGACAAAGGAATTGCATGCTGCTCTTTTAATTTTTTCTCTGCTTTTTTTCCTTCACTGTAGCTGCTTGGGTTAAAAGACAAACAAACAAATCTCTGTGGACTTCAAAGAGATAAAATTAAAAAAAAAAAAAAAAAAAAAAAAAAACCAAAACCCAAGTAATTTCTACAGCTAGGCTGTTTTGCTGTGTTTCTCTCCTGTTTTTCTTTTCTCCTTTTTTTTTTTTTTTTTTCTTTTTTTTTATTCTGAAAAGAAATAGCAGGCTGTAGGCACTGCCTGTGGCTTGCTAGCCTCCCTTCGTGTGTGGTCTGTGCAGACTTTATGATTTATTCAGCTAATGGGAAAGGAGCATGACCCCCAGTGGCCACAGAAAGAGAGCTGCATGTGGGTTTAATGCTTTCACCACAAAAATGTCTGCTATGACTAAGCTGTGTGGCTGAAGTCACTGTCTGAATGGTGCTAAAAAGGAACTTAGGCATTAAGTGTGCACTATTTACTATAGATTGGCTCTTGGGATTAGGCCAAGGGTTTCTTACTCAGTTTCAAAGAATAGCATGGAAGCTGCTAGGAAAATTAGAGCTGTGCAATTTATTTTTACCAGTCTCCCCAGCGAGTGACCCAGTGAAGGATTTGCTTCATAACACTTTTTTTTATCAGTTACCAAAGAGCAATTCAAAATGTACAAGTTTTTTTTTGTGAGTTTTATGGGACTTATTGTTTACATTTTCCCATCTCCTACTTTTCTTCGTGTTAACCTAACTTTATAGTACTGTTTTTCTTTATTACATAGGACTTTAAAGGAAAACTGGTTTGAACAAAACTTATGCATCAATAGCTGAGACTAGTTACACTGCTGTCTCTGACTGAATGGATCAAACTGTGGGCCATATCATGAATCTAGCTCTATTCTTATTCAAAACAATGAAAATCATCCTGTTTTCTTAAGGCAAAATTTTACTAGATCTTGATAATTTGTGAGGAGGTTATGGTACTCTGCATCTGTTTGCTTGTTGTCAGGCATTATTTACAGGGAGACATTGAAAAACAAAAGCAAAACCTTCCAAATTATGTTGAAAGAAAAAGAAACATCAAGGTGTGTTAGAGTCTTGAAAAACACTTAAAAATTCTGTTTTCCCAGCATTTTCTTCATGCTATGTAAGACGAATTAAAAATTAATTGCAATAATTTTGCTAATGTCTTGTTTTGTTTTCCTGAAGAATGTTCTTTGTTACCATATAAAGTGAGGATTCCTTTTAGAAAGGCAGAGAGAAGACTTAAAGCCAAAAAAGATACGGAGCTCTAAGAACTGGCATTCCTTCTGTCCATCCCTTGTTATATCTCAGCACTAATAAGTTTAAGGATTCTGCTATAAATGAAAATGGGATTTGGTGTTAATATTTATTCTGGCTATTGGATTATTGACAAGCATGTAGAGAAAGACTTAACAACCAAACTAAAAAACCTATGTATTGTGTTCTTTAGATATCAAGTATTTGACAAAACAAAGATGGCCATTTTTTACCACCTGTGTGTATATCTCTGCATTTTGTCTTGTAGCTTTGTGTCTTGTAGGCAATGTTTTAAAATCTAGATGACAAATGTTAGGGCCCATATCTGTACTTACACACCCAGGCATCAATTTCTATATGTGTTAAGAACACACAAAATAGAAGTGGGTGAATTAGGTGTTTAATTTACAGGAAGTCAAAATCTTGGTGAATTATTAGGTGAAAAATACTTTGCTGAAAAACTCAAACTGTATTATTTTGTCACGTATTAAAAGAAAATACTTTAGTGTTACCTTTTGGAACACAAGTGTAATATTTGGTTGGGTTTTTTTTTTAGTAAATTCAAAAATGGAGGTGGAATCTTTCAAATGAAATGACTGAAAATAAGTTGTTGAGCAGTTTTTCAAAAACCTTTTTCGTTTTCTACAAGAACTTCTTTAGGAAAACAAATATTCATACAGCTCTATTTCATAGTATTAAGACAGAGATTTGTAATCTTTCCTTGATTCTGGTTTGAAGTTGATCCATCCTGTCCTCCTGTCCTGTTTTCTGGCACATCTGAAATAGGTTTAGAAATATGAAGGTAAAAGCTATC
Source organism: Lagopus muta (assembly GCF_023343835.1). Lineage (NCBI taxonomy): Eukaryota > Metazoa > Chordata > Aves > Galliformes > Phasianidae > Lagopus > Lagopus muta. The sequence goes on along the minus strand of NC_064436.1, from coordinate 11,422,315 downwards.
ATCTAGTCCTTAGTATATTCCTGGTTCTTGCACAACCAGGAAGAAAAAAAATGCAAAGAAATCATCACTGATGCCGTTATCTAAGCAGCAAAATTTGCAAAAATGTAGTGAAAGTGAAGCAGAAGAAGTGGACCTAATCTGATCTTACACGTTTGTAGTTCCTGATTAGAGGAGGGTTCTGACTTTATGCTGCCCTGTAACCCAACCCTAGAATGATGTGGTGATTGTGCCATAAGAGAATTTGACAAGTCACTGCTTTGGGACAGGCAGGATATTTTTGCTGGGCTGCTGTACCTCCTGGAGAACTTCCCTTCTTCAGGCAGGATAGTAAAAAGAACTGCACAAGAGCAGTGGGAATAATAACACTAAAAGGCTACTTAGCTATGTTGCAGAGATCCTTTACCTACAGCATGCAAGCTGGTGTGTGTGGTGTGCAGTGCAGATGCCTTGTCAGCAAGAGGCATGGGAGAGAAACAGCTGTATGTGTCTGGCATGCAGGTGTTTCAGCTGGTATTCACACTGTCTACTGGCAAACAGATTTTTTTTCCCCTGGTGGAGGAGGAAGAGACAGTGGGAGGTAAAGAAAGAAGAGGGATCACCCACAGTCATTTCCCAGAGTGGAGGAGAGAGAAACAACACATCAGCTCAACCCCTGTTTACACATATAACTGGCTTAGCTCTCGTTTGCAAGTATAAATCAAATGGTACGGACTGAGGATGTTTTTCTGTCTCCTGTAAGGACAGCCTCTTCATTTTTGACTTATGGGAATTGTGTTAGTACTCCAGGAGTTCTAAGTTGCAAGTTGCAAACTTGACTTGGGCATTCTAGACTATAAACTTGACTTTCACTCCAATAGGTATTCTGTTTCTATGGCAAATATCATAGTGACTTCTTGTCACTGTAAACTGCTTTGGGGATATGAAGTGGCTATACATACAGTAGCTTTAGTTCTCCCTTGGAAATATCCCTTCTGAAGACTATATTTTCTGGGTATCATGACAGAACCTGCCTCCTCTGGCTAACAACGGAAAGAGCACAGAGTTATTTGAATTTCTGAAATTCTTTGTAGTGATTGGCACTTGGTAAAAGTTCGAGTAGCTCTTGGGATATTTTCACCTAAGCAGAGATACAGACCAACTCAGGGTAAGTTGTAGGCAGTTGCGTTCTCTCATCTGCTGACTAATTTCACGTTTTTGTGCAATTTAGGCTCTTAATAATGAGATCCAAGTATAAGTTACTAGGGTCTGCCAGTACCTACAGATAAAAGCTGTTTTATCATAGAATCATTGAATCATAGAATGACTTGGGTTGGAAGGGACCTCAAGGATCATCAAGTTCCAACCTCCATATCTTATACTAGACCAGGCTGCCCAGGGCCCCCTCCAGCTTGGTCTTGAACAGCTCCAGGAGTGGGGTATCCACAGCCTCTCTGGGCAGCTGTTCCAGCACCTCATCACTCTCTCTGTGAGGAACTTCCCCCTGACATCCAATCTAAATCTTTCCTCTCTCAACTTAAAACCATTTCCCCTTGTCCTGCTGTTATCTACCCTTGTGAAGAGTTGTCTCCCCTCCTGTTTGTAGGCTCCCTTTAGGTATTGAAAGGCTGCGATGAGGTCACCCTGTGCTGAACCTCATTACATTCAACCAGGCCCGCCTTTCGAGTCTCTTAATGTCCCTCTGAACAGCATCTCTTCCTTCCACCGTGTCAACCACACCACTCAGCTTGGTGTCATCAGCAAACTTGCTGAGGGCGCATTCAATTCTGTCATCAGTGTCATTGATCAAGATGTCAAAGAGCACTGGTCCCAAGACAGACCCCTGGGGGACACTGTTCATTACCAGCCTCCACCTGCTCATAGAATCATTGATGACCACTCTTTGTCTGCAGCCTTTCAACCAATTACTTACCCATCAGGTGGTCCACCCATCTGATCTACATCTTTCCAATTTGGAGATAAGAATGTGGTGGGGGACCATGTCAAAGGCCTTGCACAAGTCCAGGTAAATGATCGGTTGCCTTCCCTTTATCCACCAAGGACAGGAGTTTTTGTAATTATTGGGTCTTTTATTTGTTTATTTATTTGTTTTTCAACTCTTATAAATGTGACCCCCTGTATAAGTGTAACCATTGGGAGTAAAGTTTTACATCTTTATTGGATACTGGCCATTTAGTCCTACAACTGTTCTCTGACAGTAGCCAGTTTCATGATGCCTTAAAGGGGAGTATATAGTATATCTAAATTCTTATTACTGCTATTTTTTTTGTTGCAGTGCAGTATTACTACCAGACGCCCCATGGAGTTTGAATCTGTCCTCATTGGAAATGCATGTTAAATACTGAAATTTCATCAATCTTTTTTCAGTTTTGTTAAGGCTGCATTGTAATCATAACCCCACCAGTGCTTACTCATGGGGGCTATAGAACTAAGTAGATATGTTCATATCATAGAAAATTTACATTGCAAACCAAAAAATCTAAACAATTTCATCAGCTAGTATCTGTGTCCTGTCACTTCATGTAATCCATACCCATAACTGCGAGGTCTTATTGCCAGTCTCACTAATGTTCAGTTTGCTTTTGCTGTTTGTACAGTGATAAGTATCACTTACGAAAAGCAAAGAAGTTTAAAACATGCCTCTTCTGTTTGTTCTCTTTTTGTTCCTATTCTGTAAGCATCATTTCCATTAAAGCTTGGTTTTGCTCTTGAGTCATAGGTCAGAGTCTCCTCATGATTCCTTGTTAGCTAGTCGTAAGATCTAAAAGATCTTCATCTGTTATTTTATGGGAACGTTTTCTTTAATTTCCATGTTACCAAAACGTACAGTAAAGTGCTTTTGCTTGCTGGAATTCCTGATGCAGTTTTAGTGTATTTAGTACAGTTAAGTATTATAGCCAGTCAGACTTAATCTGTTTCTTAATTCTCGAGGCATATACTTGCCTTGCACAGGGAGCTTTTTTAATAGAATGATACGGTAGTTTGTTGGATGTGCTTAGTGGACTGTCTCATAGATTATTATATGCATCTTCTTGGACCAAACAATTGTTAGTAACATGTTACATTAGTCAGAGATGCAGTTGTCCAGGAGATTTTCTAAACAACTGGGATTTTTGCCCTTCACCATACGTTGAAATGTTTAATTATATAGATGTTAATGACTATCATATAGTTGCTTGAATTTGTATTCCAGAAGCAAGTCATTTTCATTTTATATTTTTTCCTTCTGTCATAGAAGTCACGTTCGAGTTATTTTTTTCTGATTTAAATAGTTATATAAATATTCCCTGCATAGTTAAATGAACTGTGTATCTTAATTTCTTACTGTTTGCCAAATAATTTGAGATCCTGAGATGACAACAGTAAAGCTCTTTCTGTGAAAAGTATTGATAAGTATTCTTTGGAAATAATTGTTCAAAGAATTTGCCTTGAAGCTGTCTTCGTCTTACTGTCTAAGAAAACCACAGTTGGGATGGAAATTTGGTGCTCAGAAATTCTCTGCTAGATTAATCTTTCTAAGCAATGCTATCTTTCTTTGTCTAAATATTGTCATACCTGCACGTCAGTTGATTCATATATTTGTCTTTAAATTTGTGTTCTTTCTTGACTCATTGATTTACCTCTTACCATTTTCTCTCACATGATCAGCTCACTGCTGGCTGCCACCAGAAGAGGAGGTCCTCCTGTCTTATTCCTTTTACTCCTAGTCAGAGGTTAATTCTCTTTGACATTAGGTCTAGCAGTTTGTGCCACTGGCAGGTTGTCTGTCCAGCAAACATCATTCTTTTTTGAATGGAGTGGGAAATGAGTTTTCCATCGGAACAAGTTCAGCCTGAAGCATCTGGACCATTACTTCCAAATGGAAGTAAGGGGAGAGAAAGAGCATTTGGCCTGTGGGCTTGGGGGCAGGGAGCAGGATTTCCCCTTCTGGCAACCATCTGCAGCTAGATCAGCTTATGCATAATGTCAAGCAATATTCTTAAACAACTCACAGCATTTCTGATCTAGTGAGACTAGAGCGTTTGATGTGCTTAGTGGAGATCTAACTTTTCAAATAGGTCTGGCAGCAAGCACTAAAAAGCAGGTGTCCTCCAGATTGACATACGCCTTCTATAGCCAAGAGAAGGCTTCACAGAGGAGCAGCTACTAGAAAAAAAAAAAAGTCGTAAAACAAATAAGACACCATTAGTTTAAATGGGCAAAAGTTCACAAAGGAAAGGACCTGGCAGCTGACACCAATATTATTATTGGCTGAAAAGACATTTGAACTTTTTGGCAACAACAAATGTCAGAGCGTTGGATTTGAACAGGTGAAATTTATTGTAACCTTTACACACAAGGAGTTAGGAAATCGTTGTGGGTGTTCAAGTGATGAGGAGTATCTGCAGCAGTAGGTAAAGAAGTTGTTTAGAGTACATAAAGCAGTCATTGCTAGAAAATAGATGCAAGAAATGTGCTTTTCCTAAAAATATGCTGCAAAAAACAACCAATGCAAATTGAGTGCCTCCTTTTGAAGAAGCTCTACTAAGCTCCATGAAATGATGCTACTAAGGAAATGTGATCTTTCTCAGATCTTCCGAGTTGCAGACCTGTTCAGAGCTCAGAGATGTCACGTATTTCAGGATGTTGAGGGAGGTGGAGGAAAACAGCTACAAAAACAAAACAAAAACAAAAACAAAAAAACCCAAGAGATTGCTGTTGTGTTCAGTAAATGCAAACCTTGATTTTACAGTATTTGGGGCAAACTATCAGCTGAGACTTTAAAATCATGCTCTCTTCTTCATATCCTTATTAAGAAACCAATGAAGTGATTTCTGCAAAGAAGGCTTCACCCGTTTTTCTTTATTGAGAACTATTCTTTCTGTATGTTATACTGAAATATGTCACATATAAGCCTTGGTTCCTTCTGTACTCAAAATGAAAAATTTCAAATCTGTTTTTGTTTATGTAATTATATGTATTACACTTCATACAGCTACTAAATTTGCCCTGCACCCAATCTCAGTAAATATATTTGAGAATTAATGTGCGTGGTCATACAAGTTCATATATTGAATAGGGGAACATCAGATATTGCACTAAATGTAATATGTTTCAGCTGGCAAGGATTTACAGTTTCTGTTCTCAAGAAAACATTGTATGCAGCTGTTTCTAACATGTTTTCTGTGTTGAAATAAAAAAATGATACGTATTCATGCATTGCATTTCTCTTGCTCTAAGACATCACTGGAGAGAAAAGATTTTATCTCAGTGGGCCATTTTCTGTTGAAGTTTATTTTAAATGCCCAGAGAAGGACGTAGAGTCTCCACTCTTGGAAATAATCAAAACCCAATGAGACATGGTCCTGCATAACTGGCTGTAGGTGATCCGGCATGAGCAGAGGACCTCCATTCATTTTTCCTAGCCTAAGATATTCTGAAATTTTATTTCATTTTTTTTTTTTATCTGGAGCCATATCTGTTTGTTTTGTTTTTAACAACATGCATCCTCCTTTTGTGACAACTGATGGGCAGAGTAGCACATGTCAGCAAGGAACTCTTTCCAGTATAGTGGAAGGGTTCAAAAATTATTTATAATGAAGAAAATAATCAGCAGTAATATCTTTGTTTAGATTTTTATTTGTTTTTCTGTGATTTGTCAGGGATGTTTTTTTCAGCATCATCCAGTTGTCTCAGGTTTACCAAAGAGTGAGACTTGTTTTTCTGGAATTCTGGAAATGCTGCTGTACATGGATTACTGATATATCCAAAGCTGTTGGCAGTCTCTGTGTACACATCCACTGGGTGAGTCATAAAGCCCAGTCAGCTGCATCTTTTGCTTGTTTGTAGGTGCAATTTTGTGTGTACTAGCTTTGTAGACTTTGAAAGTTGGCCATGACCTTTGCCAAAAACCAATCTGAGTATTGCTGCTATGAATTTAAAAATAAAGTAACATAAAAATATATTTAATACTCTAAAACTTGTTTTCTCTTGCAAACTGGTGGAATTACCTTGTCAGGAAAACCCTTTCATTAGTACGTGGTCAGATTTGCCATGGATGGAAGAGTGCCTTTTAAAATAGCATTGCAGTGACATGCCTGAAATACATGTATTTAAAATAAATTTGAATCTACGTGTGTAGTTAATTGTACATATAATAATAACAAAGTGTTCTAATAAGTAAATTTCAGAGTAATCTACTGTATATTTACCTCATAAATTTTCTTTCTATCAGCTTGGGTACGTGACCCAATGCTGCAGTCTTAGTTTGATCTTCCTGTGTAGAAAAACTCAGTTACAAAGCCTTTAATGTTTTGTTTGTTAGAGTGAACAGAATTTGCACTGGGAGAAGACTAAAGACAGTCCTTTAAGAAATGTATGGATCATCCGAGGTTGAGGTATATCACACAGTGTAAATATTTTTTTCATGCCTGCAACTATGCTGGTAAGGATTTGGTTGTAAATATTTTTAAGGATGCGAATTTCTTTGATAGTAGAGTAGAAACCTGGGTAAGTCATTGTGATTCCCAGGCATATTAATTTATCTGCTAAGAATACCACCTGTTTCTTTAGAGCAAATGGGTGGACTGTACATTGCTTGTAAGTGGAGAAGAACTTAAACTGCCCCTATACGGATTTTTTTATGCTGACAGCCTCTTTTAAAGGCTACAGTTCAGAGGTTCTCAGCATTAAAACCCTTTCCTATGCTTTTAATCTTTACTGTGTATGTCATTTTTTTCCTTTTGTTTGAGTTCCAAATTTACTTGCAAGTATTTTACGTTTTGAAAAATTACTGAAGATTAAAAGCTAAGTCCTTATGATTAGGAATGTCATGCTGCAGTTGGCAGAACTTTGTTTCTTCAAACTATTAAGTGATAGGCGTGATTCTTATGGAAATAGCCTGTGTCTTTTTAAAGTTTTGGGAACTGCTAGGTTTTTGAAAAGACCCTGAAAAAGAAAACTTCTTGACTCCCATTGAGATCAATTTGAGTTAAGCTTCAGTCTACAGTCCTGCAAAGCAGCAATTTGTGTAGCTAAACAGCACTTCAAATTATAATATTTTAGATATTATGATATTAGGACTGCAGTGCACATAGGTAATGGTGCCATACATTGCTGTTATATGGGAGTGAAACAGGATACTAATGTAAATGAAAACTGAACTGAGTTATTTCTTCAGAAGTCTTTGTTGTTCTTTAAAAATGCCTTTTAATAACATCTGGATGTCACCTACACATACGAATGGTTTCTGGATGCCAAATACTTCTTCAGCATAAAAATGCAAGAGATGGCCAGAGGTTCAAGGTCAAGTGCAAAATGGGACAGGAGAGGGAGGACATCATTTTCAAGTGCCTCTTGGTAAAATAACCAGAGAAGACAGTAAGCCATTCATAAGGATTAAGGCTAATGGGTGAAAGTAAATTGTTTTAATTAGGTTTCTGAGTTTTAATCCAAAACAAAACTTGCGAGAGGCATATTGTAGATATCAGCATTTGATCTTACTCTATTAAATAGATTTTCAGCATCCCACGAAAAAGCAACAAGTGGGATCGTCATCATCTCTCACCTCTCATAATATCTGTAGCACTCTTCTTAAATTATCAGCTGCCTCCCTGCCTGGCATGAAACTGCCTTGATCTTGATTTACAATGGTGGTAATGCTTTTGTTTAGTCTCGTGGTTAGCCATTTAGTAAATATTTTTAAGACCACGTTTAACAAAGATACAGAATGATAGACCTTAAATTCACTGCGACTTTATCAGGTTTCAGAGTGAATAGATTCTACCTCACTTTTTCTTGATAACGGCATTGCACCTTTACCTGCTTTTGTGCAAGGCGTTTTCAAGCCACTGTTACAGGATAATACGGTTTTTGACTTATATCCCCTACTGTTTATTAGCCACCATATTCAACCCAGTTGCCAGACTGCAAGTTCTTTACTGTGCTTGTCAGTTAGTTGAATGTGTACAAGTATATTTTCATTTCGTTTTGGCAAACATATGGCGGCATGTTACCATGCTCCAACTGAGTTAAAGACAGACAGGTAACAACCATAAAATTTGGCAGAGCAAGCAAAAGAAACCCATGCAGTTTTTTACATCTCTCTCTAGTGGTTCTAAACACAATATAGACAAAGAATAGGCCTACTGGTTTTGCCAAGAAACTGTTTATGTGCCTAAGAGAGACGTTATGTATGAAGACAGAGGCATAACTTCAACATTTTTACATACCTACAAAAGAGTTACACACTACCTAAAACAGAACAGACATGCAGTCCTTGAGACTGCAGGAAAACAACAAGGATTTATTCATCTGCTCTTCCTGTATATCACTATTCAGTGACACTTGGATTAGTTTTGTTTGCTCTCAGTTCTGTGACATTTAGACCAAGCTTCAAATGTCCGTGTTCTTAAGCACGATAAAAAGCCAACAGTAAAGAAGTAAAAAGTGAATAGAAAAAGTTCTGAACATTTTTTATAACATTTTTTGTGCCATTGCTTCTTCCAGGGCAAATGGACATTGACAATTTTTACTGTTGGAAGTCAAGTTCTGTAGAGTTTCATAACATTTTTTTATGGGAACAGTAGCTCACGCATCTAAAATTTGATATAATTTTCGAGTGTCTTTAATTGTAAATGTCTATTAATAGAACTCTTTCACTTGTACTGGAAATTACTGCCTAAAGTACCTGCTTTGCGACATGTGCAGTCTACTCACCAAACAATAGAAATATGAAATACCTTCTTGAACTTGGAGAGACAATATTTAAAACTCCATGTGTAGTCTTTCTATCATTATTAAAATGATAACTGGAAACTATGATTCCTATAAGCAAGATGATTTAAAGCTAAGCAAACACATGACCACAGTATTCTCCCAGAGAAGCTGGCAGCCCATGGCTTGTACAGATACACTCTTTGCTGTGTAAAGAACTGGCTGATTGGCCAGGTCCAGACAGTAGTGGTGAATGGAGTTAAATCCTGCTAGCGACCGGTCACAAGTGGTGCTCCCCAAGGGTTAGTACTGGGGCCTATCCTGTTCAATATCTTTATTGATGACCTGGATGTTGAGTGCATCCTCTTTAAGTTTGCAGATGACACAAAGGTGGGAGGAAGTTTTGATCTGCCTGGGGTTATGAAGGCCCTTCAGCAGGATCAGGATAGGCTAGATAGCTGGGTTGAGGCCGGTGGGATGAAGTTCAACAAGACCAAGTGCTGGGTCCTGCACTTTGATTACAACAACCCCAGGCAAATGTACAGGCTTGGGGCAGAATGGCTGGAAGCCTGTGCAAGGGAAATGGACCTCGGGGGGGGAGGGGGTCAGTGCTTAGCTAAAAATGAGCCAGCAGGTAGCCAACAAGGCCAATGGCATCCTGGCTTGTATCAGAAATAGTATTGCCAACACAAGCAGGGAAGTGGTCATCCCTCTGTGCTCAGCACTGGTAAGGCCACAACTCGAATACTCTGCTCAGGTTTGGGCCCCTCACTACAAGGAAGACATGGAGTCCCTGGAGCATGTTCAGAGAAGGGCAACAAAACTGGTGAAGAGTCTGGAGCAAAAGTCTTACGAGGAGCATCTGAGGGAGCTGGGATTGTTTACTCTGGAGAAAAGGAGGCTCAGGGGAGACGTTATTGCTCGCTACAACTGCCTGAAAGGAGGTTGTGGCAAGGTGGTGGTTGGCCTCTTCTCCCTGTAACTGTTGGACTAGAGGTTATGGCCTGAATTTGCACCAAAGAAGATTCAGGTTGGATATTATGAAAAAGTTATTCTCCTAAAGAACAGTCAGGCACTGGAATGGGCTGCCCATGGAGGTGATGGAGTCACCAACCCTGGAGGAGTTCAATAAACGTTTAGATGTTGTAATGAGGACATGCGTTAGTGGGAAATACTGGTGATAGGTGGATGGTTGGACTAAATGGTCATGGAGATCTTTGCCAGCCTTAGCAATTCTATGATTCTATGATTCCATGATTTTAAGTGCCCATCAGGGCTTAATTATAGGGATGGTCCTGCAGTGATTTTTCTAAGAGTTATATCCTTGAGAAGACAAAGGGGAAATACATGCTTTTAGAGTAATTTATTGTCTCTCAGCAGTATGAAAGGAAAGTAAAATAACACATAGTAATTTTGGATGAGAAGAAGCTTTCTTCATTTTGTCATTCTCCATTGCCAGCCTGCATAGCAGCTCTGTGAACAGCTCTCCCTGTCAGAAAGGAGGAAAGAGTTTAAAAAGCAGTGGATTCCTCAGAATATCTTCCTCTGTTCCTTGAAGTTTAAGCTCTTGTCTAATCTCTGAAAGTTTTTCTGGGCTGGCATTGACTTGCTCCTTAGACAGTGAGCACTGTCAGGAGCTGAATTGCTTGGCCTGCCATTGGGTTGACAGTATACTGTTGTTTCTGGGATGAGAAGCTGACACAAATCTGTACAAGGGCTGATTTTGTGATTGCCCCAGTGGAATCCCCTTCAACCCCTGTCTACTTAATAAGGGTCAGTCAGTACCCAGAGGGAAACTCCTTGCCACTGGCTTTTGCCTTTTACAGGAATTTTATTATAGGATGACTTTTTTGGACCATGTGCTTTTTTAAAAAATCACTCAGCTTGCAGTTAAGTTTTGTTTATGTTTCTGCAGATGTTTAAATTTGCCCCTCATCTGCTGGCTTTATCATCCGTAGGTTTGAGGCGGATAAAAAAGACCTGCTGTTTAAATTAACCCATCTCACATAGATGGGAACAGGCTGAAGGGATCAGATGAGCATCTCTGCTGCCGATTTGAGGGCCTAATTAGACTCCTTCAGGGGGCAGTGATGAGGAGCTGAGAGCTCTTTAGCTGGCTCAGTGGAGGCCATGGAGAGCTCTGTATACATGACCTCAGCACTATTGGTTGTGCATGCATGTTTCTATTAGCCTTCTAGGTCAAGCTACCAAGCACCAGGGACTGTGAACGGGGAGAGATAGGCAGGCAAACCAGGAGTGGAGACAAAGATAGCGCCTGTTCTTAGGAGTGATTTTGGGTTGGTTAAATAAAGAGTGACATTTCCTTACTACTCTTTTTTTCTGCAAAAATGTGCTCCCTATTGCAGTGTGTTGAACCAGAAACGCATGCATATATACATTGTGTGTACTACATTCCATGTAATAGTTGCTTTGCATTAGGCTTGTTGACTCCAATCAGCATCTGGACCTCATTGTGTTTAGCATTTTCCAAACACATAGGAAAATGTGAGCTCTCAAAATTTTATGTAACAGTATTTAGATTTTCTTCTTATGTTTATATGTACTTACAATTGTTTTGAAGTGCCTTTTAAACCTCTCTTTTGGTCTGTCAGAAGCAATATTTTATCATATGCGTAGTAAGATTGAAAAGATCTCTTTTCTAAAAGGTGTGGCTGTTGTTATATTTGCATCACTCTTACTATTTGATTTCATATTTCTCTGATGACTAGTATTTTTAAAGGCCATATTATAAAGAAATGTACAACTCAGAATATTCTTTTAACTTGAGTCTTGAACACCTTTCATTTCCCATTAGGTGGCAGGTTTCAGGATTGGGCCCAAACTGTAGAATTTATACAAAAAGCTCGATCAGGTTTGCTGGGCACAATGGTGAAAACTGTTCAGTATATCCTGTTTTCTAAATGTCAGCTTTTTTTTTTTTTTTTTTTTTCATTTCATAGTGGGTGGGCTGGCTAAACAGAGAGAGTTTTTTACATGGTACTTTGCTGTTTTCTAAACAGAACAACTATGTGTGCTATCTAGTTTATATACAGCTGCTTCTTTTTTTTTCTTTTTAAAGCAGGGTACCCTTATAAGTATGTTGGATTTAAAAGAAGCTAGTCCTACAGAAAATGCTTTGCTTGTAATATCTAAAACTTTTCTTAATTTTTTTTTTGCTTATTTTATTCATTACTTTTCTGTCTCCTGCTTTCTGTGTATTTTGAAATAATTATGCATAAGTCCTACAATACAGTAGGGCCAATGTTTTTAAAGAGTTTTTGTTCTGACACATAGCGTGGACTGGAGCTAATCAAAACATAAGTGTTTACTTTGCACCACTCATTGCAGTTTTTAAGATACATATTAAACATTATTTTGGGCCTTACTACAGCATATGGCTTTAAAGCATTAACGAAAGACCATTCCAAATTAGGAAAATTAGAACAAAGAGCCATTCTAAAATAAACAAATATTCTTAAAATATATCAGGATATAAATACTTCTATAAATACTCGTAGGATAGTTCAGCTGCTATGTTGTTGTTTATCTTTGGCTTGCTGGAAAATCAAAGGAAAGCGTGCTATTGCTGTGATTAATGGACCACATACAAAATGATTATCCTAAATAAGTTGCATAGCCACTACCTGAGTAATCCTGCAGGCAGCATATCACGTCATGTTTTAAGTACTCCATGGTAGAATTCATAATGGAATTAAAGGCTCTTCTGAACAAAACTTGTTCCCAGCCAGAGCAATCCACATAAGTACTAGGGAAGTCACAAGAAAGTTGCCACTGGGGATGCTGTCCTGTCTCTTTTTTACTATGAATTTGAGAACACATTTCTCAGGACCTACACATGGTTGGGCCATGTGTGCCAAGAAATGATGGTGTTTTTGTTGATCGCTCATCCCTTCCATTAAACGGTTCTTGATATGACACCTTATTTGACAGTGCCTGTCAGATGACATATCAGAGAGTTGAAAGCAATGATAACCAGACAGCTAGCCAGTTAAAAACTTCATTTTAGGTTTAGCTTTGAAAGTGGCTAGTCGCTGGTTCATTGCCTTTCTGTTTTGTATCATAGTATTCATTTTCATTTTGTTTTGTTGCTGCTTCTTTGTCACTGAAGATACATGTTTTACAGGGGTGAATTAACTCTTAGACTAAACCTGGCTTTGATCCTACAGGAACTCCGGTATTCTAGCTTTTATCCTAAATAATGATTACCTTTACACGCATTGAGAATTTCTGTGAGTTACTGAAATAATTCATTTGTTTAATTCAGTGTGTGTTAAGCGTTCTGCTTCAATGAGTGAAAAAAGTTTATCCAGGAATAAGCATTGGAGGGATATTGAGGATTTGGTATGATCCGATTTAATCAGCCATCTTTGTTGTGGGCATGATCTTTGATGCTTCGTTTGGTCATTTGTGCTACCACAGAAATAGTCCTGGGGAGCGGTTGAATTTCATACTGAGGAGAGCAAAAAAGGCAGCCTGTTACGTTTTCTTCCAGATTCCAGTGCCCACAGAACAGCATCACTCAGTGGGGAAGTAGTAGGTTCTAGCATTCCTTTGGACGTGTGGGAAATGGCATGTGTGTTTATATGGCCGTGGTTTCACCTTACATATGGACCACCAGGTTTTAATGACACACTTGGCCACAGGAGGTTCAGGCCACTGACCACTGTGTTTATTCCAGTGAGCCAACCCGTTGGCATTGGGAAACCTTTTACCCCAGTTTACATCAGGACATATAAATCAGACAACAGATTTCTTGTCTATAGGTGCCTTTTCAATATTGGCACTGGGTATTCCTGGGGAAGGCATTTTATTTTCCATGTACTACAGAACCTGTTAAGGGAGATGTCAAGGAGGTGTTTTGTCAGAAGGGTGTAGCACAGAGTATGGAAAAATGAATTTAGGCAGCGCTTCTTTAAAGAAATTACAGGAGTATGAGGAAAAACAGTCTAGCTCCTCATCATGTCTTATTTCTAATGAGTGTTTCGTTCCACATCAGATTCTTGCTTTGCAAAGTAAATAAGGCTGGATGCTGGTATTTTCTTTAGAAACCTCATGGACATTAAGACTATTTGTATTAAAAAATAAAATAAAAATAAGGGAGCTGGGCTATTCATTCTTAAAATATTCTTCTTTTTTTTTCTTTTTTTTTTTTTCATATGTGTTCTCAAACTTAATGAGGAGAGAGAGGAAAGTCAGATGTCCCTTCGTTTCCAAGTAGCCTCTCCTCTGCCCAAAAACAGGGTGAATATGACTTCCGTCCACTATTAATGAATACTGAAAGGCTTTCACCCCAGCAATATGAATGACTGATAAACTCTGATTTAGGGGGGGAGAGGTGCAACTATGTAGATCTAGTAATGAAGTGGTGCTATCAAAATGTTGTAGCAAATGATCTGGAATTGGTTTGAGTCTGGAGATACTTTGCACTAAAACTATAAAGGTTAATCTGTTCTTGATTGAGTCAACCAGCTTTAATATCGAGTTGGAGGCATTAGTATATTTGCTAATGAAATCAACCCTGAAAACTTGTTGTGGGATTGGTGAAAGCCTGGTTGTATTTGGTTCAGAGTTTTCAACCATACTGACCACAAACTACCTAAAGTATAAAGAGCCTCCTTCTTACTCAACTCTTTTCTAATGTAAAAAAATATCATCTGTTTGGCAGTTTGACATGGTGGAAGTGCCCTCCTACTCTCTTATATGAGCTATGCTTGCAAAGTAATGGCACATTTCATTTAAATACTTCACAAGCTCTTGTTTGTAGTTATTCGATATAAAAGGTTTGAAAGATTTTGTGTGTCAAAGTCTAGGTGTCTCAGACTTTTCCATGAGGCTTTTATTCTTAAAGTATGCCATTAAATTTTCTCTTTTTCCTACCATACTTCTTATGCTCCTTTTTATATTGCTTTGATTACTAATAATACATTCTTTACTGTATTTATTTTCTGATTCTCGATATATAATCAATAATAGTTGAAATATGGGCTACTTGCTATGAATGCACACGTGTACAGAAGCATTTACTGAAGTTCTCTTACAGACAAGATATTTTTTTTACATTAACACCTCTTTCCTATTGACAATTCTGCAGTGCAAGAAAAACGAGACACCATAGGAGGTCTGCAGCTACATTTTGTAGTGCAAACTAATTAGTTACTACATGAGTTACCGGGCAAACTCCTACTGGTTGCATTTTGTAATGAAAAATTCCTTGAGCAGTGCAGTGAGGATTAATTAACATTTGGTATATTGAACTTGTAAAGTATAAGGGCCCTAATTCAGCACTATTAAGCATGTGATCAACTCCAAGCACATCTGCTTTATTTCTATTGGAATCAATGGAATTTAAGCATGTGCCTAAAGTTAAACATGTACTAAATCACTTTCCTGAGTACAAACAAACTGCTGATTTGGAGCTTATAGAAGCTATCTTTTTTTACTCTGAAATCTATAGAGGCAATTCTTAATCAGACTGAAGATTAGAAACTAATTTCTAAAAACTGCATTCCATTTTCTTTTCAAAGTAACTTTCATTTATCCGCATCAATACTGTAGTTTTAATGCCCATGTTTGCTCATGAGAATATCATTTTTGAAAGAATTAATAAATTTGTGAAGAAAAAAATCGGGATGGGATATAAAGCTTTTCCAGAACCATCGCATTCTCATTTATGTGTGGAGAGATATTCCAGGCTATCGTGAGAAAAAATATATGAAACAGAAATTCTCTCAAATGGGCCTTCTCATGATAAATATTGAAAATTATGTACAATTAAATAAAGCAACCTACAGAGTTTGCTTAATGGATCAAACACAAATGCAAATCTGTAGTTTTTATTAGCTATAACTTTCTTTGTGTGTACAAAAAAGACTGACACATAGAGTGTTCTTCAGTGGTATCAGTGATATTGAGGATTTAATTCTTTCAATATTTGTTGTTCTTCAATAGTTCTCAGTCAGAACTCTGGGAAGTTGCTCAAAAGAGATAACAACAGAACCTAGCAGGCTGATACTGATGAGACCTGAACATCTCTCTTATAAGAATTTCCCACCATTGTCTTCACCAGAACAGATCTTTGACCAAAGCACTGATGTTAAGAGACTTTTCCTTTAGCAAGGATCAAGTATAAAATTCTTAAGGTGAGCTATATACTGTCATTCTATAGTGGAAAGTAACTATGTATTGTACAAAACTGGCAAAATCCTTCTTGGCTTAATTTTGCTATGAAGGAAGCGTAAAGACTTGATCAGCAATGGGAATCTGTGATCTTCCAGGTCTCTGCAAGCTTCAATAACGGGATACAACTAGTAGAAATTTCTGCGAGAAGGAACATGACTTTTCTCCAGATGTCAGTCCATCCCAACAAATTGGGCAATCTGGAAGTAATCAATCTTCTTTGTGAGAACTCTAGTAAACATATAGCAGCTTCATTTCCAGATGGTGAAATATGCATTCAGCAGGCTGTTGACTGATTCACCTGAGTGCAACTCTGTGTATGCTCACTCTGTTGCTTTCTTGCCTGCAAATGCACACACATGTGCCTGTGTGCACACATCCCACTGCACCTTTTCTTCACTTCTGTGACTGTTCAAAGAAATTTTCATTTTTAATCACTGCACTCAAAATGTGAACTCCTTGACAGTCATCTTATGTCGTGTTTCACCTCTAATATTATGCACCTGATGAATAGTGGTTCAATCAGCTAACTTGTGTTGTGCTGCTCAGGCAGGGACATCTAGTTGCAACCATCATGTTTAACTCTGAAATCTCTCTTTTACCAGACGTGAATTCTTAAACATCTTGAGTTCTGTTTTTCAGATAACATCTTCAATGAGTTCCCTCTATAATAACATATACAAGGACTTCTGTGCAATTAGTGCCCCCTATTTTATTATGTTAGTCCCAGAACATCAAAGGCAGATGGTGATATGGCACTAGAGGTTGAACCTTCCTGCCGGTATCCCTTCCCATGTTGCTGTGTTCTGCTGGTAGCAGAGAGGTGATCTGACAAAACGGCATTTCACATTAAGTGTGGATGAAGCCAGGGTGCGTGACTGAATTCTTCCATGCATAGGAGGCATTACTTTCAGAGCAACCTACATGGAATTACCAGGCAGTAAATGACCAGTGGTTTACAGATTTGCTGTTCTTTATCACAGCCCCATGAGTTTCTGAGAAAAGGGGAATGTGACAGTTGGAAAAGAGCAAAGAGGGTTCAGAAACTGTTCTAAAGGGGATGTTCCAGAGAAACAGCTAACATCTACCTATTCCATTAAAGTTGACTACTGTAGAAAATGTTTCTTAACTAGAAACTTACATTAATTAGCATTTAAGTGATGTGTTTTAAATATTACCTAAAGTCTACTACCAATAACGACATCCATGTTTAAAATTGATTTACTTTATTTGTAATAACTAGTATTAATATTTGTTGAGTCTTAACCACTTGTAGGCAGCTAAGCTCCACAAAGTTGTTCACTTACAAGTGGGATGAGGGAGAAAAATGAAAGGATAGAAGTGTGAGAACTTATTGAGAAAAAGAGAGGTTGCCCGGAGAGGTTGTGTATGCCTCATCCCTGGAGGTGTTCAAGGCCAGGTTGGATGAGGCCGTGGGCAGCCTGGTCTAGAGTTGGATGTGGAGGTTGGTGGCCCTGCATGTGGCAGGGGGGCTGGAGCTTGAGTTCCCTTCCAACCCAAGCCATTCTATGATTCTATGGCACTATAATTCTATGAAAAAGACAGTTGACTAGAAAAGTAAAAGCTCCATGTCCAAGCACAACAAATAAGGAAAACACTCACTACTTCAATTTGGCAAGAAGATATTCAGCCATTTCCAGGAAAGCAAAGTCCATTGTGTGTAACAATTTCTTGGAAATATAATCACTCTGAATATCGGTCCATCCCCTTTCTGTCCCCGCAGTTTTTATTGCTGATCATGGTGTCATGTGGTATGGCGTATCTCTTTGGTCCCTTTGGATCAAATGTCCTTGCCATGTCCCCTCCCAGCTTCTTGTGCACCTTCAGACTTCTCACTAGTTGGAGAGCATGAGAAGTAGAAAAGCTCTTGACTGTGTAAATACCGCTCAGCAACAACTAAGGTATCAGAGTGCTATCACTATTGTTTTCATCAAAAATTGAAAACACAGAATCATTCAAGCCTGTACAAAGACAGTTAACTCCATCTGAGCCAAGATCAGGACCATATCCACCCCATATTTCATACGTATTTGATACATACATACTATCAGGTCCACAGTATGCAATATATTTTTATTAACCACTGTCCTTTGATTAATACACAGATATCATTCCCTTAGTCTATGAACTGTGGGATGTCCGTAAAATGGACATTTAGTTCATAACTTAGTATCTGTTTGTTATGATAGTCAGGAGTTGTCCTGCATTCAGTTGGTGGACCCCAAACACAAATTCAGGTCATACCACTGCTGCACTGTCACTGCTTTTTGTGTGACTTGTCCTGTTCTGGTTTCAGCAGTTCCCGCTAAAGGACTTCCTATAACACGCAACTTGGGTCATGGGTTACAACAATTTAAAGGTGCATCCATGACAATCTCTACCCCTTGTCCTTTTGGATCAAGCCATAGAGTTTAACATTGCAATGAACTCCTTCCCTTGTCCCTGCTTCAGCCTGGACGTGTCCATTAGCCACAGTCCCTTAGAGACGTACCTTCTGTGGCATGGCTTTATCCATGAGCCACGGTCCCCTCAGAGGTCTACCTACGGTGCTGTGGACTTATCCATGGCCACAGATGCTTTAAGATGTACCTGATTTGGTGTGGACTTTCCAGAGCTTGTTCAACTTACCTGAGAAAAAAGTAAAACTATGCAGGTAAGAATGTACCCACTTAGGTCCTGATTTTTTGCCTGTGGAGTAATTTGATTCCAGCTGGATTTATACAAGCCTGCACATGATTAATTTAAGTATTATGCACTACTCAAGAGCATTCCAATTAATGATTAAGTTAGCATTCTGATTTCCTATTATTTTATCCAAGAAGGTTTGTCCATTTATTATTTTTTTTTTTGTCAGATTTGCTCTGCATTCTGTGAATTATCAAAATGTTATGAAGCAGTTCAAGCAAAGTCAACTCCTAGCTGCCAGTGGTGCTACTGGTAGCCTCCAATTTTGTTTAAATAACAAAGAGCAACGCCCAATTGAAATAATTAATTTCTATTGTGGCAGAACCAGTGGTGGAATTGTGGAAACCCATTCAATTAGACCACCAGCTGGGTCAATGTCATAGGACATCTATTAGACCAGCAGGGTGCTCTCTTTAAATGACCTTGATGTCTTGTGTTAAGCCAAATCCATTGCCAAAGTTAAATTATTATAATAAATCTCTATTAAATTTTAGAATCAACATTCATATGCTTTCATGTTAGTCCTTGTTCCAGTAATTTTGCTTTTATGTGCGCTTCTATACTTCCTATCTGTGGATGACAATAACAGTGACACCACCAAATATTTGGCAAAAACTTTGGAAAAATTTTGGCCCAGTTTTAGACTCAGTTGGCTTAGGTATATCCTCATATATGTGATCACAGTTCCTAGGGACTCACAAGGATGTTACATGTATAATGTATTTGAAGAGAAAACTGAGACTAAAATATTTAGCTGCTGAGCTGGCCTTAACCGCAGTGAGAATACTGAGAATACTTGGATGCATAAACTTTCTAGGAAGACAATTGTTTTGTTCTTCTCAATAAGGAAAACATGTTATATTTTCATTCCTTGTTTTATCATACCTTGCTGTTTCTGTTTTAAAATCTATGTAGGTTATTTCTAAAATGTTGCTGGCTACTTGGTGATAGCTTGCATAATTGGCAATACAATACATTTTTGTACGTTGTGATGGGATTTCTTCTGATGCTGAGGGGAAAAAAAAAGCTAATATGAAAATGGATTCACTTAAATATGCGTATTCTTAAGAGAACTGAAAAGTAGTGATTTATTGTAGTATCTCAATGTGCAAGTGAAAATTGCTGGTCCACTGTGCTGGGTAGTGTAAGATATCCAGTAAGACATTTCCTGCTCTACAGAGTTAACAGTTTATGTATGTAGACAAGTTAAAAAACAGAGGAAAGAAAGCACCATTATCCCCAGTTTACAGCTGGTGATCAAAAATTCGAAGAGGTTAAAGGTCTGTCTAAACTGAGAAACTAAGCTGTGTTTAGCAGGTGCATTAGCTAATACATTTTAATGAGCCCATTCTAACAATCTCTTGATGACCAGAATGCGCAAGTAGTATCTTCAAACAGGTTGTGGTCAATGATACAAGTAATATTTTTTAGTGGCAGTTTATTTTCTTACATCAGTAATTTACAAGTGCTGCAATATGTGTATTTTTCCAGCTAGTTCTGAAATGTTGTGCAGATTGTTGCAAGAAAACACATTTTGTGTGTACATATGAACTATCCTTTGATATGAATATGCTGGAAGTTATATGAAATAAGTATATAAATCCTTCATTTATTAAACAGATGCTCTGTATACATTAGATGCAAAAAGAAAACCAAATTAAATGTTGTTTGCCTAATAATGTTATTTAATTAGTTTAAAGTGTTTAGCAAATGAGCTGCTTTTTTTTTTTAGAAATGTTGTCTATTACAGCTGGTTATTGAAGGATGAATAGGTTTACAATTTTGAAGCACCTCAGTGACTTAAAAGAGTAAATGTTTCTTTAGAGCAATACAGGGACTTGGGAGCCTAGTTTCCATTTGTTTTTACTGAGACTTCTACCCTTAAGTGTGCGTGTATTTTTGAAATGTGGATTTTAAAGAATGGTGTGCTAGTCAATCTCTGAAGGAGACATCAACTTTGCAGTTATTATGATTACTTCTAGAGTAGATTTCTTCTGAAACAAAGCTATTCAGAGATTGCTATGAAAAGTTCTGCCGAAAAGACAAACACACTGGATGAATTGTCAAATATATTTTTATTATCTTTTGACACATTATTTTTATTAGGAATAACTGAGATCGGTACCTGACAATTCTAGCCAATCTTTGAATATTCTTTTCAAGATAGTCCCTACAATGATCATCCAGTAACCAAATTAAAGAGAGACAAAGGCTCATATATTATACAAATAAGAAAGTGGGCGTTAAAGGGTTTTCCAAAGGCCAAAACAAGTGGGAGAAGATACCAGATCTCTCACAGAGATACGTCAACACCAAAGTTGGTTGACAAAAAAAGAAAAGAATTTCCAGCACAGGCCATTTTCTGTACCATAGACTAACACGTGTGATGAAATAATACATTAGTACCCATACATTACACTGTCACTGATGGAAGTGGAACTAAGTCTTTAGGTATGACATCTATCTTGCAACTTGTCAGTCTTGTCTGAGCTTTAAAAATGGAACTTTAGAGAAGAGAATGATGAGATTCTTTACTCAATAATTCTTTTTTCTTTCTGCATTTGTGCCTCAGGACAACTTTTTACAAGAGTAGATGCAAGCTGAGTCAGTCAGTTGCACTGTTAGATATGTAGCCATTTTGCTGTTTAGAAAGGTATCAGTGAAGTAACAACAGACAGAAAGTTATGTATCCACAAAAATTGAGTGTAATTTGCAAGCTGTACTTTCAACTAGTACTTTGGTTTATGATTTGGGCTAGATGGAACACAGCACTAAGCTGTGAAGGGAGTTTTTATTGTTGGTTTTTGCTTCATGTCAATAAAAATAGAACAACTCTAGTAGTACAGAATAAGTAATGCTTTCTTAAAAATTGCTGTCAAATGGAATGAATGATACGTTGATACTTTACCAGCAGTTTAGCAGAGTAACTACTAGGACAGGATCAGTGTCTTGTGCTTTACAAATAAACTTCTTTGCTCTGAGTCAACATCTGCTTTGCCTTGGCCTTCATGTAGCAGCAGGAGACCATTATCCTATGATGACTTTCTATTCCACTGACATCTCATCTGGTGCACTGATATTCTTAGCATTTTACTCCCCTGCTGTGCCCCTTCCCCTCAGCCACACACACACAAACACTCTTTATCTTGGCCTGTAGAATGCTATGTTCTGCTCTTTCTGTGAATAACAAATTATGCGTAATGTAATCAATCAGTTACTTCTGCGGCTAAGGAGAAGCGTGTCCTTCCAATTAGTTTCTTATATTCTAATAAGCAACCAGTCTTGGATGAATGCCCGAACATTATCACAATTGTGAACATTTCTTAAACTGCCTTGATATTCAGAGTCTGAGATCAGGAACTATACTCTGTCTGACTTTCTTGCAAAAGTGACTTTCTTGCTTTTCTGATCTAACCTAATTATCACCAGGGACAGGACAATGAAAAATAGTAATAAAATACAACTCAATTTTTTTTTACAAAGGCTCAACTTATTTTAGTTTGGGGGCAAATATTTGGAAGCAAACTGGCTTCCCCAGATTTATTTGAAAGAATAATTAAGTTTACACTTGGGGGAGGGCAGTTCATTCATATTGCCATGTCTCTTTAATGCAAAAGAAAACATCAAAGCAGGAATTTCTTCATCTTGACTTCACAGTCTTTTTTTACTGCGGAGGAAAGAAGAGAATCGTAACGTTAAAATGTATCAATGTCGGTACTGCATCAGTCCAGAGTCAGTTTATTCCTAGGTGTCCACAAGAAGATGCTTGAGCAGTAAGTATAAGAAATAACGCAAGAATTGTGTGATTCTTTCCCTTGTACAGCTTTCCTGCTTTTATGATGCTGTAAGGGCTAGATGAACCCTGGAGGCAGGGCAGGGAAGGAAATTGCTGTTATGCTTTGCTAGAGCTTCTGGAAGCACTCAGTGCCTAATGGGGTGAGAAGTTTCCTCTTTCTCTTTCTTTTTCTGTGTCTCCTCCGCAGACATGTACATCCCCATATGTGCTAAAGACATGGAGCACCATTATGTTATGGGAACATGCACATGCTGTCTTTAACTTGGTTTGCAGGATGCACCCAGAAAGCATTCTGAGTAAGTCAGTCAAAATGCATGCAGTATTCCCTGTGTGTCCTTTTGAAGTGCCTGTAGTGAGTACAAGAGCCAAAGCTTATCTTTCAGCATTATTTTTAATCTA
The DNA here is from genome assembly GCF_023343835.1 of Lagopus muta. Taxonomy (NCBI): domain Eukaryota; kingdom Metazoa; phylum Chordata; class Aves; order Galliformes; family Phasianidae; genus Lagopus; species Lagopus muta. The sequence goes on along the minus strand of NC_064436.1, from coordinate 11,399,526 downwards.
AGTAGGACTGAAAGAGAACGCGTTATATGATGAGTTTACAGTCAGGGTTTGAACATGTCACTTATCAGCAGCAAATTAGATCTCTCACATTAAAATATAGTCTTCTCAATAATGTTTATTATACCTGAGTGCAAGCTGATTGTGATGGACTGTGATTGTCAACCGATGCTAGTAAGCAAGACAAAGATGGCTTTGTTTCTCTTTTTTTCCTTTGAGAAGTTTGAACTAATGCATCTGTGTATGACCATCTGGAAACCTCTTCCATTTACTGTTCTCAGTGTAGCAGTACGATCCATACATTTTCTTCTGTGTCCTACCTTCTTTAAAAAACCGCTGTGGGATCTTGGAAGATAGAGCTGCTTTTGCTGACTCCTGCCTCAGATTATTTAGTGCATACTGCAGAACCACCGTGTGTATTTTTCTTGTTCATGGGTTGTTTCACTGCTTCATACTTCAACAGCTAGAATGAACTGGCATTCAGTATTAGTAACTTACTCTAGGTGAAGTTAACATTTAAGTCTTTATAGAAATTAAAGGTAGTTTCCATTGAAACAGCATTTTCTTAGTTCTGTTTTTTTGACTCTATTGTGAACTCATACCCTTCATCTATTGCCAAATGCAGTTAACATTTTGAGGTGATAATTAAAAGGGAAAAGGAGCAAAAGAATGCACACCTTCTCACAAATGTGTCCCGGGTTTGCTTGGGATGTTTCCAGAAATAGTATTTTCAACTTGTATTTGAGTATCTTTATGTTTTAGGATATTTGCAGTCATGTCATGCTACATATGTACTCAGCCAGGTTAAGGGACTGCATGAAGGGTAGCAGCCTAATTGTGCCCTTTTATGTACTATCTTGGGGTACACATAGACACAGCACAATATATCTACCACAAGAGATATGACGCAAAAAAAAAAATTGGAAAATGGTGATCTGTATTTTAAGGAGGTTGAAACAGTGTCATTTGAATCAAAGGCTATATTAAAACTCAGTGTAAATGGAATATCACTGTTTTGGGGGTCATTTAAAGAACTAAAGCATGTTTTTTGTTAATTCACACTTCGTTACCATGAAATGAAAACATATTAATGTGAAGATGAGAAAATGATACTGAGTACCTTCTCTATCCTGTGCATGTGTGAAAATGATGTATTTTCAGAAGAGTTTTTCTTGCCACTTTCACTGACATCAGAAAAAGAAGCAATTACCCTGTTCATTTATTAAAAAAAAAAAAGTCCCTAAACCACACTTGTACAAGAGTATATATTTTGGTGAAAATGAGAAGAAAAATTAAGAGAAATGAAGTGAACATCAGGAACCCTTCTTTAGTGTGACAGTGATTAAGCACTGGCACAGATTATCCAGAGACACGGTACAGCCTCCATATCTGGAGATCTCCAGAAAGCGCTCAGATGTGGCAGCCTGCTCTGAGAATCCCTACTTGATCAGGACTTGGGCCTCACTGCCTCCAGTGGGCCCATCTCAGCCATTCTGCAGTTCTGTGTGGGATGCTGCGGGGCTCTGTCACTTAGTTGGGATTGTTAGGTCATGCCCTTGCACTTCATGAGGTTGCTTCCTGCCTTGTAAAAATGATGCTGCTTACTGCATGAGTTTCAGAGAGATACTATGAAGAAAAGAGGCAGAAATTAACAAGAAAAAGCAATGAATAAGTCTGGAGACACTGGCAGTGTCATTCTTTCTTTTGCTTCCCCTCCCTTTTGGATTGGAAAAAAAAAGTACTGTCAAGGCAAACTACTGGGTTAATGGACTTATGAATTGTCATACTGAAGGCAGGTCATTGAGCAGTCTGGGTAAGCTCTGTGTCCTGGCAGTGACCGATATCAGATGCTCCAAGAAGATACAATAAAGTAAATAAATAAATGAATAAGCATACATACATCAAACCTCACTCCGTAGTTGAAGACTGAAAATATTACGCCAAAATCCAGCGTGCACAGAGTGCCGTGTCGTATACATTTAGATAGCCTTGTTTCAAGGGATGAAGCGGTCCTTCCCAGGACTGTGAAGTACTGGACATCTCTTAGTCTTTTGTGTGAGAGCCTCTGTGGGGTCACATTTAGTCTCCAAACAGATAGTGAACCTGAAAATGTGGAGCTAGCATGTGCATCATATATGATGGATGTGTTATCAGGTAGTTTGGTATGCCAGGGATAATTATGTCTGCACCTATATATGGAGGTGGAGGGTGTATGTGTAGAAGGTGGGAAAGTCAACAGTATTCATAGCTTGCAGTCTGGCCTGAAAGGCTTTATGAGTTCAACTCTAAAAGTAATGCCTCCTGTTTTATTATGTTGATCCACGATGTCAGAGGCAGATGGTGGTGGTATGGCAGTAGAGGCTGAAGCTTCCCACAAGTATGCCATTAAATTTTGTTGTCATGTATCAGACAGCAGCAGAGGGGCAATTGGACAAATTGGCATCTCACATGGAAGTGCATGTGAAGCAAAGGTGTGTCACTGAATTCCTCCGTGCGGAAGAAATGGCACCCAGTGACATTCACCAGCGCTGTTTGCTGAACGTTTCTGGAGACCAAACAATGGATATGAGCAGAGTGAGGCAGTGGCTGGTGTGTTTCAGCAGTGGCAACAGCAACAGTATGTCTCCTCCATCTGCACAGATTTTTATGAGTAGGGCATAAAGGCTGTTCTTCATTGCTGGTGAAATTACATGGGTAACTGTGTTGAAAAATAGTGTTTTGTAGCTGAGAATTTGCCCTACCAAGTAGTGTTATTGTTCTCCTTTTATCTGTTTCCATGGAAATAAATGGAAGCATTACTTTCAGAGCAACCTGTGTAAACTTAGTCATTGCCTTTCATTCTTCCCGTAACTGTAACTTCCAGGGCATGGAGGTGTTACAGTTTAATTCTATTAAATATTCTGGAAAGTATTAATAAAGGAATTTTTTTCCTTCGCAAATACTTCGCAAATAATGAAAATTACTTGTATGAATGATGAGGTAAACCAAATACCATCTGAAGTACTTTGCGGTTTTATTCAATTGGATGTTTGTAAATACTTCTTGCAAAGGGTTTCTTTGCCCTGTATTTGCTCAGCATTAATCCTCAAAAAAAAAAAAAAAAAAAAAAAAAAAAAGAAGAATTCTGTGTGGTCAGTGGAGACATCCAATAGAAAACTGACTTGCAGAGTACGTCTTTCAGAATGTAATTTTTTCATATAAAGTATTTCTTTAAACTTATTTTCCATAAAATCACAGGAGCCCATTCTGCATTCTCTTCATACAGCCATACCACTTTGTCTCCTTTGTCTCTACTTTCTTCCATGTTGTCATTTCATCTAATTCCATTTTTTTTCTGTCCATTTTGTCTTCCTTTTTTTTTATCATTTTATCACTATTTGAATTTATATCAACTTCTTATTTGTGTGCTTTTTTCTATGTCTTAGCTCAGCAGACTATCTAATATGTACTGAAAAACATAATTTCTTAGTATTTTTCAGCACAGATTCTTTTTTAGTGCTTAGAGTACACTACAAGATGTGGGTAAGCAACAGCTCTGCTGGGACATTTAATGTACTGTCTGGTAACAGCAGTGGCACCCTCCACACCAATCACTCACAGAAGTTTTAGTCTTGTTCAGCAGTCGTTCTTTGATGCTTCTGGAATGCGAAAGATTCATTTCTAGTCCATGCAAGATATATTGCAGAGTATATAGATGTACGGAAGTTGGAGCTTAGCTGTTTTCTGGGACTGCCAAAGTTTCACTGTAAACACAACTTCAAACAGAGCTGCTTTCTCTAGACTTATGCTTATTCTGAAATTCACAGCTTGTTTTCATTGTGAATATACTTGTGGGAAAAGTATGTTAAAGCAGATAATTTTTGCCATTGCCCAGAAAAAGATTGCTGTGTAGCTAGATAAAACTATACTATTTGGGCAATACAAACTGTTCTCTCTGGATTTCATTTGAGTATGTTGGCACTGGATTCAAGCCCAGAAGGTAAACGTGATGGTTGGTGTTATAAAGGCTGGTTCCTGCTTTCACTAAGGTTGTCAACTGAGTAACTGTAGTAGCCTACAAACTACTGAAATTCTTAGCAGATCCAGCTCTTGGATCCCTGTCTTTGCTACAGAGAGCGTATTCCCAGTTTTGGAATAGCGGCATTCTTCAGTAGCCTGGGCTGCCATCTCGTTAGCTTGAAACAGCTTGTATTGTTAAAATTCTGCCTCTGTCATTAGGCACCATGAATCTTTCTTCAGAACATACTTCTCTCACCTGAATATCACTTTTACTTAGCAGTCCATGTTTTTCGTTAAGACTCATGCTGAAGCAGGGAGCCCTCTTTATACATAGAGTAGCTGCAGACAAGAAGTTTCCATTTGGCTGAAGATAGGTTTGAATTGGTATGCACAACACACCCGAATTCCAGGGAGCTCGGGATCTTCTTCAGACTCATTAATGGCCATCATTAATCTTGATAGAGCCTTTAATGGACATAGTAATATTTGCATTTTGTCCAATCCTATTACTCAGATAACTGCCAACAGTCAGGCAGTACTGTGTTATCCGAGAATTAACAGATAAATCTTCCCTATGCACTAATGCCTAAAGTAGCTGGAGTTTTAACAGAACAGTTAATGCGACAGGTCTTATGATGTTAATTGGGGCAGAAAATGAAATATTTCTACTTGGTAGAAAAGAACAAATGTCCCAACTTAAGGTGCAGACAAGTTTCTGACTTGCCGGCAACTTAAAAAGAAATGCGTAGGTCTGTCTACAGTTTTATGTCTAGGATTGCACTATGTAGGTTTTCCAGTGTTGGTTTTTTGGTGTTTTTTTTTTCCAGTATAATATTTTAAAAGGGTTAAATAATAATTAAATAATAATTTCAAGGAATTATTTTATCTTGCACAACACTAGTTTATCTGAGCAGTTTACTCATACATTGGATTTGTAGTTTTTCTAAAAAGCATCTGTGAATCTAAAAAATTATCCATCTTGCACAACTACAGATTTGAATTCCTTGCCCAAATATGCATGTGAATATCAGTACATGAAGCATTCATGTAGCATCTCTTGATGAGCACTGACAGCTTCCCTGTAAAAATCCATATGTAACATTTTTTAGACATGTACGTTTACATGTTTGTTTGGTTTTTTAACCGTGAATTCATTTAAATGCAACAGGAAAATATTTTGCTTTTAGGTTAAGTAAACTTCAGAAGAACTGGAGGTGCTGGTAGAGTAATTGTGTTTATTCTTCCGTTTCACATTTTTTGTCTTATAAACATTGTTTTGCATTATTGGGCTCCACGTTTCCCTTTCTCATCTGATGTTCTACAAATATTTTTCTAATTGCTTGAGACAGTGTGGTCCAATAAAATTACATAGGCTTTCTGCTGAACTTGTTTGTCTGATCCACTGCCAAAAGTTGTAGGCAGCGAGGCAGCACACTTAGTCTCACTTTTTTTTCACTCCCCCTCCTCTAAAGCAATACTCTCAGACAGACTCTTATACTCTTAAAAGAACATGTATGGGGTGCCTTATGATTGTGGAGTGTGTATTTTATATTTCTAAGCTATTCAAATGCTTCAGCAAGTCACTCTACTCTAGAAAAAATTTAAGACAACTGAATCTCTTTCTGTCCTTACACTGTTATGTGATGTAGTTAATACAGGCAGGTCGTAAATTATATTTTGAAGCAGAAGTAATTGACTCGGCTCTAGGCCCCTTCGTGTTTCAGCTGCTCTAAGCCTTAATGTAGTATTTATTCATCTGATAACAGACTAATTACATGTTGCTTTATCACTTTGAGAGTCCACAGAAGATACACAGAAGGAAGATACAAGAGAATAAAACAGCTGACATACCTAGCAGTAAAATATTCTGTAGTTTTACAGTAAAGAGGTAGGTTCAGAGAAATTCTGAAAATTGTAATCCTGTGGTACTTATTGTCTGAAAGAACTAACAAAACAGTGAAGAACTATTCTTGAGTCTTGATAAGAGAGTGCCATATAATGAGGAATGAGTTCTAACTAGTTGGGGACAGAAAGTAGACCCATCCCTTTCACTGTCACAAACATATTTTCTTTATTTGCCAAACACTTTCTTCATGATATTACAGCAGTTCTATTTTCTTTGCCCTCATACAATGAGATGAGTCTGTGATTTCTTTCCTTACATTACATAGCTTTGTTGAATTCTATTTTGGAATGGCTCACATGTTTATTGTGCACCTCATTACATACGCATATTTGAGCATTTACTTACAGCGTGCCACATTTTGTGCGATGAAACATGATCACATTAAAGATCTCCTAAAGTAATTTGTTGCTTGATGTCTGGGAGCGTTTTTTAAAGTACCTTGAGGAAAATAACAAAGCAAACAGTGCTGGTTTACCACAGTGGAACAGATACGGTATGTGATCAGTTAGCTGCGGCCCACAGATAAACACAGACAGGCAAGCTAGCAAGCATAAACAGAAAGTACATTATTATCCCTCTCAGACTTCTGGTCTCTTGTTTGTTAAGTGATTTCTAGAGTCTGTAAAGCAAAACAAGTTTCATGTGAGGGTAGTTGAATTTGACATTATTTGGTATTAACTATCTATGATTCTTTTAAATCATCATTTCAGTATCAGTTGGTGAAGAAAGGTATGCATTGTTTAACGGATGGTATTTATAAACCTCGTAATAATAAGCATTGTATCACTGGATTGGGCAAATTTCTGGATATCCTCAATAACAATACCTGATAGTAATTTCAGAGAGAATTTTTGAAGGGTCCAGATGGCAGGGAAGTGTAAAGTATTATTACAGATGTTTCGTGTAATAAAAGTAGATCTGATAGCAGGTCAGAAAAAGGAATTAAGGGCCAAGTACTTCAGTCCTTAACTGAGTGAACTCCCACAAGGTCTACGTGAGTTTTGTTCAAATAAGGATTACAGAATTCAGATGTAAGTAATTATTTCCAGTGTTGGGATGATTTATTCTGCCTTTCTAGCCTTGTCTTTCTAGAGTCTTGAACATGAAGTCAAAGTATGTTGACCTACTATACACAGAAATAAACCTTGCCAGCACAGGGCTTGGTAGAACAAGAAAAGGTTGACTCAGTTACAGAATCATAGAATCACCGAGGTTCGAAAAGACCATCTAGTTCAAGCATCCACCTACTACCAATGTTTTCCCACTAAACCGTGCCCCTTAGTACCACATTGAAACATCTCCTGAGCACCTCCAGGGACTGTGACCCCACCACCTCCCTGGGCGGCCCATTCCAGTGCACAACCACCTTTTTCAGAAAATAAGGTTTTCCTAATATCCAACCTGAACCTCTGCTCACGCAACCTGAGGTGATTCCCTCTCATCCTATCACTAGTTACGTGTGAGAAGAGGCCGGCCACCACCTTGCCAAAACCTCCTCTCAAGGAGTTGTAGAGGGCAGTGAGGTCTCCCCCATGCCTCTTCTTCTTCATACTGAACAATCCCAGCTCCTCAGCCACCCCTCATGAGCCTTGTACTCCAGACCCCTCACCAGCTCTATTGCCCTTCTCTGAACATGCTTCAGGGCATTGATGTCTTTCTTGTAGTGAGGGGCCAAACACCGAACACAGTATTTGAGTTGCAGTCTCACCAGAACTGAGTACATGGGAACAGTCACCTCCCTGCTCCTCCTAGCTGCACTATTTCTGATGCAAGCCAGGGTGCCCTTGACCTTAAATGCACAAAATCAATCTGTCTGCAAAGCAGTCAGAAGTATGACTGCATCAGAAAGAGACATAGCATAGCTAGCTTTAATTCAAACGTTATCAGTACCAAATCCCATGGAGCTTTATAGCCTGTGTTGAACCTTTTGCTGCTACATTTACAATGCTGATGGCAAGATCAAGGGCAGCTCAGAAGTGCCTATACATAGTATAGGCACACCTCGAGCTATAATAGGGGCACATCTTTTGTTAAAGACAGATTAAAAAAATAAAAGAGTAAGCAAGCTGCTGTTTGGTTTGATAAGGGTATTTTCAGTGAGTGCTTCACCTTGGCGGACTGCAATCTCTAAAGTTGCTTTTTAAGCTATTTATAAAATAAATGGAGTTAAAACGCACATGTACTTGCATGTTCCTACGAGAAAGCACCACAAATAACTGCTGTGAAGTCCAATTGCAGTAACAGCGCAAAACAAATTTAGGTGCAGTTTGGTCTCACAATATGGACAGAATTGAATTTGTCAAATGATGTTCCCCAGAACTCTGAAATTCTAACAAAATTCTGGTGTTTAGAATTAGTCTGAATCTTTGTTAAATATGTGTATGTATGTATTTGTTGTAGAACTTGTAGGTGTGAGATATTCTTTGTTGTGCATTTACATCCTCCAAGACACTGGTTATTCTTGGCGCTAGCTGTCGTTTGAACTTCTGAAAAGCTGTTGTGCAGTATGATAGGTGTAATATTATTTTGGCAACAGCAAATTTTTTGGAAGCCTCCATACTGCTCCACATCTGTGTCCGTAACACAAAATTGTAGTTGTTTAGCATTGTGATATCTGTTTATACACATGGAGAACAAAAAGAGGACTGGCATAAACAAAGTGTCATACACATTCAGATTTTGATTAGGAGAAAATAATCATTCTGACATCATCACAAAAACAGTGCACTGAAAAATATTGGTCTGCCAACTCATGAAGGGCAAGCTTCAAATTTCTGTGGTTTGGTTCATTGTAGCACTAAGTTATATGTGTTCGTGAAACTCCTCAGACCCAGGCTGTTACTACTTTTTCACACAGCAGTGCAGGCTCAAATCATGTTCCTTCCAGTCGTTCAGGTGTCTAGGGCAGGATTCACCTTGGATAACTTTAGAAATCAGAAATATAAGACCAATATATGAACTAGTCATTTAAAATCCCTTTAAAATCAGTGGAAAGAAACAGGCATCTTGAGTGTATATTATCCAACCTGTGTAACCTTGGAATGAGCAGTTGTAATTTTTCTCCATGGGCTAAAAAGGGATTCTTGAAAGCTACCTCAGATCTAACAGTCTATGTATGTCCCACTCATCTACTGGCTGTCTTTTTTGTCCTTCAATACTGTAGAGTTTAGTAGCATTTCTGTAATATAGCAGTGTTGTTGTGTTGTTAATCAACAGGCAAGTGAGCTAAAATTTACTTCTGGAACCGTTTTTTTCGTAATACTCTAAAATTTAATATGTTTGTGAGTTTTTACCCTTTTCCATTCCAACCACTCTGTGCTATGCTATGTAATTTAGTGCAAGAAAATTGATGGCACCACTGTGTTTACTGCTTAGGCAAAGGTATAGCTATAAAAATAGCTTTGTGTACATCAGATATTTGCTGTTTCAGATATTGATATGAAAAAAAATGGCCTGGAAAGATATGGAGATAATAAAAACCTTACTTTTATGTTAATTAAAAAAAAAAAAAAAAACAACACACACAAAAAAAAAAACTAAATAAAAGATTTAATGAGTTTTGGAAGGTATTACTGTAAGAAGGAGATCAGTAAGGAATGAGTAACCCTTGTTGTTAGCATCATCAGGCAAGGCACAGGCATGGTATTTTGCCACTTACGTGACAAATATGAGGACAGATACCAGTTTTTACTCCAGTAAGGTTTCAGCCTTTTAAGAAACTAGTCCAGTTCCTATGTTTTTTACTTGGAAATTGTCATTTAATATCAATCACTATTCATCAAAGGCATGGACAACCTGGCAAAGGAAAGGACTACCTTTCAGTAAGTTGTAACTCTTTTTTAAATTTGGTGCAACGAAATCAAGATTGGGTTCCAAACAAAACTGTTTTACTCAACAGAAATAAAACTCTGATCATTATGTACACAGAAGTCTGTATTTGTACTTCAGCTAGAAATCAGAGTAAACTTTTTGAGTCTTCTTCAGTTGGCACTTAAAAGAGTGTGTATGGCTCAAGGTAAATAACAAAAATATAGTATTTTATTATATTTTTCTGTCTTAGTGTACCTCCAGGGCTTTCAGTGCTCAGAGATTTTTTGAGTTTCCAGATGCTCTTGGTATTGGAAAACCAGGGCTTCTTTTCTCCCATCTAAATCTCTTGACTTCTGAATGAAATATGATTGATAGATGTAGTTTGCTGCTTCTACCTACAGTCATTTCAGAAGCTCAGTGGCTGCCAGTCCTTTTTCAGCACATCTGCTACTGAATTAATCAAACAAGTCTAACACATACACTGCTGAAAATAATGATAGTGATCCACTGAGATAAACTGGACCTAATAGTATTTTCCATTTTTTAATGAAAATTGATATAATCAGCTTTTTTAATACAATTTAAAAATATAGTTTCTCCTGAGACAAAACTCCAGATGGAAAAAAAAAATGACTGAGGTACACTAAAACGTGCATTTATATCCTATAAATAACGAAGAAGAGAGACTGTACTCTACATATGGAAAGAGGTTGATCGCATGAAGCTCGATTTATGGAACGGGCAACAGACCTGTCAGTATGTTGTTAGTTAGAAAGGAGACCAATAAAGGATGTGCTCCCAAGTGTCCAGTTGTTGTGCTCTACTGATGCTGCTTCTCAAAAATACACGAGACCTGATGTGAACACACCCGTCAATAGCATCCTTTTCTGACTCTCACGATTTGCAGCAACAGTGCATCAGCTGTCATTTTGCCCTTCTGAAAGCATTCAAATAAATGCTGTAGAAGGCATTGTTTGCAAAATTTACATGCTTTTCATTATCTTCTGGGTTTTAAATGAAATGAAAATAACAGATTTTTTTTTTTAAGAAAATGCTTTATCTTTTTTTTCTTGTGAAATACGATGATGAAACTGTAGATATTGTCCTGTAAATATAATCAGCCTTGAGATTTAAAATGAGAAATAAATATTACTTTCATTCATGTTATGCTAAACTCCATTAAACTCAAGGTTTTTCCTGCAACTAGCTTAGTTTGCCTGAAAAATTATGCAGGTGGTCATAGAGAGCTAATTTCATAGTATTGTTCTTGCTGATTAATGATAGTAACTATAATGTATTTTTCATAGACAAGATTTGGTAACTCTCTGGTTCTTCTTTTAATATTACTTTTACTGAGATATAAAGAAATTGAAAATTTTTCATTTATTAAAATGCTCAAGTAAAATATTTTGCAATCTATTGCAGATATGGAATGGCTATACATTTGTCATTTTTTTCTCTCCAAATAAACTTCTCCTGATTTTTCTACTCTTAAGAACGAGAGAATTGCTCCATGGAGAATGGGAATCCCATTGTAAGATTCATTTTACCTTGGGAAAATACACTGAAACCCTCCTCCAGGAAGAAATCTTTAAACTGGCCTTTTTGTCCCTCTTCAGGCTTTCAAGGAAGACTCAGAAAAGTTTATAGGTTAAGAGAGAATAAGACTGCAAAGTTATTTTTAATTGCTATTTGTTGGAGATGGGGTTTGAGCATAATTCCAGATATATATAGGCAATAAATTTGAAGAATTTTATGTCCAAACCTAGAATTCATGGCTAAGGCAGGGCTGTAATGTGAACTAACAGTATTTGTCATATCTACAAGCGCAGTTTGTTAGCAGAGGGGAAGTGCTGGATTTTCTTCTAGAGCTGACAGTTTGTGACAAATATCATTACATGTATGTAAATACAAGCACATACACCCATTTTCCCTCGAGCATAAAGAATTTATTAGGAACCCTTTTTCACACTTTTACCAGATCTTTTAACTAGATGAGAGAACTTAGAGAAATCATGCCATGGCATAGGCGGTTTTGTATTCTTTGAGATGGATAATATGTTAGCAATATACTACAGAGAGTCCCTGCCACATGAACCAAGAATTCAGAACACAAACCATCAGGCCCACAGGAGAGGTTTGTTTTATCCGAACTTGGAAGAAATGGACCTACAAAAACAAACCAATGTACTTTCAATCCAAATGATCAGCTGGAAGGATTCTTCAGCTGAAGACCAGAAACAGATGTTGATGCCTTTTCTCAACAATTGCAAAGCAGCTAGTTCAGTTTCCAGTTTTCTCGCTGTATGCTAAAGCCTCAAGTTCTCATCCAGATCAGGCAAAAGAAAGCCTTGAAGTATTTTGACACCTGTTTTGCTTTATTTCTTGTCCTTCCTGAAGATAATGAATAAATTACAGGTCATCTTTATTATATGACATACTTTTACAGTATTTCCAGTAAATAATCTCATCAGGATATATTTTCTTTCTCTGAATAATGAATCTTTCTCTATAGATATTTTAAAAATCCATGCCAGAGAAGGTAACACAGCTATAGAACAAACGTGGCTTATTAATCAGCTTAGTCTGTGTGGCATGTACAGTGTTGCCTGGTTTTACTATGGAAGGCTAAGTTCTAGACTGCAGACCACACTGTCTGTTTTAGTGTGTTAATGCAGTGGCTTTTCACATTCTAAAAAATTGTTTAAAACGTACTTGACTGAAAAGTGAAAATGAGTTTAACATCCTGGAATGACTCTGTTTTCTCCATTACACCCTGTATGCAGCACAGCGAATACAACCTGCAGACATCGCTAAGAAAAAAAAATCAGAGACTAGAGCAGCTTCCCCCTTTGCAAAAATTATGGAGACCCGCTCCTTAGTATGTAAAAGTGATCAACAAAGAGCAAGAAAAAAAACTTGCTTGAGGCCATTTCAACTATACAAAGAGTTTTACTAAAATCCCATAGATAGCATAGCAGCTAACAGTAGCAGTTCCTACTGCTTACGTGCATGTTACAGTGTTTAGAGAACCTCAGTACCTGTCGATAGATTCCGGGTTGAGATTCTGAGCTCTGGTGCTCAATGCTCCATTTGCTTTAGCTGGACTGTTTGTATGGACTGAAAATGTAGCCCCCAAATATTTCTACTGATTCATATAGACGTCTTGTGTTTCGATTTCTACAGAGAATAGCAGTGCAATAATGTAAAAATATTTAAGTTAAAATAGATGGGAATGTTGGCAGACAAAGATATGCTGATTTTTATTACGGAATGGAAATTATTAAGTTCTAGAATTTCTGTTGTAAAATACACATACTATGAAATATATATAAAAGAAGAATATGTTTTCACATGTGGATTACTAAATGCTCTAAACAGACAGGAAAATATTATTGCAAACTCTTTCTCCAAGGCACAAAGAAATAAGGTAATAGTTAGGATAGCTAGCAATAGATTTGCCCCCGACCCAGTTCAGTACTCACTGGACTCTGTCACCTCTTTAAGAGCAATATATCATAGTGAACAGCCTTTAATACATTAACGGGGCATTTTGCTGATCTCCATTGTGTCAAAGATGTGCAAAAGTTAATGTAGTCTAGACAGAAATATTATAAACCACTCATCTTGTAAGTCTGTGGGTGGGCCACTGGGGATCCACAATTATTTTCAGGTTTTGGGCACATTTCTACAGCAGACATATCTGTTTTTCTCTCTTTATTTTGGTCAAAGAGGAGCACATTATCTGTGGCAACTTGCAACCACTTTGAAATCGCCTTGAAGTGGCAAATTATGAGAAATTCCACCATCTCAAGGTATTCAGGATCAAAAAAATGTAGCCAATTTTTTTTTTTTTTTAAGTTTTTAAACAACTCTCCTTCATATCAGCACTCTTCAGTTTTCTGTGTTCTCTTTTTACTAGAAACATGCTTATTTTTCTAAAATATTTGGAAGTAAAATAGCAGTCTTTCGGAACCTTTGATTTTTTTGCCTTATATATTTTAACTTCCTGTGTGGTCAGCATTCTAAGTTCAGTGGCTTTATTGTCACTCTTTAATTGTTGCAGATTTTGTCTGAAAACAATGCCCCGTCTATGTTTCATTCTATTTTGGGTAGTTTTAGGATTCAATACTCACATTAGCTCACTGGGACAAATGTATATGAACATGTAAGTACAATGTTGTTATAAAAACAAAGGAAGATGGCAACCATGAAAATTAGGAATGTCAGTTTCATATATAGATGAACAAGTCTCCTAGGGCTTTAGTTTTTGAAGGAATGCTCTGGAGAAAGCAAAGCAAGCCAAACATCTGTCTGTACAGTTGGATTCCTCTGGAGTAAGCGGTAAATGATAGACAAACAGCTTGTAACTCCATCCCTGGAGCCCATGGGTTATACAGGGAGATCTCTGTCAGAGCTGATTTGTCTGACAGGCTGAAATACAGAGTCTAGGCAGTGACATGGATGGCATGAGTGAAAAAAACACTGAAAAACAATGAAAAGTCGTATTACTTCCCAGATCTCATGTGCAAATAGGTCTTCATCCTAGGAACGACCTCAGAAAAGTTTTGACAGATGAGAAAGGGTATGCAGTGACTCAGGATATTTTTTTTCCCTTTTATGTTGCTATATCCTCCTCTGGATACTGCTCAATTTCTTCTCCTTTGCTGTACTTTCTACCCAAATGGTTGGTCTCAGAAAGAGGAGAAGGAGGAGGACTGGAATGTAATCTTTATGGGAAAGCCTGTTTTATGTAATGTCCTCAGTGGGGAGCTAATTTAGAAAGGGCTATTGCTGTGAAGTAGTGCAGGGGTGCAGCAGCTCAGCACCAGGGAAAACACAACTTTTTCTCTGCATTCACCACCAAGCAAATCACTTCAGGCTTGCCAAGAGTTTTGTGTCTGAAAGCAGTATGAGATATATCTGCTATAAGCTTTATGTAAAATTAAAAGTGATAGAGCACATTCCCAAAGAAAGTTATCCTTCAGTGATTAGGAGCACTATTGTTTACAGAAGATCTAACCTGAGTTAGCAGTCAGTTAGCTGGTAAATTTGTCAACAGCTTTTATTTCCTGTGCTAATAGAAATTTTATTTCTTTTAACGGAAAAGTGAAGGCACATATCATAGGAGCCAACTATAACATCTCTGTAGAGCTGTATTGCTCTGCTACTATGCTTTTAGTTGGCTCAAGTTTCACAAACACGGATTTTGGAGCGTGTTTGTTTTGACATAGCTTGCAGTCTTGTACCTTAGAACTGCGTCTCTTGACTAGATTAACTGTTGATGAATGCTTTCAATTTCTGATGTTGGTAACATAATAAACTCCCTAATCAGTTCTGACCTGTCACTAGCCACCTTCAGAATTGGAAAGTCTTACTTGGGAGTGTGCTTATTCTTTTTCTTGAAGTGTGTCCTATTGACCAGTGTGTCATATCAGCTATCTAAAGAGTTGAGCAATATGAGCAAAACCTCATTGAAATCCAGAAACTGAGGAAAATAGGCATATGAACGCATTAGTGAAAAATGTGGTATATGTATTCCAACAAGGTCTTTCTTCCTAGCTTTATTTCCGTTTTGGAAATGCCTAAGGCTGCATAATGCCAGCATAGGAAGTTGGGTTGCTAGGTGGCTTTGAAGTAAAGGAGCCATTTGTCTGACTATAAACTAACTTTCATTTTCAGAAATTTATCCAATGCAACAGTAGGTAGAACCAGACAAAAATTTGAATTTTTCAATTTTGTGAGTAAATAATTATTTAAAAGATGAAGAAGAAAAAGAAGAGAGTCAAGGGATGAAGGGACATCTTTGTTAAATACATTTCCAATAGTGATCCTGATTGGTTCTTAAAATGTTGGGGCTCAGTTTGTTTTAATTGGGATTAAAATGGAATGGTATCTTGTATAAGAATTCTGGCTTCCTTTCTGATGAATTAATACCCACACTTTCAAAATATGTTAATGGTACAGTCTGCAAAGATACTAGTTTCATGTTTTCTCACAGACAGTACTAAGGCAGAAAATGAAGTATTACACGTCAGACATCTTGATGGGATATAATTCTGTTACTGAACTGAGTTTAAATTCTGTTCAGCTGATCCATTATGCAGAGTGTCATAAAATAATCTAATTCTCTGGAGTATTTGTGTGATATTAAAAGAAAAAAATGAGTTTAGTTTGAATCTGTGTGCACTCCTTCCCCATTAATTCATTTTTTGTAGAATAGTAACCCTTTTTTTTACTCTTTTCTAGAAGGCTAGACTTCCATCTCTATATAAAATGTGACATGCAAGACAAGGGATTTCAGTTCTTACAGCAGTGTTGCTTGTTGAGGAGGTCTCAAAAGTTTCCATACTGAAAAACAACGAAAGGTCCTTGACTCTAGATGTCTACCATATGTCAGCTGTTTTTGCAAAGGCCTTCTCAAATGATGAGCCAGTATTTTCTTTTTGATAGGAAGGAGTGAGGAGGAGAGAGAGAACTTAAACAGTGATGATAATTCCTATCAAGTAATTTTAGTGCTGTTTGTCAGAGAAATGGCCAAGCTGTTGCTGTCTGGCTGTCTGCAGCTATCAGAAATTTCAAGAACATCTTCCTTGCCGAATCCTATCAACTGATAAGCGGCTAGTCGGTAGCCACAGGCAGCAGGTTTTGGGGACTTTCATGGCTGTAGGAGGAAGCCAGCCAGAAGAAGCCAGAAGGACCAAGCGCTGCTAGGTTATCTTGGGGTTGTGCTGTGCACCTAATAGATGCCCAGCCTGCAGTCAGCTAGACAGGCCCTAGGGGAGTCCATGTCATCTGACTCTGAACCTTTCTGTGAGTTTTCTCTCCAGTCTTTGAGGGATGTGTCTTTTAGCACTTGAACTGTGAAAACTTGGGCTGCAGAGTGAGGACATCCCTATAAATTTTAAAGGATGCTTCCCCATAATGTCAGGAATACTCTCTCCTTAACCCCTAATCCCAGTCTACTGTTTGTGGCTCTCATTTCTGTACTTCAGCAATACAGAATCACAGAATCACCCGGGTTGGAAGGATGATTTAAACATGTGTTTTGACCTGGCTGTTAATATCCTTGCTTAAGGTTTCTTTCTTTTCTACTCTTTTTTATTCCCCATTCCAATTTTATTTTCCCTCTTCCATATTTTAATGTGAAAGAATATGTGAAGGTAAAAGATAGGGAATTACATGTTCCTTTATTTAGCTCTGTGAGGAAGGACACTTTTACTGTACCTTTTTGGATCTTTTTCTCTCCCTTTTCGCTGGATTTCTTTCTTTACCATGCATCTTCACATCTCCTTTTCCCACACCTCAATGTGGATATACTGAATGGTGCATGGAGATTTTCAGATTGTTGGTTAGGTTTTCTTTCCTGTGTAATCTCTAGTCTTTTCTCTACAAAACAACTCACCTGAGTAAAAATTGTCTTTTCTATCCCTGCCTTCTATGACTAAATTGGTTTCAATTCTACTGTAAGCTATGAGAGAGAATTCCAGAAAACTGCTTTCACACAAAGTTAGACTGAGAGTAGGATATGGAAAATAGCAGATGTAGAAAAATGTAGAGCAAAGAAAATTGAGGAACCTGTGCATAGTCACACAACAAAGTGCTGACTGAGAAAGGACCAGAAACCAGCAGTCCTGGTTCTCAAGTTTCAGTTTGAAACAGTAAACCATGCAATTTTTTCTGCAGTGTTATCTAGAAATTTCAAAGTCAGAATGACATTCTGTTGTAAAACTGATAATCAAAAAGCACCATCAGTAAAGGACTATTTATAAATGAGAGGGTGGGAAGGCATCTTCTGCACTCTATGCCATAAACAATGAGCACCAAGGGACTGGAGGAGATATTTTGATGTTTGTGTGCTGTGGAAAGTTTTATTTAAACACAAACATTGTTAATAAACATAGATTTAGATAATTTTTCTTTGATCAATGAGCTCCAGTAGATGTTAAACTTACAGCATATCCCATGCTTGTGCATCTGAAAAGAGAGAAAGATTTAGGAGCACATTCTTAAATGTTACAATCCCGTTTTGTTTATGCTAGTATCATGAACAGAGGGGTTTTTCTAATACAGTGTAGGACTGCTTTTTCAAAGAAAAGAGGCTTTCACAAGTTAAAATTATTCCTAAGAACCTTCTGGCACTTTACATTCGCAATATATATATGTATATATATATATAAATACACAGAATGAAGGTTTGATTTTATAACCTGATTCAAAGCTTTCTGACAACAAGGAATAGGCAAAAAATTTCCGAAAGCTGATTAGGTTCTGCACCAGGTCCAAAGAAAAAAATCCATCTAGAAACTGTATTCAGTGTTTGTTAGAATCAAAGTGAATAACTGACATAACTAACTTTTTTCTCCCTGCACTTTGTTCTTCTAATGTACCCACAGACATAAAAGAATGGATATACTTTATTTTAATTAGTCCCTGAACTTTCATCTGTATATACTTTTGGTGATCCCAGATCTGTGGATATTATATCCCAGGGATGTTGTTACTGTTTATTCTCTAACTCTCACACACAGACCTTATTCTTTTACTTAGTATGCTGCAAATTGTCTGTTCATCTGTGTCCTGCACTGCCTGGATTACTTCATACTGTTTACACAGCAAAACAAACTATATAACATCCCAGGGGCTCAATGCTGCTGCCACAGAATACCGGTGAGTCTAATTGACAACAGGATGTGCCTGTGCTTTATGATAGGAGAGGCAAGTCCCCATCACAGCCAGCCAAGCTGGAGCAGTAAAACACAGACTTCATATTCTCACTCCTCAGTCTTTGAGATTCCCTAGCTGGCAATATCTCAGATTACCTTTAGCATGATTTGTAGTATGTAATAATGAAAATTAGTGTCAACATTTATACTAGTTCATTTAAGCTCATGTTTTCACTAATCCCATTGAAGTTAATTTCACCAAGTTTAAGATTTAAGACAATTACTTGTTAACTTCTAAGGCTTAATGTGTGGGTTGTCACCTTATTTTAGAGTACACTGTTCTGTGAGAGATACGACTGAAATTGAGGCCAGAGTTTAAAGCAGTTTACAGCTGGATCATTTTCTATTGTTTTGCCATTCAGCCTTTCTCTGTGGAAACTGAGAGGAGTCTTTCTTGTCACTCTGTTATTAATGAGGGAGACAAGAGATAATGCAGAAGTAACTGAGCAGGTAAAATATCTCCTTCCTTGAAGTTCCTTTGGAGAGCAATTATCATTTTCTTGGGAGTAGAGATTCTCAGGAGCAGAATATGAAGAGAGCTTCCAGGTTAAGCCTGTAGCTACTATCTAGCCACAGACAGGAGCTGAACAGCAGTGGTGAGACAGCTTTCTTTCTGGGTCTGGTTACTTCATAAAGATGCACAAGAAGCATCATATTCCCACATAAATAGGAAGGAGTAAGAACAAGAGTGGGTGTATAAACTTGCAGTAGATATCAGGCTTCAGGAATCATTCAGGAAGATCTTCATTGGTTGTTTGAAAGGCATCTGTGTCATTACTCACGGGTCATGGGTAAAGCAAAGCCTGGCAGTCCTGACTGGCTGCACGGCTGTTATTTCATTTCATCTAGTCTTTCCTTTTCTACATCTCTGTTTCCTCCTCCAATAAATTAATAAATAAATAAATAACTTCTCTGCCCAAAAAGTCTGCAAAATTGCCAGATGTGAGATCAGTCTCCAAGAGAGAGGTCAGTAAAAAATAAGGGACCAACCAAACACTTTTCTATCCTGAGCATAGTAACATAGGCAGTTCAGCATGCTGTACTCCATATCCAGGGAGAATAGCAGAGCATGGAAAAACCAGTGACTCACATGTAACAGATACACCTCTTACATGGAACAAATCTCACTTCAGCATTCATTCCTGTTTCTTTTTTTCTAACAAAATGACAGACTGCGTAAGACAAATATTGAAAAAAACTTCTTTTTGAGCACAGGAACAAATTTACTGTAGGAGTATGCATGTACGTTACTGATGATATGCTGTATGGGAACAGCTGAATCATGGCCTGAACCTCTGATTGACCACTGGAGGCGAGCAACGAGTCAGCCCTGGGAGCACAGGTGGAGCCTGGCTCCACCTCTCCTAGACCCTGCTTAGGAGCTGACTACCACTGCAGAAGGATCTCTTTTGGAGATTGTTTCTCTGGGAGTCTTTTTAGTGAGCCCAGGAGGAGGGTAAGCTTTCCCTCCATTCTTCTTCAGTGTGATAACCTATTTAGCCTAACTGTCTTGTATGCTTCTTAATTATAACATCTGTATATTAATTGATTATACATATGCTAATAGCATCTCTGGATGCAGTGACAGTCCGAATGGGTGAACTGTCTCCTAGTTGGTTTAGTTTCATCAGGTTGAGGCTAGAATTTAGCTTGCATTTTTGTCCTTTGGCAGCAGTATAGACCAAAACTTCCTATCTCTGTCCTCCACCGGTCTGACAAATGATACATATATATGAATAGACAGGGCACAGAGTGAAGTAGTCCAGACTATGTAATAACCTGTGCCTGAAAAGTGCAATTACTGAATATGTAGCTAAATCCCATGCCTAGATGTTGTAGGTTTCAATTTATGGGCCTTGAAAGTTGCGATGACAATTAGGGTATTAATTATGCTATTAGAGATGTATTGGATCAGTAGCTCATCCATGACTTGTTTGAGGTGGGGAAGCATGGTCAAACTGTCTAATACTCGTGCTAAGCTACATCAGTGATGACAGAGAAGTGGGACAGCAGAGAAAAGAAAGCAGCTGAGATAATATGGCAGGACAATAAAAAATACTGTTCCTGTCTGTTTAGAGTAACAGAGTATGTACTGAGGTAATCTCATTCAGTGATTGGCCAGAGAAGCATTCCATTAGGTTATAACTGAATGGAGAAACGATTTCAATAGTGTTAGTAGTAAAGTAAAGTAAAAAACACAAGTGTACTCTTTATGCCTTCTTTGTTTGGCCTGTTAGAAAAATCATAGTCTGTCAATCAAGAAAAAAGCTTCCAATTGTGTAGCCTGTTAGAATCATTTCATTAATAACATGTGTTTACTACTGGGAGAAGCAGGCTCAGTGTGCTAAGATTTTGTTTGTCAGTCAGTCATTGGAACCCCACTGTTAATCGCATACAATGGTTTGTGGTTATGCCACAATTTAACCCAGGTTTAAAAAATACAAACTAGAGCCTTGGTGGTCTGCTGAGAGCAGTGAGTGAAGCAAAGGTATTGGTTGAACCTGCTTTGTAGGCTGCTGGCTTGAAGTACTGTACGAGCTAACCAAATTTATTAACTTGAGTCACGGCTAGAATGCATATTCTGGTGAGTGTGGGTGGGTGCACCCAGGTTAGACTACATTTTGGCTGCATTCTGCAAAAAGGAAGAAAAGCAACTCTTTGGCCTCCTTTCCACAAAGACAAATTGGAAACAGATATCAACTAGACTTTGGGATCTTTGGCAGCCTAATAAGAAAAAGGGTTTTTTCTGTTGTTGTTGTTGTGGCTTTTATTTATTGATGTAGAGAATTGATTAGAAAAAAAATCAAAGGAGTTTCAAAAGTGAATACCAGTGGTATTTGGTGCATTTATATAATCATCTTAACAAATTGCATCCTGTATTGCACCTTAATATTAATATTAAAGGCGCAGTCTCTGGCTCCACAATAAAAAGGACAGAGTGTGTTTGCCAGAAAAGGGAGAGGCATTTGGCTAGTAAGAAAAAGAGTACTAGAGAGCTGGTTGTGTATCTATATATGAATCTTGTCCTTCTGGCTGAGATTGAAAGACACATAGCAGCTAAACCATCTTTCTTAATTACAGCTTAAATACGGTAAGCTGAAATTTCTATTCACCACAGCACTGTGGAAAGTATCATTCATAACTTGAAAATTTATAATACTCTGAGAAGGCTATATTCTTTCCGTAGAGAACTATGTCCATTTTTCTGTGTTGTAATCTGTGTCACTGTAGCCGAAGACATTTTCTAGGAACCTCTTGTAGATTTAGAGCAATGCAAATGGTATTTTTAAATGACATCTTCAGGATGAAGTAAATCCGATGCATTTAAATAAAGTGGCATTAGCCTTGATTCCTTCATGCTATAGGAAGACTTAATGATTTCATTAATCCTTATCATCGAAATTTTAACAAATCTAATTGCTGTAAATTTGAATTCATTCCTGAAGCAGAGGAAAATTTGTAATAGTTTTGGTTTTTTGTGGGTTTATAAATGTCTCAAACACCAAGGCTATCAATATGCATTATCGCTTCACTGCTATAATTTCTTACTAAGAGATGGATTGAGTTTTGTTGAAGATGCTTGTAGTGGTAAAAGCATTAAGCTTGAGAATTTTTGTATATTTGGCTAAAGTTACTTTTTACGTTGATACTAGCAGTGAGATTAGAGCATCCTTTACACATCAGTTCATTGTTCACCAACAATCTATATCTTCACCTCCATCTCTATCACATGCAATATTCTCCACAACATACTTTTTTTTTTTCTGGTTTCACGGGAGCTAGAGGGGGACTTTGGATTTGAAGAGCATCTGGGACTGCTTAAACTGTGGCAAGGAAGCAAAAGACAAGTGCTAATAAGAGGTGAAGAGGTGAAGACTGAAACATCCTTACACCCAACCATAAATCTGTGCCTACTATGACTGTTCAAGTCAGTGGGAACACTGTATGTGGTGGCCTCTTGGGGTAAGACTGCACTATAAACATCCCCTCCCTCCCAATAACAGTGAATTATCTTTAAAAGAAACATTTTGCATTTGAAGCTTATTTGCATTTGGTCTGCACTGTATCTGACTGTCCTTTCAAAGGATATTTAGTTGATTTTTCTGTGCTTTTAAGGTTCCTGTAAAGCAGGAAACAAGTTCAGTGACAATATGCAGATAAAATTCAGACTATTGTACTGTAAGCAAGTATCTTACAAGGACTGTTTTTAGCAAAATAGGGAGGAAGATTTTATGGGTTAATTCCTCTTCAGAGATTCAATGCATCTTATCTATCGTGCTCTAATTTCAGTATTTAAATTAATTGGACTTAGGTCAGTGATGTCCCCTGTCATGTTGGCCTAACCTAGCATGACAGCTGAAATGTTGTAGCAGTTACTCCAAGTCAGACATCAGTGAAACATATACAGTACTAGTGCAGGAATACAGGACCAACATTTAGAGAAATTATGCGGCTGTCGTGAGCGGGAGCAAAGGTACTTCGATATCATAGTCCTTTTTCCAGCAGATCTTGAATAAGAGTTCAGTAGTTGAAAACAGATGTCTTGTTGATGAGCAACGTCCATGATCTCTGATACCCATTCCACCAGCGTCACTCATTCTTTCCACAACATATGTTGACCATTCCTCTCCTTTTCTCGTAAACAGTATTAAACCGTGACTGCAGCAGTGGCTTTTAACCAATTGCAACTAATATCAAATTTAGTAATTTGTCCTGCAGATACAGTGTATTTCTGTCCAGTCATGAAATTCCTTTTGTTTCTCTACAATGGATCTGACTTAGGTTTTACAGAATCTTATAAGTGAAGAGAGGAGAGAGGGTGAGAAAGGTAGGGGGGGGGAGGGGGGAGGGGGAACAGCCGGGCTTAGTCAGACTTGGAAAAATGTATGTTAATCACCTCTAACCTTGACACACAACCTGTGTCCATAGTACAGGAAAAAAAATGACGTTAACTTAGACTGACTAACCAAGGTGAGCTAAATTGGGGAAAACTAAACCAATAAAGGCAATAAAAAAAAACTTGGGAAATATTTGAACAAACTTAAGATCTTAGGTTTGTTCCTGAGCAGTTTACAGGTTCTGTTTGTTTTTGTTCTTCAATAAATTTGCATGGTAGGTACTACCTGTCATTGTAAGTGGCAGTTTGTGATGGCCAAATCTCTACGAGTATACATCTTTTTCATCACTTTACATTTTTGTTTCTTGTTTTTCCTTGTTCGCTGTTTTTAGATAAAATTAAGTTTTGTGATAAAAGATCTTGTTTGCACATTGTTAACACTTTAAAAATCACTGCTGCTTACAAAGCCTACCTGTATAAGATGCAAATGTAGAAGTCGTTATCATCAGTTAGGTACAATCTTTATTTTTATATATATATATATATATATCTCCTTTGTGTATATCCTTATAGATAAGGGTAAAACATGTTCACTTTGTTCATTTACAGGGATGAATGCATGGTAGCTTGGTACCCCAACACTAGCTGAACTTCACACCTTGTTGTCCCCTATTTATACAGCAGGTTTTGTTCTAGAATACGCATGCATGTCCTTTAGAAGTTTGATATCAAGGAAACAGGAATGTTAGATGGGAGATATTAAATGATACACCTGCAGAGCATACTTGTTTAATGCTTGTTGGTGTTTTAGAAGCTGAGATTGGCTTAGTTGTGTGTCAATGTGTCAAAATACTACTGGTTGTGTTCTTCTTCTTAACACCTTCCTTTTCTATCATCTGAAAGAACTTAACTACCAAATATAGGAACAATCCTACTTAATAAAACTAAGGGCTCTTCTAAGTTGCTGTATATTTCCTCATATTCGCTAACATTGGTGTTTGTCTAGAGATGAGGAAGAGCAAAGATACAGCTTCACTTGATTAGAACGCTATCTCAGTCTCCACCAATTTGCAGTCCAGGGACTTCATGTGCAAGGGATGGAATTGCTGTCTTTAAAACAACTAGAGTTTTCTTCTAAAGGATTACTTTTAGAATTCAGGAGATACTGCTGTCAAAATACTAGGTGCTTGTGTTTGTTTTGAACCTGCTACCTAATGTTTTCTTGCTGTGAAACTTTCCTAGTTCCTCTGTTAGCCTGGGAGATGCTGGGGATTCCCCTCGAATAATACAATAGAATGATTATATTCTAAAATGTATTCCCTGTGTGTTTCTTTTGATAATAAGTCTTAAAGGTCTATCTGATTTTTGAGCATCGAGGTGGTGTTTTTGTAGAAATGTTTATTCTGAACAGAATTGCAGAGGTTGACAATCACAAAAAATCAAATTTCTGATTATTAACAATCGGCTCTAAAATTGTAATTGTAAAAAATAAAAGACAGTTCTGTTGTCTAGGCGTCATCTTAGATCATCAACATTTAATCTCATTGCCATGTTAAGAGACAATCATTGAAATCAGTGTAACTTTTCTACAGTTAAACCCCATTTCTGCTACCTTGAATACATTTGCATAATTAGCAAAATACTCACCCCTTCTCTTAGTCTTTTATGAATGAGTTAAATGCCAGCAGAGAACTGTAGCAGTCCTTTGACATTCACCCTCCAACGAGAAAACTCACTTGTTCACTGTGACTGCTTTCTACCTTTTTACTAGCTCTTCATCCTTATGGAGATACTGATACTGAAATTACCTTAACTCTTCATTGTTTTCCTTTCAAGTGAACTTATTTGGCTAATTAAAGCGCTAGGGATTAAAACAGAAACGAATAGCAAGTACTAGCAGGGAAAGAAAACACTTCCTTTCTTCCCCAATAAGCCATTAAGACTTTCATTGCCCAGGAATCCGAGGAAGTCTGATCTCCAGTCAGAGATATATGCACATCTTATAGTATTCTCAGTAGATCTGAGGATTTTTCTTCTCCTACAGAAGGATTTTAAGTAGTGTATGTTTCTTGCTGCTTAGTGAGGTGATGGCTCAAACCCTTTGAGTCACAGCTTCGGTACTCCTCTTCATGAGAAGTTGCCCAGCATTCTTTGACAAGGAAAATTGCCAGAACAGATTTACAAGTTGTTCTTCTAGGTTTGTAGCCTTTTTTTTTCATCAGCAGCTTTATCAAATGCTCTGGAGGAATTGTATATTATGTACTGTACATATATATATATATTTCTATTTCATATACACATATATATGCCCAAATAAAAGCTTAATGGAGCATTTTTACTTCAGTGCTAGGCAGCTGCCATTTTTTCCTGCTGTAATGCAAGCGTGAATAATACAAATGTTTCTAATCTTCTTAATATCTTTTGCCAAACACAAATAAAGCATTTCAGGTTGCTTTGTAAAAGAAAAGAGTAAAATCCTTTGGCTGAAATACAAATCAAAGCAAATATATTTAGTAGATTCTTAAATGAAATTGAATGGGGAGAAGAGCAAGCATAGTTACTCTTTGGTGTTTAGCTCTGTCTTAGCGTAAACGGGAGTTAGGGTGTTTTTCCCCCATTTGATCCTTATGTTTGTCCTTTGTTTTGCACATTGTATTAATTGTTAGTATTCCTGGAAAAGGAGTGGAATGTACAGAATTTGGATTCCATCACCGGAAAAACTGGAGGTCAAGGCAGTCATTCAAAGCTTTGAAGATATGTGTGTTTTTCTGTGGATATGGGAGGAAAAAAAAAAAAAAAAAAAAACAGTAAATCCATAAAGAACTTATGAGTCTGTTACCAAAAAAAAAAAAAAAAAAAGCAAAAACAAAACAAACAAAAGAACGACTCCAGCTAGTTACCAATAGCCAAAGGAACAGATTTTCACATGACGCTTGCAACAGATCCGCAATCCACGTTCCCTTTGAAAGAGCATGCAATCGAAAGCAGTTTACTTTCAAGGCTTCCGGAGTAACCAATGTGGTCTTTTTCTTCCCTATCTCTACAAATTCCCATTCCTGAGTTTCATTTTTTGAATTTCAGAGGCAAAGGAATACACAAAAATAAGTCACGAACTTTTGAGAAATTAAATTGTTTTTGTCATTGTCACAAATGCTACATCTCACCAAGAACATTTCTTAATATAAGAAGGTCTGTTCAGGAATGTGCAAAGGGGCTTCAAAACTCAGCCAGTTGTGGAATGACAAAAAATTAGAGGGTCTGTATGACTTAAGACATTCTCACTGTTTTCAGCGTTCTGAGGCTGAAGGCTCAAATATATATCTATTGTGGAATTTAGCACTGTATATATGTATTTATAGAGGATTATACTTAAGGTAATTGGATAAATGAGTTTGCAGTACAAAAAGAAATATGAAAATCCGGCAGTGTTACATATGAAAAGCAGGTTAGCATAGCAACACATGGGCATGTGGTAGTGCAAGCCTTATTTCATTATCTCATTATTTCAGTCTGTTGTCAGGAATAGAACTTCCCTAGCTTGGGATTTACGGACACGCACCTTTTGCCTCTGTCAGCTCAGCTGTAGGGTAAGCATCCCATATCAGGAACAGCAAGCCGGTGCTCTACTGACTGACTTGTCCTCTAATAAAAGGTAACTAGTATACTCATTTAGTTTTACCTCTGTAATCTTTAAGTGGACAGCATGCCTGTGTTCTAATATAGCCAGAAAGCAGAGAGCATATGGCATATTTAAGTGGGACCTGCTATGACTTCAGTATGTAGTAAGTTTGCTTTTTCGGAGATTATGAATAAAAGTTATGTGGACAGCACAACAATTAAGATATGTTAGAGTACAAGTCAGTGGTAAACACTTGTGTACACTTCTGGTTTTGCTCTGCTTACCTTATTTCCCTTGTGTCAGAACAATTTGCCATAGATACAAAGGTGATTCCATGTGGGTCCTATGGCCCCAGTCTGTACTAGCAGTTTTCACACATAGAGCAATGTTTGACTAATAATTCTAATTTATAAACCATCAACAATCCTAAAAACAGATTAGCCAGCTAGGACTTTTTGTGACAAATACCATGGCACTTTTCCACACCGAACCACATAAAAGGACTCTGGGTCAGAAAAATGCATTCATTTAGGATCAAGTCTTGCAGAAGTCCCATGATTGCCAATGGAACAAGAATAACAACCCTGTTGCCAGACTTTTTCTAGGCAGTGGGTGGCCATGGATATAGTGCTGTCCCTTCCCCCACCAACAGTCTGTGCCTTACAAGTTGATTTCTGTTGAAGTCCAGCAACTGCAGTCTCAGGATAGCTGAAATATCAGCCTGCACTTACATTCCTGGCTTGACTGCAGGGACTCTGACAGCAAAGGTAACCATGACGGTTAACTTCACTCCTAGTTTGGAACAAGACTGGGGGGAAAGCCTCAACAACTTTCTTTAGGGATGTATGCTGAGGGCTGTGACCAAGCACACTGGGAGCTCTAAGCCACTTCTGTCACCTCCCTGTTGTTGCAAAGATGTGTTCTCTGTTCTCAAGTCTGAGTAATTCATGTGAGCCAAAAATTACGCTGACGTACTCAGCAAGCTGGAGGTCTAATTTTTTTCATTCATAAGGACAATGAAAAGATAACTAAGAACCATGAGAAGATAACTCACGGTTCCTGTGAGCTGAGGCTGATGGGTGCATACTCTCCTTCTTGAGCACAGAGCTAGGCCAATTGAGGGGAGCTAATTAAAATCTTTTGAGGGAGCCACGAATGAGTGAATAAATGAACTTACTCAGTGAGATTACTGCAAAGCAGGCAAGGCCAAGACTTGTGAAACAATTTGATTGACTGTGGAAACAAGTGAGGATTTTAGCTGTTTCAGATACTAGGAGGAAAGAGTCAGAAAGTGCAGCACTTGGCCTATCTGCAAGTTCAGTGCAGTGGCTTCACAGTTGAAGCATATGTTCTTCTCATCAGAATGCTATTTTTCAATTGAACAGAGCTTTCTAAACAAGCAGGCATTCTTAGGAAAAAAAAGCAACTGAATAATTGAAACAGAAGCATAATTTTGGAAGATGATGAAAGTTAAGAAAATGGGAAGGGACCAGAGGCATAAAATATTATATTTGCCAGGTCCAATATTTACTTCCTCTAGTTCCAGAGCTATATGATGGGTGGATGAAGGTAAATGAG
This sequence comes from Lagopus muta, assembly GCF_023343835.1. Taxonomy (NCBI): domain Eukaryota; kingdom Metazoa; phylum Chordata; class Aves; order Galliformes; family Phasianidae; genus Lagopus; species Lagopus muta. Next base: position 11,371,054 of record NC_064436.1, on the reverse strand, counting down.
CCTTGTTTATAGTAGGCTTATGTAAATACAGAAGAGCTTTTCCAGGACCTACATATATTCAACAAATATGCAATCTGCTGAGAATTATTACAGTAAAAATGTCAAAAGCTTCCATTAGATCAGCAAAATAAAAACCCTTGGTTCCTCAAACCCAGCCACATAGCCCCAGCTCATACGCTTATACCTTTACCCTCTGCTGAGACCCACACCCACAGAAATGTGGGATGAGTCTAGAAGTACGTCCTGAATATCAGCACCTCTAGATGTTTCGTATGAAGGGTGAAGTTTAGGGCCCATTTTCTTGCCTTGTGAAGCTAACTTCTATCTTTCACAGGCAGATTCATAAGCTACATGCCGCAGTTCAGTTATGACTTCTCAGTCAAGCGAATTCAGACTTTTGCTAAATGAGTTGGCCCCATCCATTCTTTCTGTGCTTGGTGTGTTGTGCCAGCACTGGCGTTTGTACCAACGTAACACAGATTTCCCTGCCTGAGTACAGACAGCAAGAAACTCGTTCAACGGAAAACTAACATGTTGTGGAGTTGTTGCACAGCCACATCTCAATATCCAGTATGTGGCTCTCTTCACTGGTACCAGCCTTTTTATGAATGCATTAAATGAAAAAATTGCATTTGTTTAAACAAATGCAGTTCAGACTTAACAAATAAATACTGCAGGCAATGAAGACCGTATCTGGCACGTATTGATACTTTGTACAGTTGGATTGCGCAAAACTAGCAGAAAGCAATTAGATTTTCCCCATGGCGAAGTCCCCATGCAGGCATAGTTCTCAGTTGTTGCTGCCATTTCATCTTCTTTCCTATGTATGTATAAGAGTAACCTTGGGTTGGGTGCAGGCATGGTGCTGCTAAAGTGAAGCCGCATTATGTTCCAGTTATGCTCGGATGATATTTGTTCTTGGCTAGCAAAAGGGAGAGGATGAGAAGGGGCAAAAAGCCCATGGGAAGAAGCTGCAGAAGCCTGCAAGACCCTCCCCCAAGTTCTGTGTCCCAGATCTACAGCCTGACTCACAAGACTTCACACAGCCCCTTCACAGTCTTCCCTGCTGAGCTGAACTGTCTTCCCTGTTGTCTTTGATCATAAGTAGTACATTAATTTGTATACTGTAGGGTTCTTGTGTCTTGCTAATACAAGGATGTATATAATGTGGATGATATTCATATGTGCTCTCACATTCTTTTCAGAAGGTTGTAGAGAAGTCTAGGAGATGCAGTATTTAGCTGTAATTTTACATCTCCTTGGGTGCAGTGGAAAATGTGACTTTCATGCTTTTCTGTATGTTTACAGCTTCATAAATAACACACGGATCTGAATATGCTATTTTAAACAAAGTAGTGAAAATATGTAGCATACAGTGTCCAGTTGTTTTTATTTCTTTCAAGGGTAAGATTTCTTCTGCCTGCCTAATTTTTAACTTTGCTTGGCTTTAAAAATTCTTTAGGTTCTGGACCTCAAAGTAAAAGCACTTCAAAGTTAGATGAAATGTAGGTGAAGAAAGCAAGCATGAAAAAATGCTGTGTGGTATTGCTACTTAATGCAGGTTTCAGGGCTTAGAGTTTCAATAGACTTTTTACCGAAGTTTCAATCTGTGACAAGTTTAATATCCAAAACTTTATGAAATCTTCTGACAGAGCAATCTTTGTGTTGATATTTAAAATGGGCAGAACTTACAGTGTTCCAAGAAGACTTTCTGTTAGGTGGTGCTGTTTGATTATAGTCCGTCTCTATAATTGCAGTAGTATGTTTATTACATTTTAGCACTTCAGTGCTTTTATAAAATGAATCATTCCAAAACAAACAAACAAACAAACAACAACAACAAAAAACAAAACAAACAAAAAACCCACTCTGCTACGTATGTAAGATGTTGTTTGTATCAAGCCCTACATAAGTAGCTGATAGACTGTGCAAGTTTGACAGTTGTTAAATTCAGCTAATGATCTGATAAAAATTTTTTGGTAAATTTGCATCTTCTAGAGGTTAAAAGATAGATATGTATTCTCTAAGGATTGCTGAGCATTTCTGAGCCTGTTGCATGCATGAGGACTCGGGGGCTTTTGTCATAGCGTCACTCAGAAACTGAAAGTCGGAATGTATTAAAAGATGGTGTGGTCTCTTTCTCAAAAAATGCAATTGGTGTTCTTGAACGTTCTGCTTCAGTGAACCCTTCACACACCACACATGGAAACAGTAAAGAAGCACTGTTTCTTCCTTGAAATGGGCCATGCTGTTTCATTTGAAACAACATGTGTTTCTGCTGGGTGTTCTGTGGTTCTGTCTCAACAACATTACTCAGAGCTCAAATACAGCAGGTATCAGCCAAGGAACTCTCAAGTATCAGAGGCAGGAATAAATCATATTTTCAAGAGGCAGCATCCCTTTCAGATAGATACATAGTTATACATTGAGGCATATGGGGCTTGAAAGAAATAGTTTAATCTCTCTCTTAGAAAAACTGAGATGCCAAAAGACTTCCAGTAAAAACTTAAATCAAAGTCACAGGAGAGGGCAAAGCCTCTGTCTGTACTGCTGAGGATCATGAAACCAATCCCATTCCTCGTGTCTGTACCACTGGTGACCTCTAGTGCCCAACAAAGAGAAAAGATATTCCAAGTTTCTGCAAAGCATTTCTTTCTGAGAATATGGAATACTCTAACTTCCACTTCATCAGTGCTGAAATTCTGACATCGGTTTTCATTTTGCAGCATCTAAAGTGCAATGTATTTATATAGAAACATTGAGTATTTAATTAATTTTAAGCTTTGTTAGCAGCAAGGAAATATTGCATTAAATTTTCTTCTACAAACAGTAAGTTACATTTGTTTAGTTTCTTAATTTATTTTGCTTTCTTGGATTATTGACAGGAATATATTTGGAGGGGGAGCAAAAATATTTATGCTAATTGTAAGAATATAGAAAATTATTGTAAAAGTGAATACGACATTTTAGTACAAAGTTTGCCAAGCCACAGTGAAGTTTATTTCAGAAAGCTACTTGCTATGTAAGAATATTAATATTTGGATAATCTGTTTTAGGCTTTTGTTACTACTTCGCTCTCTGAAAAGGAATCAAACCTACATTAGAAACATCATGCTTCGGCCAGTGCAGACTGCAATGCAGAGGCTCAGGATGACCTTCAAGCTACAGATGAGACTCAAGTAGGTAATGTTTTTTTTAACCAGTTGGAATTTAGCCAGGAAAATAGGGCACCTCAGTACTCACTTGTTTTAAATACTAGTCTAAGACCACAGTGGTTCAGAGCTTGAGGTTTTAGTTGTTAGAGCATCTCTTCTGATATAGCACAATGTGGCATGAGATCGGATTGTTGTTTCCTATAGGGAAACATAAAGATAGGAAAATGTATCTCAAACATTTCCTTCACAACAATGTTGTTGAATGGAGATCAAAATGCAAGGCAATTCTGAACTTCCCAGCTATCCTGTCCACTATGTGAGCTATGGACATCTCAAAAGTGCAGACACTCCATGTCGCTTAAGGAAAGGGTCTCAGCAGATCTCACTCCTTAAGGATGTATGTATGTCTCTCTTGAAGCGAATCTCTTCACTCAGACTAAGTAATGAGAAATTTTCTTTGGCTTATGTTAACTTGGTGATGTGTAAATAAGAGTCTGTGTTGAACTGTCTTAACAAAAGTATGTTAAACTATGCTCTTAGGGGAGTTGCACTAGAAAATGATAAATGAGTTAATAACTGAACATATGCATTAATACATTATGGTTATGTATACTATTTAAAAAAAAAAAAAGCCACCACAAGATAAAGTACAGAAATCATCATGCATATAGCAGGGCTGGAAATCGCAGATTTCTCCTTCCAAGACTACACAAATCAATATCAAGAAAAGTTTTGCTCTCCCATCCAGTCTTTCACTCTTAAACACTTTGCTACACTGTAATCCAGTTTTAAAAGAAAGGACACTGGCATTGTGGGCTCTCAGTCGTCTCATGTTGATAAAGCAATTGAGTCTATGAGTGCTCTGAAATATATTCAGTTACAGAAGAGGTGGGTATTTGTCCTCTTCTCTGATTACATTTTAAAGGAGAAGGACCTAAAGATGGATTCATAATTGAAGATCCTATATGAATGAAAACATCTTCTTGCAGCACTATGTAAGGAAGTTCAGGGTTGCAGGCAGCCAGCATGATGAACATTTCCTATGAGATGGTAGCACACAGGCCTTCATCTCACTCATCACCACACAGACATTTGCAGGATTCTGATGTTTTCTCCAGAGAGCAGATGTTTAAAACTCTTAGCTGCTTCAATTGTTTGTCCTGGGAGGGCTAGTGACCTAGAGTCAGAAAACTTTAGCATTATAGTTATTGCGCATCTCTTGAGTAAGAGCAGGTGTGTGTTTGTGTGTGTGAGAGAAGAGGTGTGTAGGAAAAAAAGAAAATGTGTACAAAAGTTAGTCTTCTTGGTAATATGAACCATACCAAATCTGTTTACACACAGAGACACATAAATGCAATCTTAAAATGCATTTGGATGCCAAGGCCAAATATATGACTTTGTAGTTTGATGACTGTGGGCAGTGATTGTAAGGCACTTGGCTACAACTCTATAAGCTTTTTGCAGGTTAGGTAATAAATTAACAGCGCAGTGAATTACAATAGCTTGAAACACACAAAGTCCCACAAAACTTTTTTTATTTCACTGAAGGCACAGGACTCAGAACTCAAGAAGCACACCTTTGGAAGCAGTACAGTGTTGCCATATACTATAGGTGAATACTGCTTCATTTGTCACGGAAAGGGAAGCGCATTTTGTTTGTCAATTCCTTTACCTTTGAGGGCCTGTTGAGGAAGTGTGGTCTTTGCTTGCAACAATTGTTAGCTGTCTTACAAATCTACATAATACACAGTCTTTCCAGCCAGGTTTACATGTCCATCATGACAATTCAGAAGTGGTGAATATAACAAAGCCTTAAGCCCTGTCTTCTGGTAGGTACAAAGGAAAATATTATGAGGCCCAAAAATGCAAACACTTCAGCTTCAAATTTGACATTTTTACTGGAAATTAAATGTATTGTATTTCTTTAACTAAGTATATATTCATCTGCATCTGAAAGTTGGGAATTTATTTTGAGAGCTAAAATACTGTTATGAATTAATAAGTTACGAACACAGAAAAACAGTACTTGAGTATCAAATGTGGTGGGGAGCATTGTTCAAGTACCTGGAGGCTGCCGGGTACCACATGCCTGTTGTGATAATAGCAGCCTCTTCTGAGGATTAAGAGAAGTTATTTCCTACTTTAAGTTTTTGTTAATGACAGCCTGAACCTGAATGAGAGAAAAAAATCACAAGACTCATTATCAGTGATTCTGAGACATTTTTGTGCATTTTCAGTTGGAATCCAGTTTCCTTCCAAATGCAATTTGACTCTGAGCACAAGTAAAAATGAAGCATGTTAATACATAGGAAACAGATCGGTCACCATTCTCAATCAGAAAAATTAGAATTCTAAGTAAGTGTATTCAAACTATATTTACTTTAATTAAAATGTATAATTATCCTCCTGCTTGATCAGAAAAAAAGGAGGTATCCAATTACACGAATTAACACGGTAAAATAAGATTAACATTTTGGTTAAAATTTCCTCTTCCTAATTTAAATGATAATTCAAATTTGTGATTTAGATCTGACTTGTCAGTTATGCTTGCGTTAAACTATTGGTTCGCAGAAGCATAATGTGAAGGAGAATTGTTGCTCTGCTCCTCTATGGCTTACAGCAATAAAGATCCAGTGCTGGTCTCTGAACACTGAAATGAATACAAAGAGTATTGTTTCAGATAGTCTCTGCCACCTTTTATTCTTCTGAATAACTGAGTGTTCCTGAAAATTTGAAATAACAGCTCTCAGCCATCTCAGAACTGTGCAGGCTCACTAAATTTCATTTTAGTATTGTAATTGGATTTAAACAAGCGAGAATAACAAATCAGGCACAGTGGAATTAATAAGTTCAAATACAAATAAGTTAAATTTAACAGTGTTGCAGCCATCAAAAAATGAAATGCTTTACTCTCTAAACATTCCTACTAAACATCTGTGAAATCTTAGCTTAAAAATAGTGCAGCCTCAATGGAAAATCCTTGAGAGTGATGACAGCTCAGATTTCAGATGTATTTATAATCCTACATTTAGTTTATTTTCTCGGGATTTCTGAATTTGACAGAGACTGATACCTGAAAATAACTGACATGCTACCTGCCAGCTTCTCCTTAAAATGTGTGGTCAGTAGATGAAGGGAACTGAAACACAAGGGGCTCAGTGTTATACTCTGTTACAAAATACAGTGAGGATGAAGGATTTTCCTGAGTGAAATGCTCACGTGTGGAGAAAAAAAAACACCTCATAGTGTCTCACTTCAGTAACTTCTATATAGTGCTAATTTCAAACTACTACCTGCAGTCTGTGAGTGAAGAACTGTACCACTGTAAAACAAGCATTGAAACACAAAAATGAGGGTAATATGAGGCTTCTGCTACAGGAGGCTAACTTTCATCTGTTTTAGGTGCTAGTTTTTCTACCAGACTTGTGAAAGATTCTTCTTAAGAAAAATGGGATCATTTTGTGGAGTGACTTTGGAGGAATTTATTCAATATACATCTCAATCTTCTATGTTTCTGTTGGTGTTATGGGGCATCCACTATTTTGACAGGCAGGAGAAACAGTACAGACCTAAATAAAACTGAAAATGCTTTGAGATAGAAATTTTGCATTATACTCATCTGCAGTTTCTAGTATAAAGGTGACCATTTCTTTAAACTGAACAGCATTTAGTGTCCTTGATATATACATCTAGGACAGTGAGTTAATGTGAAAGGCCAACATGTTATTTTCCATTCAAAAAGCAAGATAATAAAACAAAATATGAGTAGAAGACAGCCATGATATCTGTTTGCTGTCCAACATACTCAAACTTCTTGTGCAATGTCAGTAGTTACACCAAGAAAAGCAGGAAGAGGAATGAACTACTTATCCCCACTTGACACAGTGTGCTTCCCTCTCCAGTCCTGCCCTTCTTTCTCCCATTGTCCTCCTTTGGTCTGGCACAGGAAGACAATCAGCAGTAGCACCAATAACACTCTTAGCACTCCTGCTAAGACAGATTGAGGACCAGAAGTCGGCCTCAGAATGGGGGTCTTAAAGGGCTGATAGCAGACATCTGGTTCAGCAGCTGAGGGTCAATTGAACACGGACCTAAAAACAAAGTATCACTACAAGTCAGCCCTCTTACCCAGTGAGTAATTCGTTGTGACTCTATAGGAAGGCCACTTCAACCTTCAGAAAGAAACTGTTGACCTAGTCTGGGATTAGGACTCAATCAAGTTGCACCGAGGCTCCTTGCCTCCGTTGTTCAAGGTGTTTAGAAAGCAAAGGAGTCCACTCTGAACCTTGTGAGTCCAGTGGTGGCATCTCTTGTATGTGCATGTTTAATCCTACCCTCTATGCAGTAAATAATCAAATGTATCCAGCCATCCAGAATCTACATTATACCTATATTATATCTATAAATATATTCCAGGTTCTTTTTTTTTCATAAATGAAGTTATATAGTTTAGTTGTTTCCATCCATCACCCTACTGCCTACATCCAGTAGGCTCTGCATATTTTTTTGAGAGAGAACCTGCCTATAAGTTACTGCAGATCAGACTAGGCAAAATTTCACTAACTTTCATTAATTCATTAATTTCATTAATTTCATGTCATTCATTAACCACTGAGATTCCAGAAGCCTGCTTTGTTATCTCAGTAGTGGATGTTGGTACTGTACAGTGCTTTGTATTGTACAGCGTGGTGTACAAGTCAACAACAAATGGCAACTAGCTCTGTGATACATGGCAGCTTGTTCTCTGTGAGGATAAACTGTACTTCTTCAAGAGAATAATTTGGAGAAAAAATTTGTTAGGGGTGTCTATAGGCTTCCTCCTTGGCCTTGCTTGCAAAAAAGAAATATAACTGAACTCATGTGCATTTACGTACACGTAACAGAAAAAGAGACCAGTCAACTACAACATCTATGGCTTAACCTGCAGCTTGTTAGTTTGGGAAATATCTCACTTATTTTATGTCTAAATAGAAGCTGCCTTGCAAATAGATCATTAAATGTGAAACAATTTCTCATTTAATGGTTGTTGTAATTGTTTATAACAATCTGCTACTTTGTGCCACTGCACATCTCCAAGCTGTATGCAGTAGTATATATGAAAATAAATGTGTGTGACACATGATGCAAAATGTTATTTGCAATCATGTAATACTTAAGAAGTTCCTAAATATTCGGAAGGTTCTACACTATTGAAAACAGTAGCAATCAAATTCTGTAAGTTGAACCTAATCTGCTATGTAAAATGCCATCAGTGCTGCTAACAGTGACTCACATGACCGCTTTCTAGCATATTCATTTTTCAAATTGATTCTAAGAGGTTTGTTTAGAGGATGAAAAGTATAATGTATTTATTTGACTTGACATAACAGCATTACTGTCGGGTACAGGACAAATAAGAGAGGATTTTTCAACTTTTCTGTTGGCAGTACTAGTGTACAAAAATGCAAAAAATTAGAACTTCAGGTTGTAAGTTTCTTAAATGCTACAATGAGCCACTGACAGATCACCTGATACTGAAGTCACTGGGAATGCATTTAACTCTTCACACATTTTGCAAGTTACTCCATAAGGATAATTTCATGCTATTTTGCAATATTTGTTCACAGGAACAATTATTATCAAGAGCAGTTAATATTTTACAGCATATACAAGACAGCTTCCTTATGCATAAATGTTGAGACGAGCTTTCTGTCCCATTCAGCTAATGTTAAATAAATAAGATAATGTTAAATGAATAAGATAGGGTAATGGGCTATAAAAAGATACAGGGCAACTTTTATAGTAGTAAAATGCTGTTCTTCTTCACTTTTTATTCCACTTACTTGAGGGCGCTGTTACCTTTCAAGTTCTGGGCAGTCACAAATACAACTGCACTGATGTTAATGACTGATAGTTTATTCCAAGGCAGGGTCAGTGAATGCAAGCATTAAATCAACCACTGCAGATAACAGTGTCTTATTGATGTTTAATGTATTTATTGGAAGTTTTTAAAGTTCACTGATTTCGGTTATACTTTTGCCTAGCAGCATGCGTTCACCTGAACCTTATGGTATTGAGACTTAGCTGACTGTGGCACTTTTTAAAATAAGCTAGCCAGATTCACCTTTTGGCATCTGCTCTTTGGCAGTCACTAACCAATCAGTGACAATTTTATTGACATTCTGGTATGGATTTCCTGGCAGGAAATAATACAAATAATCCAAATAACACATCCTGAGAACTTTAAAAACGCTGTGTGGCTACCCAGCATCAGGATGACTGTGCCTGACTTTTTGCATTCCCACATCCACAATGACCCATGTGTGTGTCTGTAATGAAATGGTAAACTCTGGTGCTTTTGTAGGTGGGCAGAAACTTAATGTGTTTTTTTTTTCTCTGAAATTTATCAGAACTAAACTGTTTTCAAAATTATTTAAAAATCAAAACATTCTAACACAAATTTATTGTGGGATTTTTTTTTCCTCCCCAATAAATTCGAATTAGAAGCCAAGAAAACAAATGTGAAAAGTTAGGAGAAGAGTTGAAACTGAAGGGACGTGCATCTGTCACATTAAATCTAACTGGTTGCTGTAAATTAAAAGGGGAAGCAAAATAGCCTTCAGCTATATAATTATCTGGCCATCTAGCTGACACTGTTAGTTAGCAACTGAGCTTTGCAAGCCGATGTGTAAGAGGAGGTAGATAGAAAATATACGTACATGCACCTATATATTCCTTTTTCCATCTTTTGAAACGCAGTGTTTAATATAGTTGTCTTTTCAACTCTTCATCTCTGTAAAGAGAGCACAGTGGCTCTTGCATATACACCGCTTTGCCTACAGTCGTTCCTTTTGAAAATGTTCATGTGACAGGCGGTAAATTCAGGAAAGGTCATGAGGTAATAGGAACCAGAACCCTCTGATAAGTCAGGTGGCCCAGTTGAGGAATATGTAAATGTGACTTTTTTGGTATCATTTGAAAGGGGAGGATTTTGTCAGGGAATAATGGATTTTAGAGTTTTACACTTTAAAACTGGGGGAAATGGAAGCACTGTTGATAGAGTGCTGACCTTCATGGCTTCCAGCTCTCTTCTGTGGTCAAAGGGAAGCTTTCTGTTATGTTTAGTTGCAAGCATGCATCCTACACATTTTCTGTACCTTCATCCTCTCCTGTAGGTGTATTCAGCATCTGTGGGCAGGAAAAGTAGGCAAAATGGACAAGTTCTAGACAAGTAAATGAGAGAGTCAGACCTCGGGCAAAAGAGGCCAGTGTCCGTTAGGTTTGCTCTGAACTGATGGACAGGCTTTGGCATTCCAGGGATTCACAACACCTTAATGGCTCTTTCTCTAAATTGCCTCTTTCCATTGGCTGTACAAGAAGCATTACTTCTCCAGTTGTTAGAGTCTGCATGGAAGCTTTTCTTAGCATCCACCAGAAATACATGGAGATATTTATTTCTTACTCCAATCAAGATAGGCAAAGGTATTACTAGAAGAGACAGAAGACATAATTTAATTAGAGATACTCTTTGAAGAAAGTTTGAAACAGTCTGTAACACAATATTTTGGGGGCACCTTTGAAAGAAAAAGGATGCATAATAAAAGTGGTTCTTGTAATTAGCAACAGACTCGGAAAACTCTGTCCCAGCACTTCTTAAGCAAAGGTCTGCTATGGCCTGATAAAGAAATGTTCAGAAGAAAAGATAAGGCTGCGTACGCTGAAAAAATAACATTGTTAACGTAACATCATGTTGTCTAGAGGAGCAAAAGTGCTTACCCAAATGCACGTTACCCTTGTTAATTTGCTTGGATTTGGTGCTACTCAAGGCAGTCTTACAGAAAGACTGTAAAAAGTTGTGGGGTTATATTTGTGGTTAATATTTTGGTGATAGAGCAAACTTCTGGATAAAAGTTAAACCATGCACAATTATGACAATGGATTTGTTTGCACCCATGCTCTCAGAGCTAACCCAGCCAAGAAGGCTACTCTAGAATCAGAACTCAGTTGGATTACAGACCTTAACATGGCAGTTGGCTGCATGAAGGTATTTTTAAGTATTGAACAACTAGTATGGCAGTCTCCATGCAGAGACATTTTTAAATCATGTACTTTAGTTCCCGTTTGTGTTGCTGAAAAGAGACATACTTGAGACGTAGTTATGGAAGGCATAATACTGTTTCTTTTAAGGATCCCGAGTAATTATATAAGTGAGGAATCATTTAAACTTTTACAAATTGGTAATGGTTTTCCTTTAAATACTTTTTTAATTATGCAGTGAATATTTAGGAGTATAGTATGAACTGTGACTAGTGCAAAAGAATGTGGTTGTCTTTTCTGATCAATAAGCATTTCATTTCTGTGTGAAAGGAATTTCACTTCCACCTGTGAAAGGATACCTTTTCCGTGCTTTCAAAGTGCTTTAAGATCTTCACAAAGGTGTGACTTGAGAATAGCCTCACCACAACTGAAGCATTTTTCTAACCCCGCAGTTCAAAACTTGTTTTTGTATATGAATAGAGGTTGTCATTTAGTTGCTGGCTTTGTGATTTTTATGCTCTTTGCATATTTCACTGTGTTGTAAGTAAATTCTTCTTAGTACATCCAGAGTTCCTGAAGTTACACAGCCTATGTGGCATCTAAGCCCTACTAATTACAGCTGTTTTTCAAAACAGTCCGACTCAGCCAATACGCAGCTCAGGAAATGATAAATGCAGCTGAATTAGTCCTTTGAGGTCTCTTGCCGTGGGGGTAACAACGAAAGTTGTGGGGACTGTGACGTGGGGCTTCTTCAAGTTTGTCTTCTGTCTTTTTTGCACTGTAACAGGTACTAAACAAAGAAATGACGATGTGTAAGACCATACCTACATTCGTCCTGCTGCTTACAGGTGAGCGAAAATTTCTTTTTTCTTTTTTTTTTCTCAGCTTTATTTTCTCTTCAATACCTTCAATTTCTTTTTGAAGATACCCCTGTGTTTCTTGCTCTCTGATAACTAATATGACTCAATCTGTAAATCATTATAGATTCATTTAAAGTGTTTCTCTAGGCATTGTTACATTTTCCCACGTGAAAGATCACCTTAGCTACATCTCTATTAGTAAAATAAAATTCATTTTAAAGGCATAAATGTACTTTGCCATACAAATGTCTGCAGTACCTCTAATAATCAAACTTGAAGAGTAAGTCAGTCTGTTGTATTTAAAGAAATCCCTTGCGAGTATAGAAGGAGACTTATGCCAGTAAAAGTTAAGACTACTTGCAGCGTTTTATTTTTATCAATGAGTTCTAGAAATTAATATTAACATCAGTAATTATCAATGTTCTATCAGCAGCGGAACTTGAGAAATGACAGCACATACAGATCACACCTGTTACTGTTAGTGCTGGTACTTAATAGGAGCAGCGGCAGTATCGCACTGATGTTGCAAGGAAAGCAAAAACTGAATTATTTCATGTTTTTTAACTGTAAATACCAGGCTTTGCTACAAAGATTTAGTAAATTAATCAGGGAAAACTGAGAAAGGGTGGTACAAAATTTGTACTCTAACAGCTGTCAGGACTGCAGCCCCTTATGTCGTTTTTTGTGCAGTGAAAATATCAATGCTTAATGCTCTGAATTTGTGACTGAAAATATTACAGCAGAGTCCCTTTAAACAAGGGCCTAACAAAAGGGCTTTATATTTAGCAGTTAGAATTTATGACTGATTGTACCAGCTTCATAAATTTTCACTATAATACTTTTTCATTGGCAAAAAGAAAAAAAAAATGGGATTGAAATTGTGCAAAGGCCTAACAGACTTCTTTAAAACTTGGTCATACTAAAGGCAGCAACAGACCAATGATTTGTGCTGGGAGTTGTTGAGGGGAAGGTGGTTAATGGACCTTCTTATCACGAGAGCACACATGCTCATGGGCCTGGCCAACAATTTACGCCACCTTTCTCATCTTTCTTCGAAGGAGTTCATGGAGATATACCTATCTTTAGGCACATTCTGTGGAGTGGTGCTCTGCTTGGCAGGGTCCTGTAAAAGCTTCAGTGACAAGGCAAGCTTTTCTCGCAGCCACTGAGCAACTTAAACTCATTGCTGGAGAGAGCCAGCTTTCTCCTCTAACTACTGTTTGGTTTTGTTTAATTGCAGTGTCATGGGTGCTCCCTTACAGAGAAGCTCTGTAGGTGATGCTATAAAGCTAGGAAGAACTTTCAAGTTAACAAGGGCGCCTAGGAGATGATAATTATGTAAGGTGTTTGAGGATGTTCATTTTTCAAACTTACATATACGCCTAGGAATATCATGTGCCACTGCTTTGTTGCTCTTTCAGAGTCAATTACTTCCTCTGTGGAACCTCCTGAAACTGGTTAAATTTACCTCCCACAGAAGAGTTTTTCTTTCGTTTTTAACGTCACAACTGTGACACTGCAAGAAAGCATCTGCTTAATGTTCCAGTCACTTTAAAAGTGTATGTTTTTCCTCTCTTCTTATAATTCAGGTAAAGTTAAGGGAAAGTATCTTTCAACTCTCCTTAACTCTTCTTTTTCATTAATTTGCAATTGAAGTTGAACAGGATAAGTGTAAGGCAGGCTGTTTTCATGTGTAGACTAAAGAGACGTAATGCGTTTCATCTGTATTAAAATGATCGCTTGCCATTTAAGAAGCATAAAAGGCAAGAAGTGAGAAAAAGGATGAATATCAATAAACATTCCAAGCAGATTTAGCTGCCCTGTCCTTTCGAGCCCCATTAAAGCAAATGAAAATGGTTTTGTTAATTTTCAAAGTGCCCAGATATAGTAAAAGCTGCAGCTTTGCTATTTTTCCTTTGTGGATTTTGTGTTCTTGGTGCAGACCATAGAAATACTGGAATATCTGAGGAAAAATTTTAAGAAGTCTTTGAATTTTTTTTTAAGCAGAGAAAATGAAATATCTTAATTTCAAACAAAATATTCATACAGGAAAGCTAGATGAAGGCAAATATTGCAAACGCAAAATAGAAGCCAAGATTGTCCAACATTTTATAGCAGTAGTTGTGAGCCAACCTTAATAAATACTGTGACATACTCCAGCAATAATTTTGTTTAATTTTTAGGATATTGTGTTAAAAATATGCATGTTGCTGCAGCGGAGTCAGAAACTGAATCAACATCAACATTAACTGTTTCTTATGCCGCAGAAGCTTCTCAACAACCAACAACAAGTAGCTACATTCAAGATCCAGGTCTGTTTTTAATTCGTTGTTTCCTCCAAGTCCTTACTCATTCCTTCCCTCACTGTGCACACCTGAGCTGTGTGATACTACTCTTTTCCCTGTTTTTCCCCCTGGCTGACTCTTGTAGTGTCGTCCACTCTTTCTGTGCCTGTCCTGTTGTGTCTCTTCCTATTTGAAGTTTGACTTTTGTGCTTCTTCATCTTGACACTGTCACTGTGACGGAAGTTGCTTTGCTCAGCTGCCTATCACTAAGCCTGCTGCCTAAGCCTTGAGCTATCAAAGTTTAAAAGTTTGCTCTCTTTTCTTCTAGGCTCAGGAAGGTACAACTCAACAGGTAAGACAGACAGCACAATCCAAGTTGATTGCATCCCTGTGGGGGCCAAGCAACCTTCCATCGTATAGGGACTGGTAATAGCAGGAACACTGATGTTCCAGGTATAAAGTAAAACCTAGTAGTTAAAATAGCGTGAGTTACCGCTGACTGCATTGAGCTAAGAATACTCTTACTGTGTCTCTGCTAACAGATGGGAACTTGCTAATTTGCTGGAATAATTGTAGCCGAATCTCATGTTTAACTGATGTGCAGCATGGCATAGCTACAGAAAGACAGGGAGTTGCAGATGCCTTGACCTTGTTTCATTCTGCATTATGTCATGGGCACAGGGTCAGCTCTGTGGCTCTGTGGTCTACTTGCAGGGGAAAGCACTCAGAACTGAGGCAGTTTGGTACCAAGATGTTATGAGTGGAAATCATCAGTATTTTATCAGTATTTTCTCTATACTCTAATGTGCACTAAATGCTGAGCAGGCTGCTGAGAGTTCACTGGCTGTGCCTCAGCCAGTGCTGCTGCATTGAAATAAAGGTGAATATGGGACTTCCATACCGGTGTGCCTTTTGTCTGCATTTTCTACTCAAAAGTTGTGAACGTGAACCAGTTTAGCTGCAGTATAACCCTATGATTGATTTAAACAGGCTGTATTTTCAGAAGTGGAAGGTAAAAATAAAGTATTCGAGGCATCTCAAATAACGCAGCCTAAATACATGTCAATCAAGAAACAGAAAATAAGTCATTCTGTTTAAAATGTCAGATGCTTTTCTTTTCATGGTCCGTGGATAGCTTGGAATCCTGTGCTAGAGGAAGAAAACTGAAGAAGGTCACAGCAGAAAAATTCCCTCCCACGCTGCCTAAGTGTCATGTTTATTTCTCTGTGGGTGCAAATGACTGATCTGCTTGTGGCAGGATCTGAAGAAAGCAAACTTTCTGACTTGGACTTGGTTATGCTAATTGGAAATACATGTAAATATACAGCTGTGAATATATGAGAATATACAACTGTGAATATGTTACCTGCCGAACAGATAAAAGACACGTAAGGAAGGGTACACAGAAATCAGCCTACAAGTATTGTGAATGTAGATGCAAAGTAGTTAAAAGCCATAACTGATTCTTTTGGAAGAAAATAATGAGTTAATTTGTTTATACCACTTAGGTAGATTTGGTGCTTTGTGTCACCAAGAAAAAAAAAAAAAGGTAGGGAAAGCAGCTGTCAGCTTTATTACATGCAGTTGTACAGTTTACTCGTGTTTCTAATTTTCATTTTCTTTGTTTTTAACAGCAGAAAGTAGTACATCTCTATTAGGTAAGTTGGCAACTTCAGTGCATATAATTCTGCTTAAATATTTGGGTTTTTTTACCCAAGTTTTGCATTTCCAACTTCTACTGCTGTTAGGTATAGGGAACAAATGCATGTATAGACTTGCATACAGTACACCTGAAAAAAAACTTTGCTTCTATGAAAGAATATTAAAGAAACTCCTTTAATTGCAAATCGTGATATTTCTCTGTAGATTTACTTGAGTAATAAGAATATCCTTGTAGCAGTCGAAGCCGTGGTAATTTGCTTCCTTGATACAATAACTATTGTGTAGGACTTTTTTTCTTTCAATAAAAGCTATAGCATCGGAGATATTATGAGCAGTGGTAGCTGTTGATATTCTAACACTGGAAATAAATATCACATCGTGATAGAAGAAGGGAAGTCAGTGAAATGTTATTATATTGCTCTTACAAAGCTGTTTTGAGACCAGAAATAAATGTTATTTAACCTTACTTCATTACTTCAGTATTAGCATGTACTAGCAGTAATGTCAATTGAAAATAATATTAACATAATTGTTAATGTTTATTAAAATTTAACTCAACTTTTTGTTTATATTAAGAGCTAGACATGATAACTTCCCTTTGTGTTATGTATCTAATTTGTTGTACTGTTGAATCACAACTATAAAGGAAGGAAACTGAGAAGGAAAAGACTAGTCAAATAAAAGTACCACGTTACTTAAATTCCTGCAAAAGCAAAGCTGGGACTACCTTGGTCTTAAAGTGTTCCAACTATTTTTGAGGTGGAGTCACAGAATTTCCTGAGAAAAATGCAAAATCTGCTTCATTTTTTAATTTTCCAAATAAAAATGAAAACTCTAAGGAAGGCCTTGCAAGCTCTCTCAAATTGGAATTTCCCTTAGAAATGTTCTGAATCTGAATTGTGACTGAACAGATGCTTTAGAATCTACTAGAGGTGAGTTCTGTGGAGCTGATTTATTGGACTTTAATCTGGATGAAAATGTCTTTGCACTGTGAAAAAACCATCGACTATAATGAGCTGTAAAATGCTTTACTTAATTATGTACTCAGACAGACTTCAGTGAGATTTTTGTTGGAAAAGTAAGGCATTTACTGTAGCATTTAGTGTTGCATAATTACCCACCACCAATGAAAGTATTTATGTTTTTCCTTTTCTTAATGATTTAGTCACATATAACTTTCTGTTTGTTCTTTAGTGGCAGGACTCAGCATTTTCTTTGTGCTGATCTTTATTTGCGTAATTATTGGTGTTTGGAATGCACGGAAATTGTCGAAGGTAAGTTTCTCCTTTTGCAGATTTGTTTATGTGTGCTATACATATTATAGAAAATGGTGTCAAATTTCCAGTTTGTCAACTTTTCACTTTGTTTTCTGGTGCTCATTTGCACTGTAGTTGTTTTCTCTGCTGGAATTATTTGTTTGTTTGTTGCCATAGATGGCCTCCCTTCCTGGTCACTACCTGGCTAAATTTTAGCAGGAATGGTTCCTAGTTTGCAATTTTATTCTCCTTTCAATGACTATTTTTCTCAGTAAAAGTCCCACATCAGACGTGACAGTTCTGCAGTTTGAGTGACTTTTATCTGACTGAGCTACTTTGGATGCTGTTGTAACCACAGTCTTATCTATCATAAGTAAATAATTGCTAACAAAATCTTATGTAATTTAAGTAATAATAAGAAAAAATACGGTAGCACTTAAGGTGCAAAAATATGCTATAGCATTATTAAAACAAGTTAATGTAGGGAAAAAATATGAGAACAACTCTAGCTATCATTATATTGAAATGACTGATCTTGTGTTTGTGTTGCTTAAATGCATGCTACAGTGATAGTAACGTAATTGTGTTTCTTGAACAGCAAGATTCATTTGACATTTCTTCTGCCCCATCCGGTGAAGCTTAGATGACTTTAAGAACATCATGACATGAGAACCAATGTGAGTTGCCATTTCAAGGAGCATTGCAGTGACAGTGGGAGATCTGTTGTGGGACCATTTGGTCTGCGTACCAGCAGTTCTGCTTTGTCCAGAGAGCATTTCAAAACAAAATAATTCGGAATGTCAGTTGACAAGAAAGCCCAGTCACCAAAAGAGTCTCGGTCAGTTCCTTTAGGTAAAGCATTAGAACTGGGGAAAACTTAAAAAAGCCAGGGAAATTCTTAAACACCGTTTTAGCTGGCATGCATTCATTGTAGTGTAACGAGGGAAAAGTCAAACTGCTGCAGAGCCCCAGGCCTTAACAAACTCTTTGCTCATCAATACCTATTTCATACTATGGGAAACTTAATCATTGGTATGTTTATTCTTAACTGAGTATTTGATGTGTTATGTATTAACTGGTGCATATTGATCCTACTAATTTTTCAGTAATATTTTCCTGTTTCTCTTATGTCTTTTTCAGGAGAGAAGAAGAAACGAAAGCCTTATTATTGGTAGCTATTTAGAGGGCCCTTCCACAAGAGCAGAATATTAAAAATAAATAAATTATTGAAACTAAAGAGATCTCAGTTATCGAAGTTGGCACACTTAAGCTATGTCTATACTAATGAATTAAACTTGGTACAGGAATACTGCATCTTATGAGACTTAGCTGGAATAATCCTCGTTTATGCTTGTGTTGTGTGTTCTACCTATTGGGAACAGCTCCTGGAAGGCTCTAACTTCTAAGTAACAGTCAAGTTACGTGAATGAACAGTAGTATTCCAGTAGGTGAGAGTTTCCTAGACATTGTTTAATTTATTAGTCTAGATGCATAGCCTTATTGTTTAATACTATTTCTAAATGATGTATTTGATGTATCACTCATTTAGGGACAGGTATTTTCACTGATTAATCAAACCTAGCCACAGCAAACTTTAATTTACTCACTGCACTGTGTTTGGCTGCTGCACTGTAACTGTATAAAAAGCTAATCATTTAAATGTAAGTCTTATTGTCATAAGCTTATTACGGTGTCTTAGGCTGGAGTGTAAATGTACAGTTGAACTGTGTTACATTTTCTCAGTTTGCAGATGCTCCCGTGGAACAGAATAACACAATATTCTCTTGCCTTGACCTTAGGCAAAAGATAAGCATGCACACTGAGCGATAGTGCAATGTAAAATCATATCCTGGCACGTACTTCTGAGAAGCTACATACGTTTAATTGTGTGAGACCCACATTGTGACAAATCTACTACCCAAAATCTGTAGTCTGAACAAATGCATGCTATTGTTTTCAGCACATCATCTGTTTCATAAGAGAGGGGGTAAGGAAATTTCAGGAAAAGCTATTTTTATAGAATGTGAAAAATATGTTAATGCGTTGATAACATTTATCCATTAAAGTCAGCAACTCTGTCTCTACAGTATTCACTCCTATATAACTGATGGACCTTTCTTTCACTAGTTCTAGTCCTTAGTAATAATAATCATCTAGAGTCAAGTAAAGCTGAAACCTAAATGTTATTGGAAGGATACCATCATTACTTTCCTGATTGAGTAGCACTTAGCATGTCAGAGACACACAGCAGCCTGTGACTGTGATGGGGCTCTGCCTGAGCCGTGTGGGCAGTGTGGGGAAGAAGGGACAGAACACAATTGCCCAAAGAGCTGCCTTGCTGTAGCATCTCAGGAGAAAGAGGAGTGAAGAGGTAAGTCTGAGGCAGACTGAAGTTACTTTATGAAAACATTCCTATGTGAGCTTTAGCAAATGAACTTTATTTCTGAATTTGAGAGCCTGTTCTTCAAGACAAAATTGTTAGCGTGTTTGTACCTCATATTTTTCTGTGAAGATGAATATTTTTGAGAGCGTACAACGTGTAAGTCCCACAGTAATGAAGCTATACTGAGAAGTGTACATATGGAATTAATTACAGATTATGTCTGCAAATCGTACCAAGCCAGTTATTTTTCCAGTATCAGTAAAGGAGAATGCAGTACCAGCTTTCAGTTTGAGTTATCAATTGATGTTCTATGCAAATAAAAACATACAAGTATTTTTTTTACAGAGCCTGCATTTACTTCATGAGCGAATCTTTTACTTCAATACTTCATTTACTTTATTTCAGTGAAATAACAAAGTTTCTGTGGCTGAAAGTTAGCCACTTTTTCTATTTTCCCAATGCAGAAAGCTGTTTGTTTGTGTTCAGTTATGAGTTTAAGAATAAGAATAATTATATGAACTGTATCTGCAGCAGTGCTACTTAGGATGGGAGGGTTGTGCTATAGCTGCCTCATGTATTATTTTTTTAAATATACATCTTATGTGATTGTGGGTTTTATTTCCATTAAATAGAAGCTTAAATATATGCTTAAATAATATGCTTAAATACCTTCCTAGATATTAGATCAAGGATGCACTAGACAACTGAATGTGGAAGAAATAAGAATAAATATTTTTCTATTTTTCAGGAATAAGCAATATAAACCATGTTTGTATTGCTTTCTATTAGATATTTGCAGTCTTATAGGTGAATGACTCCAGTTTTGGACATGTTTTTGTAATGGCTATATTTTATCTGATCTTTTACAGAACTTCTTACTAGAAGTTTAATGTACTAGCTGTTATTTTGTGTTCTTGCATCGTTATTGCATCGTTTAATATGTTTGCATCGTTTGTTATTGTTATTGCATCATTTAATATGTTTGTATAAAATTCCCTCTTGGGTGACCAGTTCTGTGAGAGGGATGCTGAATACTTAGGCAGTAAAGTACCTATGAATTTGCAATTATTTGTGTAAATGAAGCCTGTGCAACATATGGCCTGGCACATGCACTCACAAAGCCGTTTGCTTGGCTCATCGCACTGCGATTTCATTGTGTTTTGATCAGCAGAGACATACAGTTACATACGGATGAGGTGGATGACAGTAGCAGCTTGCTGCAAAACGCTGGGGATGTGGTATGAAAAAGCAAGTTTAAGCATTAAGGCAGCAGAAAAGCTTGTGGATAAAGACTTGTGGGTCCTGGTGGACGAGAAGCTGGATATGAGCCAGCAGTGTGCACTTGCAGCCTGGAAGGCTAACTGTGTTCTGGGCTGCATTAAAAAAGGGGTGGCCAGCAGGGAGAGGGAGGTGACTGTCCCCCTCTGCTCAGCTCTTGTGAGGCCCCATCTGCAGTACTTTGGGCTCCCCCGCACAAGAAGGACATGGAGCCCTTGGAGCAGGTCCAGAGAAGAGCCCCTAAGATGATCAGAGGGCTGGAGCATCTCTCTTATGAAGAAAGGTCGAGGGAACTGGGTTTAGCTTGGAGAAGAGAAGGCTCTGGGGGGGACCTCATTGTGGCCTTCCAGTACTTGAAGGGAGCATAAAAACAGGAGGGGGAACGGCTGTTTACAAGGGTGAATAGTGATAAAACAAGGGGGAATGGTCTTAAACGGAGACAGGAGAGGTTTAGGTTAGATATTAGGTGGAAGTTTTTCACACGGAGGGTGGTGACGCACTGGAACAGGTCGCCCAAGGAGGTTGTGGATGCCCCATTCCTGAAGGCATTCAATGCCAGGTTGGATGTGGCTCTGGGCAGCCTGGTCTGCTGGTTGGCGACCCCGCACACAGGAGGGGGGTTCAAATTAGATGATCATCGTGGTCCTTTTCAACCCAGGCCATTCTATGATTCTATGCTTCTGTGATTGTGCTGTGTCTCTAATTTGGAAATGAGGCGAGTGTTACTTGGAAAGCTTGAGTCGTTTGGCAGGGGGCCAACATAAGTTAAGGGTGTATGGAGGAAGACTCATGCTTGGGTATAAGAAATATTGATTTACAGAAGGCAGGGATGTGGAAATCAGACATGCAGTACACAGTAACTATGGTTTGATGGTTCTTACATCGATTTGATTGGTAAACCCATTTTAGATTAGTTTATTCATACTTTTTTCCAGTGTACAAAAGATGAGAATTAATTACCTTTATTTGCAGGAGATATGTGTTTGATCAGAGAATAGAGAAATTTTTTTCAATATGAGAGTAAAAAAGCTTACTACTTAATCTGGCTTTGGAATCTCGTTCAGTGCAGATTATTATAAAACACAGATTACACAGGATACCCCTACTGCCACTACAGTGAAAAGAAGGTTGTGATAGAGCGTCTGCAGCTCCCAAATAATGCAACAGAAAGCTAGCTCTACTTATGAATAACTTGCAAGTGGAAAAAAAAAATGGAGAAATCACCTCAAAAATTCTGAAAGAATAAATGCAGCCATTTCCAACATTGCTTTACAGATTTGAAGACAGTAAAAATTCATTTTCCCACTTCTCATATGTCCTTTTCAGACAGAACTCATGAAATCAGAACTCCCAGGAGAGGCTTATTCTGGCTGTCACGGATGCTTATTATTATCTGTCCTAGAGCAGCCTGATAATTTAAACGTGTTTCAGTATTGATCATGCTAAGTAATTTGTGCTCTGATTGTTCAGTTTCATACATACATACATTTCCTGAAGCATTCTATTTTAAGCCACACCCTGCAAAAGGTATTAACTGTGTTCATTTTCTCACACAGTGATGATTGCTGTTACCTAAATAGAATCTAATGACAGGATTTATTCAGAGGTTATAGTGTAACCGTAGAGTAAATCCAGATCTACAGAACTTCGATAAGAACTGCTAAGTATTGCTGAATTTCCTTATAACAGGCGTGTGTGGTAAAATACACACACTGAAAGAAAGTGACTGTTACATTCTCATCATTGTCTCAGTGCAGACTGTTAGTTAATGATTGCTCACAACAGCAAACGAGCAAAAATTCAGAAGTGGAGATAGGAAATATATCTACTATGCAGTTAAGGGATCAGCAGCTTTTTTGCAATTTTTACAAGCTTTAGTACTGACTTGTTTCGTGCAAATTGTGACAAGTAGTTTACATAGATCTACTAGAACTTGCTTTAAATTAGCAAAACCTATCTGGAAGCAAGAAACAAAACAGATTTGACAGTTTTCAAACATACATAGATGAGTTTTATACACTAATTCTGATGAAACTTTGTATGGGAACTGTTGATCATGGCCTGAACCTCTGATTGACCACCTGAGGCAAGCAATGAATCAGCTGTGGGAGCACAGGTGAAGGCAGTTCTGCTGTGTAATTAGAAGGGCTGGAGCCTGGCTGCACCTCTCCTAGATCTCCTTTAAGTGCTGACTGGCACTGAGTACAGTTTTCTTTCTGTAGGTTACTCCTTGTGGAGTTTATTGGGAGCCTACAACATTGGTGAGCATTTTTCACTTATTTTCTTTCTGCTGTGGTAATCCTACTCAGCCTAACTTCTGTACACTTGTTGAATGTACAGACTGGATATCAGCAGCACTATGAATTCTTGTGCCTTTAAGCACTTGCTGCTAGTATAGGATGCCCCTGAGGAGTGAAAGCGTGGTACTCGTTACATTCAGTGTGCTTCCTATTACTGATTTCAGTAAGGCCTGAATTTAACTTTTTCTTCCTTTAGTTTGGCTTCTTTCAGCTAAGATCTTTGGTTTGCCTATGTTATTCAATTCAGTTGGAATGGAATTAAGTATGGGAAAGAGATTATTAAACATTTTGTAGGAAGAGATTTAGTGATTGACTCTTCATAATAGTTGATTGATTTAGATGCTAAAATGACCCACCAGCACCTGTCTTGAAATAGTGTATTTGTCATTTAATGGAAGCAAGGCTCAGAAGTCATTGTTCAGGCCATTACTATTTCTTTTGCATCTGCTTCTGTTTTCTACTCCCATTCTACTGGAACGTGCTAGAAACACTCATTAATAGCCAGTGTGTTTTCCTCTCTGCAATGGTCATACTTGTTAATGAAACTAGAAAGAATATTGTGTGCGAGGCATATAACACGTACGTTCATATTGTATATGAAGCAGGGTGAGAAAGTACTGAAGGATCCAGGGTGTTACTGACAATTTTTTGTCTTTATTTAGCCAGACTGTAGCAGGTGTGCTCACTGCTGGTCCATTCCACAGCCTTGCTCCAGTTAACCTGTTATCACCCTCTTTTCCACTTTTTGCTGGACACTTTTTCTTTTTGCAATACAAAGGGTGTTTTGAATAAGAAGCAACAGAAGAATGTTTGCTAGGTTTGTGCTATCAAAAGTGCTTCCAGGAAAGGAACATAATTCCTGAAATCTGTGGCTGGTGGGGAACCATTTTGCACAGCTGTAGCTTTAATAAGTGAAATGCCAAGGCTCATTTTAGTGAACTACTTTGCACGTATCAGGTATATCTAGCAGCAGGTTTTTTTTACCTGTTTTAAACTAAAAGGAAAAAATATTCTGAAGGGACCTTTAATTTAAAATTTAAAGCAAGCTGACTATTGCATTTTGTAGCTCCCACCAGCAGAAAAACTGAAAGCTGAACAGTATTCTATGGGGCTGCTGAATCACGGCCTGAACCTCTGATTAATCAGCTGAGGAGAGCACTGAGTCAGCCACAGGAGCACAGGTGAAGGCAATTTGTTTGCTCCACCTCTCCTAGATCCATTTAAGAGCTGACTGCTGGTGGGGAAGGATCTCTTCTGGAGAGCTACTCCACTGGAGTTTGTTACGTGAGCCCAGGATAGGGTGAGTATTCTCTTTTCCTTACTCTAGTATCGTAATTACATCACACACACTCCTGGATATACTATAGCATCTGTATATTCATTGATTGTATAGGTATAAATTAGGTAGGTAAATGCAGAGATACGTAAGTCACATTGAGAACTTTCTGCATTTCACATGCTCTGATTAACTCAGTTATGGAATATATGTAGATTGTCATGAACTTACTAAGGAGATTGCTTCCTGGCCACTTGTTAATTTTTTTTTTTTTAAGTTGACTGTAGGACATGGACTTTGACTGCCTTAATGAATCGTATTCAACAGCAGATATTGCCAGGGAGGATACTGTATCTCAGTTATTGCACTCCAGCTGAAGGAAATACCTCAGATCTCTAGGAAAATGAGCAGTGTGGTGGTATAGAGTGCTACTTGCTGTACAGAACTGCAGAAGCTGCCAGTGAAGGTGCAGTTACATAGTCAGTAGAACCCTAAAGGTTATGCTTTACTCCACTTCTGGAAAATCTTGGGTTCTGAGAAAGATAATCAGGGAAATCATGGTGAGCATCTGAAAAAGCCTCTGTCCCAACAGAGCACCCTATGTAAGTCAGGAATGCATCAGTGTTCTCTCTTGTCGCTGTTTCCATGCTGTTAGTCACGCAGAGATTTGCAGTTAGCAAATCTGACTCAAACTATGTAGAAGAGGCAAATATGTTTATTCAGTAAGTGGCTGTAGCAGGGTTTCAGATCCAGAGCTGCTGAAATCGGCTAAGTTTAGCATAGCAGTAAACTACAGTGCTCTTAGCACTATCAAACAGTAAATAGTGGTAGATACAGTACTCTGAGCATGAATTACCAAGAGTAAAGCAGGTATTGTTTTATAGAAATATACATACACCAACATTATTTCTTCCTCGTTTATAATATTTGGCAAAATTCTAGTTTGTGCACAGTTTGTTAGTAGAGAAATTACTTCTAAAGTTAGTTAGGCATATTTTTTCAGTGAATATAATTACACAATTGTGCAGTGTACTAAGTTTGCAAAATGTCCGAAGCCAGTGAAAAATTAGCCTCAGGTTTTTGTTCATCCCAAGTAAGCATAGATCTGGTGCCTGCGAGCGATGTGAAATGAAAATCTTTCTCTGAATAACATAAAGGAAAAAATAATCTTCCATCCTTTAGTACGCATTTGCAATTTTAGCAGCAGATGGCTCAGGTACGGCAGGGTCTGGGTGTATGAATAGCAATATTGTTATTGATCCATCAGCCTCATTACACCTAGGCAGGCTATCTGTGCCCTATTACAGGCATCTTATTGTAACCTGAGAATGTTTTGATTGAGATATATTATCCTGGCTTTAATTAAGTATGTTTTAAGATGGGATTTTTGTGGGGATGATGACATCGCAAATTCTGATCTTACAGTGATTAGAGGGAGAGTGAATTCATCACTACTGCATTTTGAATCCTAGCAACTTCAGACACTCATGTTACTCAAAAATCTGGATTTGTGTTTTTTTTATCTGCATATTGAATTTCAAGACTAACTGTAGACCTTGTTGATAGAGAAATTATCTGTAATCATTGGAAGGATTCCTACAAAAACAGTGACATTGCAAAATTTTATAGATATAAGACAAAGTATCAACTTTGGAGCCTGTATATTCAGTACTGGACAAATAAGTAGTTATGGCAAGCTTAATTTAGTAGCTGTACAGAAATGGAACCAAAGAAAGAGACCTATATAACTAGAGTTGGGGGTAGTATGCTTTTCAAAGAAGATGATGAATTTATTTTGTTTGAGTTTTGCATTTTACCTACAGTCAGGCAAGACTTAAAGCTGTGGGGAAAAAAAAAAGCTACTTTTTAAAAGGTAAATGA
The DNA here is from genome assembly GCF_023343835.1 of Lagopus muta. NCBI lineage: Eukaryota > Metazoa > Chordata > Aves > Galliformes > Phasianidae > Lagopus > Lagopus muta. The sequence goes on along the minus strand of NC_064436.1, from coordinate 11,344,702 downwards.
TACTTTGATATGTTATTAAACTCTAAACAAGTGTATTACTGAAATAGTGGTAGTACTTTCGTGGAAGGAGCAGGCAACGATCAGCGCTTGGGTTTTGTAGTGACTGAAGATTCTGTGTTTGATTTTTGACATGCTTTTGCAGGAACTAGCAGTGTGCATGAAGAGCAACAAACACATTAGGAAGATAGAGAAAGATAAAGGTGGAGAGGTAGGGGGAGAGAATTCCTTATTTACTGCTTTATTCGGCCTCTGATTTTAGAAGTTTTTTTAATGTATTCACTGTTGCAGTTTATAGGGGTCTTGGGTGGAGACGCATCATTTTAAAAAGCCATTTAGGCGTTTAAGACCTTAAGTCGCAGACGGTTTGTGTGCTGCTGAGATGAGATTTATTAATATAAACTTGGCACATCTTCAGCAATGTACAGTTTTTTCCCTGGGGAATCCAAATTGATTTCTTCCCAGTGGGCTCCTGATGAGTTTGTGTCATTGTATATAAGATGAAGAAACTTCATTCTGTTCATTTTAGGCTAATCAAGCAGGAGAGAAATATGATCACTTGGTTGCAGGCTGCTTAGTTATTTGTCAGGAAACTTAATTTGGTTTTAGAAATGATCGTGTTTCAGTGTCTGTCAGTATCTAGATCTGAGTTCTGTTTCACAGTTTTTACTAACGGCTTTTCTGGCTAGTACCACTGAGGAGCATGTCTTTTTTTCTTGTCTAAGCCAATAGAGGAAATCAAGCACTTCTGTAATTATAATTATGCTAATTATAAATATGATTGGCAACACAACTGGATTGCGTGTTAATGGGAAAAATAGTTGAAAATGTAACTTCAAATGGAAGTTACCCAGAACATCAATAGATGGCTTGGCATCTTTATTGGCCGCAGTGGTTTTGCTTCTCGGCAAGCTAGAGCTTTCAGTTTGGTGCTCTGTTAGTACCTTCTAAGGCAATAGGCCATGAATTCATGGCAAAATTGCAACCTATATGTCAATTGAACTGTCTGCTCTTCTCTTAATATCAGAGATGTGTAACCTGCAAAAATCCTGAATTGTGAATGCTGCTCTCACCTATTCAGATAATTTGCTTGCCCATACAAACATAGCAAATATCCATAAATGAGTAAAGGAAAGATAGCTTGAATTTGAAATGAAGGTAGAGTTGCTTTAATTTTTTGCCAGACCTGGAAGAGTTTGTCATGGTTAGCAGCAAAGCCCTTCAGTTACATGCATGTAAATCAGAGCAGTGTATTGTGTTGAAGAGGTTGTTTATGGCAAGCACAGTTGTCCACTTCTCATAATACAGCTTGAATCAGAAACTCGGGATGTGACTGTGCAAAGCTAATGAATGGCTTGTAGAAGAGAAAACAACTACTGCAAGCAAGGAAAGAAAAAAAAAACCTGTCCTTCCTGTCTTCCTGGCTCTAGAATCTTAAAACTTTCTTTCATTTCTGATTTAAATGCGCCATTATTGCATAGGTTAATGATGGGGATTCATAGATAAAATAAGTGAGATGTACTTGTGAATGGGGCCTAAAAAGGTCTTAGAAGAAAGTCATTAATTCTATGCCAGTATTGTAATCCCTGTCTGCTCTTCACCAAGGTGTTCATACTAGATTCAGGTATTCATTCATATTCATCAAGCAGTATGTTTTACAATGCTGTTCTCCTACTACAGCACTTCATTCTCTGTGGCAGAAGAACACGAGAAATTTTCTCCTACTTTCTCCTTTATTTTCCCAAGCTTGAGAAATGGAGCAGCATCCCTTCCTCTGCCCAGGGAGGTGCATTATATGTTGGTATGAGACTATGCTGCATGACTCAGATGCCACAGTTAGTCCTACCTCCTCAGAAGCCGGTGTTTGATGGCAGGATATGTTCTTCCAAGGACATAAATATTTTTCACAGAATCTTCAGTTTCCAGTCAGTAAGACATATTGGGTATGTTTTAATGACAGCTACAGACTTGAGGAAGCTGGCGCTAAGTATTTTGCAGCTATGTAGGTAATGCCAAAAAAACCCACAACATACAAAACCCTGAAGCTGAATGTCAAGTTAGAGGTAGATGTAATTGGGCCAAGTAGTAACTGAAGAAAGTGGATATAGCAGCAAGTCTTATAATACTGGAGTAGGCTTGGCTTTTACCACAAAAAAACTTCATTTGGACTCATAACTAAAAATATCACTGCTGTGTGTCTAGTCATTTCAGCTCAGAATGAGCCTTTAGTGGAAAATACGATCTTCCAAAATTCCCTTGTGTTTTTTAACCACACAGAATCCTGGAACCCTCAGAGGTGATGTGGATACATAGAACAATGCAAATTTTATGTAGTCACACAAAGTACATGACCAAAATGCGTTCCGAAGATAAATAATACAGATACAGATGTCCCCCTCTGCTAAGATGTAAGAAATCAAAAACGTGGTTCTAAAATGCAATGGGCAAAAGCTGTGTTTTCAATTTAAAGTGAGATCTGGGAGCATGTCAAGAATAAACGAAATGGTGAGATTAAGCAAGACTATGGGATAAATACTGTGGTTGAAATATAAAGGCTTCAGTGACAATGTCATATGCCTAAAGGCAAGAGTGAAGGACAGAAAAGATCAGGGTTATAAATAGTTTACATAAATTGAAGAAATAGGTCTAAGAACTCCAGAAGAGCATAAGATGAAATAGCAAAGAGTACAGAAAAGGCAGTGAGATTTAAGGAGTGAAGCAGACAAGATAATAAGCAACCAACAACCACAAAGTTGGAGGTCATTGAGGGGAGGGAAGACGATTGGAGCTGGAGGCTTGAAAGGCAGGCACAAGACAGAAGAAAATGGGAGATATTTTGAAGTAGAGTGAAATCATGCAAAGCAGCATTTACCATTAAAAACTAAAGATGAGTACAGACCAAAGTCATGAGTATTGCTTTGAAGTGCCCGAATGTTAGAAAAAATGTTAGAAAATGTAGAGAAGACCAGTGAGTTTCAGAATAAGAGCTCCTATCTGACCCAGTTCCTTGAAACCAACGCTGTCTTTATAAAACAGGAAAAACAAAATTGCGTGTTGAAGCAATCCTGAACTCAGCGTGTTTTGGCCCAAATATTGATGTAAGAATTCTCCTTTAAAAAGAAAATAAAAATTGTACCTTCAGCAGCTTTACAAACACAGCTGTTGGGCACAGGCCTCAATTATATGTAAGTTAGTAGATTGGTATCAGCTTGTGAAAGGATCATTGTAGGATTCCTGTTTTTCTTTTTTTCCCTTGAAGGTCTTTTAGTTCAGAGGAAAACCCAAGCAAACTGGTACTTTGATCTCAGATTGAAATCAGCTCAATACAGGTTTTCTTTCCTTGATGTCCTGGCATGATGGAATAGAAAAAGCTCACAATCTCTGAATCTTACATAGTAAGAGAATAATGAAATAGGAATTTTGTCCATTGGATTGGATATTTCTCTAAGTCTTGTACTTTTTTCTGAATGGTAGGTATGCTTTCTGTGGCGATTTCTGCACACCATCACTGCAGTTCAGTTGTGTGGACATACAGGTAGATTTTAGAAAAACAAGCAGCTTTTTCAAAATGTTCTTTTTCAGCTTCACAGTATTTCATCTTTGTGGTGGAATGCAGACTGGGCAAGTTAATGAGTATCACTACATCCTTATGAAATCATAGTAATAATCTTTCTTTACTATCCTGGAGGATAGCTCTTGCTAACCCTTGACAGGTTTGCTGCTGGTGGTATAACTGATGGTTATTTTGGTTTTGTAGCAGAAGCTAGGTTCTGCTTCATCATTCATGTACTTGTTAACCTAACTTCAGACCATTCCATAGAACAACTATTGAACTGTAGAAGGGGTCAAATTTTTGGAAGCTGTGTTTGGAACAGAGTCCAGTGCGCATGGTGTTCAAGGACATTGCTTCCTTTGCTTCATGAAATGACTGATGAAATTCTCTCAAAATAAAAAAATAATCTTTTAATAGAAATTTGAATTGGAAATGCAGGGAATTCTATAATAGAAGTATCTGAAAAGAAATGGTCTCTAATAACTGTTACTACAGTACATGCACATTTTCATCAGCAGCTGGAGCACCAGGGTCTCTTCAGGTGCTGCACAAGAAGATGAGCATGTCTCTTCACGGAACCCAAGTGAAACTAATGGACAGCTATGAACTTCAAGGGAATCTGATTTTTAGATTCCAGTGTATGAAATATACCTGGGGTCGGAGGGTGGAGATGGGGCTTCTGTTATATCATGGTAACATGCTACTACAATGAAGAACTCTGATGACAATTGCTCCAAAAAAAAAAAAAAAAAATCTGACTAGACTTTCAGGAGAAATTGTATTTCTTTGTTTGCAGTAATTCTTACAGTTAGCCTACTGTGGGTTTCATTGCTGCAGGGCCTTGTTCTTACAAAAAAGGAAGGCCTGGTTGAGAAAGTGAAGGTTAGGGGCAGCCTTGTATGCAGCAACCACTAGCAAAAGTTCCGGATCTTATGTGGGGGGGGGGAAAAAAAAAAAAACAAAAAAAAAAAACAAGGCAATAAGTAGGATTGCAACCCTGGACTTCAGACTTGAACCTTCTCAAGGACCTTCTTGGATATTATCCCATGGGCTAGAGCATTGGAAGGAAAAGGATTCCAGGAGAGTGGTTTGACATTCAAGCATTGCTTCCTCCCAGCTAAGGATCAGTGCATCTTTAAGAGCAGAAATCAAGCAAGGATGACAGGAGACCAACATGGATGAGTAAGGAGCTCATGGAAAAACTCGAATAGGTAGTTTATAGAATGTGGGAAAGGGCTCTGGACACTTGGGAGGAATAGAGGAATGTTGTAAGGGCATGCAGAGGTGTGATAAGGAAGACTAAAGCCCACTTGGAATTAAATCTGTCGAGAGAGGTCAAAGACTACAAGAAATGCTTCTTTTAATGTGTCAGTAGCAAAGGGAAGACCAGGAAAAATGTGGGCCTGTTGCTGAGTGAGGTGGCTACCCTGGTAACAGGGGATGCTGAGAAGGTGGAGATACTGAATGCCTTCTTTGCTTCAGTCTCTACTGTTAAGGCTGACCCTCGGGAATCCCAGACCGTGAGGTAAAAGAGAGAGCCTAGGGGAAGGAAAACTTCCCCTTGGTTATGGAAGACCTGGTCCTAGATCAACTAGGCAAACTCAATGCACACAAATCCATGGGCAAGTCATAGAGAATGAGAAGGGTGCATGAGGTCTGGAGAAAAGCAAGTGGCACTCCAGTTAACAAAAAAGGTAAGAAAAAGAAGCTGGGAAACGCACCTCTGTTGCTGGGGAAAGTGACGGAACAGCTTATTATGGATGTCTTCTCCAAGCAAGTGGAAGAGAAGAAGGTTATCAGGACTAATTAACATGGATTCACCAAATGGAAATCGTGCTTGATCAGTTTGAAGCTTTCTACAGTGCTGTGACTGGCTGGATAGAGGAGAGAGCAGAGGATATTGTTTATCTTGACTTCAGCAAGGCTTTTGACACTGTCTTCCATAGCATCATTGTAAGTAAGCTTATGTGAGGTAGATGTGTGAATTGTGAGGTGGAATGACGCTATTCTGCAGTAGTGCAAGATGTTAAGACTGACGCAGTTGTTTAGCCATGGCATGATATTTTGATTATTTCAAAGAGCTTTTCTCACTCCATTAAGCATATGTCTTTACACAGTTAAACATATTGGATCTAAAGTAGCAGAAGATACCTAGTATTCCTACAGAATTAATGGAGGAGACTTTGGAGATCTTCTGGTGATCCAGTTTTTGTCTCAAGAATTTGTAGTTATAGTAAATATGAGTAGATAATTTGAAACTACATTTTCTGTGCCTTTCCCTCATCTTTCACCCAACTCCAAGTGGTATCTTAATTAAATGTGAAGTAATGTGTTAACTAGGTCATTACTTCTCTGCTAGTGAAAGCAGATGAGAGTAGAAATTGGCAAAAACATCTATGTGTCTAAGGAATTTAAATAGCTGTGTTTAAAAAAAAAAAAAAAAGTGTTGAAACACTGAGTTATTCAACCAGACATTGAAGTTTTCAACTAGGTTTCAAAATACCCAGTCTTGGTGTGTAAGCTCTGCATCAAGCATGCATCTATTGTAGCACATAGATTCAGCCATGATAGGGGAAAAAGGTGATTTTTAAGGCAATGAAATATTTCATCTTTATTTCAAACACACACTTGGTTAGTGTTACATGTTAACATTTCTACATTTACTTACTTTAACTGAGCTTACTCCTTGTTGGTCAGGGAATAAAAAGGAAAATAAAAAGTACCATAAATCAGATATGTACAAAGTTTTAAAAGCACAGGAAGTGAAATGTAAGTAAACCAGTTTGTTTCCACCTTAACTTTTTTTTCAATTTCATTTTAGCGATTTAGGTTGTTTTGCTTTCTGAGAGGAAAGGTATCTATCTTTTTTCTTCTGCTCTCAATCATTTTAACATTACTGGGAAATTCTTATGTTTTACTTCAGGCTGATGAAAGTATTTGCTTTAGAGAATGCCTGCTTTAGAAGATGCAGTGAGGGTAAGAGTGATGCATAATTGCAGCTGAATTTTTGGTTGATAAGTTTCGGTATCTTATTTTAGGCCTATTGCACTGGTTATGATAGATTTCATTGAAAGATTTGCTGTTGCAACAGCTTCTTGATCAAAATTGTCTTTGGTTGGAATGGAATTGGGGAATTAAACAGGCTAAAGAAGAACCCAAATTTCAAGGGCAGATCAGACAATCCTGTAAATCTTCAGTCATCACTCTAGAGACAGACTGAAAATATGAAGAGTGCGCAAATTGTTTCATGGAAGATCTCCAAGCAGAGTTGAATGTTTTTGGTTTTGAAGAACTGGGGTTTCTTCATCTTAATCAAATTTTTGTCTGTGGCTGAAATCTTTCTCCTTTCCTGCTGGGGGAAAAAAAAAAAAGCCTACCTTTTCCCAGCTATACCTTAATCTAGAAACAAATGCATGCTCTGAAGATGTGCCACTAAGGGAAAAAGAAACATCTTTGAGCTGTTACATTACTGAAATCTTTGGCAAATGCCAAAGGGAAGGAGGACTTGGCACTCAGAACCTGGTTGCAGCTGTGCTTTAATTGATACTCTCCAGTAATGCCATGACATTGATCACGTGTTAAAATCTGAAGCTACTTTTTACTTCAATATTCCATCTAATCAAAATTGCTCACAAAGATGTATAATGTTTTTATGCATACATGACAGTTCAGATGTGAATGTGGAACAGCTTTTTTTTTTTTTCCTATCTGACCTGTGTGATTTGTCCATTGGACAGCACCTAATTTGTATATTTAGTAAAATCTAGAAATGTTTAGTCTATCCATGTAAAGCCTTAAGAAAAATCCCCTCATTTTCTGAATAGTTTCTGAATGAAATTTTGATGCATTGGTGTAAGTGTTCTTTTGGGGGTTAGTAATGTGATTTATAGCTGCCAACTGAAACATGATGTGTTTAGAAAAAAGCACATATTTAATCTGCTATGGTTTTTAGAGATGCATCTGCTGTTTGCTTTGTTGTAGTTTTTTAGATACATGCTCAACCTTTTTCTTCAGCAAGTCCGTCTGTCTTTTGTAGCTAAAGCTGGTATGTAAGTTTACAGATAACAATATGCAGGCTGCATTGAACAAGAAGACGTGCAGATAATTCAGACGGGGATAACCAGAGCTGAAAAAAAGATCATAGAAATGTCTAGGTATAGGTGAAGCCCCTTACCAGAGGTAGGGCAAATATTTTCACTTGCTGCAGGAAGCTGAGTGGTAGTCTGTCGTTCTAAATGTTTTGTAAATATTTGGAACCTCTGCTGTAGTTTTCAAAACAGTTTTTAGAAAAGCTCTTCTTACAGACACACCCAGAAGATTGCCAATACCGTCTGCTGTAACTAAATGCAGCAATTAACATTCTTTTCCTGTGTGCATGCCTTAGCTGAGTTTCTGGTTAGTTTTATCTTTCTTTTTCTTTTTTTTTTTTTTTTTATTTTTTTTTCCTCCTTGTAAATCTCCCCAAATGTCTGTATCCTCTGTCCTGTTTCATGAATAGTTTAGGACATACCCAACTTTAAAAAAGGAAAATTCAGAAAACATGGTTATTCTTTAGTGTTGTGGCAAAGCTTGTGGTTAGACAAGTAAAAATGGCATTAACTTATTCAGATTGTATTTTACTTTTTTTGCACATAGGGAAGTGTGTCAGGCCCTTTTTCCATCATGGGCCAGTTACTGAGGCTGTATGCCTGGTGCACACCAGTTGCAAAGCTGCGGCCATGTTATAATTCTGTCCTCAGAAAAGGTTCACTGGTTAATGAGGTTCATCTCACAGCACTGCCCACTCAGTGATTACACAGATGTAGTGGGCATGGGAATAGGTAAATTTTAAAGTAACTTGGTTTGTTTTTTTTTTTTTATTGTTTCTGGAATAACGTGTCAAATAGAGATGTGAAGTCTGGCCCAGCAGCTCCTGAAGGGAGACAGGCGACCACTACTACAGGGCCGCCATTTTACAGCAGGGGCTGCCATTATAGGACACAACAAAGTTGCTGCTGCTTGTTGTCCTGAGGGTGAGGGGTGAGAAAGTGGAAAGCTCGTGGTGGCATATGGGGTCAGGACCGTGGAGCTGCCTAGGAGAGATTTGTGAGTGATCTCGCATGGGGTGGCAGACATATCGTGTCACACCACGTGGGTTCCAGGACTGAGGTGCCTCTGTGAAACTGCAACGTTACCTGCCGTCTGCAAACTGAGTTTGTGTGCTTCCTTGTTTGCCTTGTGACTGGTGAGAGTGCTGGATAGTGCAGCTGAGATGTAGAACAGGCTTATTTTTTTGTTTTTACGTTAATGCAGTGCATTTCCTTGTCAGCTTGTGGTGCTCTGTTGGTACATTGCAGTGGGGGTGGGGTGCAGGCGGAATCTGAAGGCTTTCTGTGGAAAACCGTCTATGATTTTTCCAGCTGGATCAACAGCTTACCTTTATTAACTTGGAACATTTGTTTCATCCCACATTATTTTGAAGATGAACTGAAATAATAGGTCTCTAGTTCAATAAAACTCAAATTTATTATAGGGTTACGAAACAAAATCATAATGCAGTATGTGTAAGGCAGCATTATATGCACTGACCTGAACATGGGAAACTAGGGGAAAGAAAATATGAGTTCTGATACTCAATCTTGAAATTCTGCAAGTATGGCTGTGGTGTGTTTGAAATAACTCCCTTACTAAAGGGAAACGTTGTAATTCTTTCTACCTGATTAGAATTTATGACTGTCTAAATGTGCTGTGTGGCTGAATTACAAGACGTGTGTGTATGTTAAACTGGTGACTGTGGAAAGTAACAATGATATACAACTTATAGAAAGATTATCAAAATCAAAAGCTGATGTGACCAGTGGGCTCTAATAGATGTAAGTAGTCTGAGTGCTTGTCATCTATCCACATGATCTTAATGTTGGCAGCCTGTTGAAAGTGATGCGTGGGAAACCAGTGCAAAGTGCTGATTTATTTTATGCTAATGGGGAAAAGTCCATATTGTTCAAATTAAATCCTAAAGCAGGAACAAATCATCCAGCCAAGCCCATCCTATGGAGTTTCATTGAAACAGTTAGTGGTCTCTTCTGTGACCTCAGAGTTATAAAAATTAAACAATGTTAGGGGGCTGCTGTTTTCAAGTGCTTCTGTCTGCTGAAAGCAGCTGAGATTCTCCTGCAGATGGCTGTTTAAGTTAAAAGCCAAATGGAGATCACAGCAATTAGTGAGCATTGGCTTCTAACTGCATCAGAGTGAATAATGTGGGAGACATAAGCCAGGACTGTGCCTCAGTCTGTGTCTTTTCCCACCAGAAACTGAGTACCAGCAATTCTTTTCAATTAGAGAGGGGGGGAAAAAAAAAAAAAAGAGGAATTAAAAAGAGGAGGGAGAATTTCTTGATGCTTCACTTGAACAAAATAAAAGAGATTATGCAAAGATGGGAGGAAAGAAAAAGTATTTCAAAGGAAGAACAGCCTACTTCACGGCTCTGACTGGATTTGTTGTACACTGTTTCTTCTAGTTTCGTCATGTAGTGCCTACCCACAGGCTCATTGCTGGCTCCTAGCAAGGAATGAAGCTATCCCACTTTTGTTATATGTTGCTTAAGCCCTGGAAAAGCATAATAGGTCTTCAGCATTTTTACTTAGAGTAACTGAAGGGAAAAATGATTTATCATTTGAAAGATTTAGAGTTTTCTGAGGAAAAATGGAGGGCCAAAACACACATTCACATTTTACTTTTTACTGGAGGGACTCTTCTGTGTAAGGGCTATACCGTACAACATCAGCTTCACTGGAACTGGTAGAACACGATCCAATATTAAGTACCTCTTCCATCACTCCAGAATATCTTTGAATTTCTGCTTTCCTGAAGGTTCCTGGCTATTCACTGGAATGACTTGGAGCAAGGAAATTGCATTGGAAGATAGCGATCAGAGAATTTGTCTCAGTTTTCAAGTCAAGAAATGCCTCTGATGAATAATCAAATGCAAAACCATCATTTTTTCCTTCAGGTCCTTTTCGTCATGGGCTTGCAAAACAAAGGCTAAATGTTAAATGGCCATTGTTCAAGTCTACATTCTGCTTTTGCCTCCAGCAAATGGAGTGATATAAGTTTGTTACTTTATGTTATTGAGTTGCCATTGAATGACTTGTCATTAGCATCTAGGGACTAGTAATCTGTAAATTCGTATTTATTCCACTGGTTGACTGGTGCTGCAGTAAAAAAGTTTATTCCTGAAAAAATGAAAATGTAGATTGCTTTCTACACTGCTGTTACAGCTTCCTTGAAAAAGAGGAATGAGAAGCCTGCAACTATTAAATCAAAACCAGAGGTACTCTTCAAAGTTGTCTGAGGACAGACTCAGAGGTGGTTCTCAAAAGTCTTTGAGACAGCTGTCTTGGTCATTGGGGCAGGTACCTGAGGAAGAAAAATATGTCATTCACTCCTGTCAAGAAGGGCCAAAGGGAGAATCTGGGGAACTACAGGTTGATTGTCCTCACCTTGGTCCCCCCGGAAGGTGATAGAGCAACCAATCCTGGAAGCAACATCCATCATGAGCAGGACAAGACACTGATCAAGGTTTTAGGAAGGGAATATCTTCCTTGATCAAACTGATAGCTCCCTCCTATGTGATCACTGGCTTGGTGATGGAGATGAGAGCAAGTTCTTCAGCTTGACTTAATGAAGGGCATTGAGACTGTCACCCGTAACGTCTTCCCAAACAATCTGATGAATAACAGACTGAATAAGTGGACAGTGAGGTGAACTGAAAGCTATCTGAACTGCCACCCTTAAAGGGTTTTGAGCAGCACTGTAAAGTCCAGCTGGAGGCCAGTCTTTAGTGGTGTACCCTAGGGGTCAGTGCAGAATAGAAGCTGTGAAGCTTGGTGGCATCTGACAACTGCATGTACATACACAAGTTTGGTGAAAGGACGCAGGAAGTGAATCAGGGCCTGGAGGCACAATTAAACTACCTTAGGATTTAGCAATATAAATTATTTCAAGTGAAGGTTACTGGGGTCAAAGGGGGAAGTGAGCTTGGTGATGAGAAGAGTCTCAACCTGACTGGAAGCTTCTCAAGGAGTAGAAGAATTTCATGTCAGCCAGCTATGAGAGCTGGTGACAAAGACAAGAGGCCAGTGCTGACCCTGGACACAAACATTTGCAATTGCCTGGTATGAAACCCCTTAGGTTGCTGGCAATAGAAAGACAGGGACCCTGCCACGACTGATGCCAGCAGGGGGCGGAGGAGAAGCCAAACAAGTAGCGCTTCCATCTGAGTTCACTTAATGAAGCGTCAGATGAAATACAAACCAAACCTGGGGACTCAGGGTAGCAATGTGCACCAATGCATATGGGATTTTGCTGCAGGAGCCTGGTGGTAAGGCATATCTACAAACACAACTTTCACAAAACACTTGTTATGTTGGCGAGCAATTGCAGCTGTTTGTTTTTTTTATCAGGAAAATTAAAGATGAAATCATAGCCTACCTGCTTTTCTTCTTAACTGAAATGTGCTTTTCAGTCCTCTCTGTGGTGTGCTTTGGTAAAGAAGTGCAGCACCTTCTGCCTGTCCACCTCACCGCATGTAATTTCAATATGAGTATCCAGCTACGTATATATACATGGAGATCAAAACCTTATTTCTTCCTAGACTATTTGGTATTATTATTATTGGGCGCATTTAAGCATGGTAACTTAGTGTTGCATTATTGCAATTTAGGTTGAAATTAAGTAGTGTTTTCTAGGTGAATAACTAATAATAAAATCAGGTATTCTGAAGGCCCCTGTGTTTTGCAATACTTAAGCTGGACCTACTGTTATCCCTTAATTGTCTTATGAAAAGCCAGCTGACACAAGGTTTTAAGTAACATCTCTCATCTGTGGACAAGATGGTAGTTAATGGTGGCTTGCTTTACCTGTCTTATATGAATGAACTTACTGCTACATCGAGGTTTTTTGCTGTTTCTAATAATGCTTTCTTTGAAACTGTGACAAATGGCTGCAAGATCCAAAATTTACGAGGAAAAAAAAAAATGACTGCATTGTTAGTACTCAAGAAATCCAAGTAGCCACTCTTTTCTCCTGAATGTGTATCTTCTGTCTGCAAAGTATGTGACTGCTTTTCATTGTAAGTCCTCTTAAGATGAATCTCTGAAAATCTGAGCGTTGTCTCCATCTCCTCAGTTACTTTCTGTGTCTCTGTTTCGGAGGAGCAGTAATTCTTTTTTATCAGTACAAACACGCTACCAAACAGGTCCCCGGTTATCTTTAAATGAGATTAGATCTTCTCTCATGCATCAGGTGTGTAGCCTGCGATCAGTTATGTAGAGGGAGGCTAACATCACCTGATGCTTTGAGACTGGTGTTGTGCGTTGTTGATTTGAAAGAATTTTACCCTTCATTATGCTGTGTGGGCTATGATGGACTATCCTACGATGGTAGTTTTGATTCTTTTTACCAACACTTAAAGATCTGCCAAGTCTCTTGCAAAATGTTTCTGTTACTAAACTCAGCATGTTTTTGTTTGCCCTGTTGGCATAACGTTAACTAGCTTGGTTTTCTTCTTTATGTTTGCGCAGTATTTCTTTGCGTCGGGAAGAAACAGCTGATAAGCGCTGGGTTTTAAAATTATTTTCTTAAAATTCAGTTATAATAGAGTCCACACACTCCACAACGCACTCCAAATACATTTATCAGTGCCGAGAAAGGAGGCCATTGCAGTTGGAACAGCCCCCACTGGGCGGCAGTGTTGACCGCTACAATTACCGTCAATTCCTATCAATCCGGGACTTCCCCGAGCGTCGTTTTGGAAATATTTTGTGATATCAGCGTGGCATTGAACATACAGACATAGGTCTCACATGCTTAGACCTCACACATAAGAAATAAACTTTAATTCCCTTCAGGAATGGTGTGAATGTTGCCTTTGTTTGTGGCAGTATCCAAAGGATTTGGGGGAAATGTAGCATATCCCACTTACCTCAGTGTTCCTACCATCTGGTTCAACATATTTTCAGTATATCTTATATGTGCTGTGAATAGCTTGTTTATGTTTGCAGATTCTTTGGATGATTATTTCCCCACTTACAAGGAACTACAATGACTTTAATCATACAGATTGCAAATAAAAAGGAAAACCTGTGTTTTGTTCTAGTTGAAGTAGGTTGTTTTGGTAAACAGCAAATGTCTGAGCTTTATTAGCTGAGTGTTCTTTCTCATCTTTTTCCTTCCAAGACCAAGGTGTAAACTGTGACGATTACACCTGGCTTGTAGTAGCTTGCTGTCAGTGTGTCCCCCTTTCAAAAGTCTTCTAGTTTAGTTTCAAAGTTTTAAAAAATTCAGCCTGATACATAAACAGGAAGGCTAGTTTTTCCTTCTTGCTCATAACATATGCCACTGTTAGAATTATTCTTCCGTATTGCCTGATTTTCTAAGTAGGTATAAGTTTCAGCTGAGCAAGTTGCATTTAGACCGTCTAGAGCCTCGCTATGTGTCTGTGTTAACACACAGTGAGGCATATTTCCAACTGATAAAAGTCCAGCACGGCTTTTTCAGGACTAGGATTTGTACCTGGGGATGCAAAATGTGTGCTTTGTAATGAACAGTTAGATAGTTGTCTTCTGCAGCTGTCTTATGTAGCCAGAATAGAAAGCAGGAGAAAAGCAGCAAACCCAAGGGGAACCTGATGGTGCGAATCTTTTCTGTATTATGTGGTCCTGAGATGTAATCCAGTTTCTTAAAATTATTTCAGTGAATGGAAATGCAATAGTATGACAATTCCTTCAACAAAGGATGAAGTACTGGTGACAGTGGATTTTTTGTAACCACTTAAAAACGTTTAGGAAAAAAAAAAACAAAACCAAAAGCACTAAACATTTGTGCTGACTGATGTCAGGCTAAGCTCTTTCTTAATTTCTCTTTTTATAGTCCTACCAAGTAATAACTCCAAGCCAGAGAGATGGATCAACTCATTCCACTGTGCCTTCGTGTATACCACAGTAGTTGGAGAGCAGTGCTTGCATAAACTGTGAAAGCCATAATCCTTATACCTTAAAACACTCTAAAAAGCAGAATATTTCATCTTAAAAAGATTTGTTCCATTCTTCAGGTGTTAAAATATCCTGCATTCAACATGCATCACCCTGGGAATTAGCAGGTATGAAATAGTTGCAAAAACCAAGGTGTTTTTGTTAGGTATGTAGAGAGATTGAGAGAAAAATTCTCAGTAGCAATATTAATTGTTTCTGCAAAGATTTTGCTCTGCTGTGAGTGGTTCTGGTACAATAAATACACACATCTACTAAATGTAGCAGCCAATGCTGCTTAAAAATTCTCATAGCTGTGATACTCATGGTTCATTTTCAGCCTCAGTAGCATTATGTTAAATTGTCAATGCTAAGATCAGTTTCTCCAAGCAGCAGGTTTCTCTGTAAACAGAATTAAACAGGATCTGTCATAAATCAAGTTTTTTTTTAGAAACCATTCATTGGGTCTTTATTTTTGTACCCATTGCCAAATCAGGATATTTGGAGAATTATCAAGTGAGCAATGAAAATACGCAGTGGATTTGCCAGGTGGGATTTTACATACTGCTAATGCTCTGGATTTTTAGTAGCAATTATCACTAGAAAACCAACAAGTATTTCTTTCTCATCATAGCTGGCTAACTGCAATGCAGAAGTCAAAAGCTTGTTTTATATATTTCCATTCTCCTGTTGGATTTGGTTAGCTTTTTAGTACAAGATCTTAAAGATCTCTGTCCATCTAGAAACTATGCCAAGAAGCTGTGCCAAACTGATCTTAGCTGCTTCTTCTTGGCAGTTCACGATTCCAAAGGAGCTGAGAGATGGTCACGTGTGCTTCCTCAGAAATCCGTTCCATTCTCTGGAGGGCTGGGACAGACCCTGGTTGCAGTCTCAGGCTGGATCTCTGACTTCTCATGAACCCCTAAGTTCCTTGCCTTTGTCCTTGGAGAGCCTACTTTTTGGATGTGGATCCAAATAAAGAAAAAAAAAAATCATATTCTAGACAGAGACGAATTTTTTTACCTACAGAAAATCATATTCACAACGCGGTCTCACATGTCGGTTTCCTTACCAAGCTTACCTTAGCTCAGCACAAGCTCTGTTCCCTTCCTGGGTCAGAAAGGTCAGATTCTCTTGGTGTTGCCCCAAGTCTGGTTAAGTATTTCCCACAGCCATCGGTTCAGGTATAGCATACTCCTGGTTCCGGGGTAAAACACAACTTACTCTTATTTAAATGAGGCCCTAAATAGATCTGTATCCCTTGGAAGCAGTATCAGGTGTCTTATCCGTGTCCTTATTTGTATCCTGCTTTTAATTCAGTGGCATAGTTGTTAATCACTCATAAGTAAGACTCAGTGTGCGTTCTTGCTTTGACACTCTTTTTTTTTTTTGTGGGGGGGATCCAAATGACTTTCCAACAGTGCTTGGCGTGCTAGGTTTAGCTGCTTTTTAAATACTGCATGCAACTGCTTCACAGAGATAATAAATGCATTATGGTTGTGAGTTGTACTACCATCAGAAATAAGCCAGCACATTAGGCTTCTCGTGCCAAAATCTGTTTGAACTTTTACAAACATAGCTTAAGCAGTGAAAGAATCCGGTGGTCCATGGACAGTGGTGCAGGACTACCTTTTCCTTCATTACTTGGAGACATGGCTTTCCTTTTATAGCCAAATAAGCATCGAAGATTAACAGTGTTGGAAACTGCGTGTTCTATAGGCTTATGTAGAATGACTACAGTGCACTCTTTTATTATGAAAATCAATGTGGTACTCTTTTTGCACTTAGTATTTATTATAGACTGAAAAGCTAGTAAGTGAAACGTTATGAGATTCATTATGTGTCATTTAATAGATTGTAACTAAACCATTGACGGTCAATAGAAATTTTAAATGCAGTGCTTTTTTGTTATACATGATACTGAATATAATATGTATATCCAAGATAGTTCAGTTATGGTTATGATTCTGTTAACAATGATGAAGTGTGAAATAAATTTTCTATTACTGCATCGTTGAACAAGTAAGCCGCACAGATACTGAATTCTAATCCAATAAATATTTTCACATATGCAGGGAACAATTGCTAAGTACTGATGAGCCTGCCAGCACAGGATGACTGTATGCCAGAAAAGTAACAAATGAAACCCTGCTATATATATTACTGTATGAACCGTTGGGAATATCATAGTTCTGGGTGTTCCTAACTGGGTGCCAGAGATCTTGCTTCCTTCATGGTGGTCAAAGGAAGATGCAGAGCACTGCCTTGCTGGCTTGTACAACTGAAAGAAAGATGTAATTTTTCTTCTTTAGCTAAGCTGGAGAACATATGTTTTGCAAAAGGAGGAGAGGGGAGGAAAATCAGCATGGGAACAGCCAGTATCTTGATTTATGCAACTCCCTTTTGAAAGAAGGGTAACCCTGAAGTTCAGGCAGAATCTTCAAATCATTTCTGATATAAGCCAAAGTGAGCTCAAAGCCAAAAGAAAATACTTCTTTAAAACTTTCTCTTCCTTTTAGTATGAATATTACAGTTGTTAGAATCTGTGAGATGAAGCGAACAGGGAAACAGCTCAGTATCACTATTTCAGGGCTGAGAACCTGGCAAAGGCTTCGCAGCATCTCTAGATGAGAACAACTCATTGCTCTCCACAGCTCTATGATATGTTCACAAAGCACTGTGAGACCTGAGGGACCTCTGTGCTGTAGTCCAAGCCCATCAGTGGGTGTTACTCCATTTCAAATCTTCCTCTCTGTTACGCCAAACAGAATCTATGCAGAAAGATGCCTGGCCCTTTGCCCTACCGTACTTCTCAATCTGTAATAACTCGTGGTTTTTGGACCCGGCTTCTTATGGTTTGTCTGCGTGGAAAGAGAGTGGGCGGCAATTTCTCTACTTGCTGAGCTCTTAGAGCAAGGTATGAACACACTGCAAACTGCTGTTGAATGTCCAGGCGTGCAGTTGTTCATGCGGCTTGTTTCTCCTACCCCTGCAGCTATAGACTTACAGATGAGTACCAAGGCAGGTGTTACAGGATGTGATGTGAGACCAGCTGTGGCACTACTTACAGGAGAAGTCATTTCAAATACTAGCTCAGTCTTTCATGGATCAGTTTGATGTGCATTGCAAGTAGGAAGTTTTACAGGTGCAGTCTCAGAGAGAAAATAGAAAGGGTGTAACACAACACGATGTTCTTAGTCTGTAATTTTTCCCAAGTCACCTTCACTAATCAAGATTCAAAATTGGTAGCATAGACTGTAAGACATTCTTAGGAGATAACAGCAGTGTTGTCACACCTTCAATTCAAATAAAATAAAGTGAGTTTTAGTCTCTGGGGCTTAAAAGTTAAAAGACAGCTGTTGAAGCTGGAGATCTTAGCTGAAGTGTTAGGGATTGTGGTGAAATCCGCATTCTAGTAAGCATAAATGTTCTCTGCTACTCAGTACAGTGTCCCTTTTGGGTCACTTTAAAAGAGTCTGATGCTGTACTCTTTTTAAGATCATTTACAAATTGTGTTAATTGTCAGTAAGTTTTGGACAAGCTTCCTTCTTGATCTCTAAAAGCTTCCAAGTTCAAGTGCCAGTGAATGTGCTTTAGGTCCTGGAGTATTGGGTATGTCTTTTGCCCAGGTGCTATCTTGGGCAGAACTGCTTAAGAAGCTGAGCAAAGGCTAGGTGGCCGAACATTTGATCCAAATCTGTTGTTTGGGCACATAGAAGCATTACTTCTAACCTTCAGAATAGAGAAAGGGGTGAAATATATCTAGCAGCATGAGTTTTAAAGTTCTAAACCTGGAATTTTATTGTTATGATAGCACTTTTCTCGTGCAGGTGGCATTTGCCTTTGCAGGTGATTTACCAGATGTTGAAGCATCAGCCTGGCTTGGTTGTAATTGTGTCTTCATAGATTGCAGGCAAAAGCCTGTACTTTGAAAAATGCTGGCAACTTGTATTGAGGTTGTCATTACAGTAAGCTAACTGCTTTCTGGGTTGGATTGGTAGCAGAGATCATTCTGCCTCTGCAGCTATTTAGAAGCAAAATGAAGTAAAGGAAGAGTGTAATTGCTTTCCAAGGAGCACACAGGATGTTGCAGAGAGTTAAAGTGCAAAAGGGGATCTCAGCAATCAAAGAAATAAGCTTCTGTTCTTCTGTACGGCAGGAGAGAGAATGAAATGCTTGTTAGTGTCCTCTTAAGAGAAAATTGATAGGAGGATCTTCAAGCACAGAAATTATGTTATATGCTAAGGAATAATCCACTGCTTTGTGGGTGTACTGTCAAAAATAAGTCAAAAATAAATTTCTGCAAGGCTAATACTGCTTTTAGGCTAATACTCTTAACTTTGCTGCATAGGTTATGTGGTTATCTGTGATATGTAGAACATTTATCTTGTCAAGAGAACGAAACACATCCTTCCGAATACAGATCAGGCAAGCAGCTTGAAAATAGGCAGCCATTATGTAACCTTCATGCCTTCTAAGAATGGGAATTATTTCTTGCAGCATAGCAAGACCTTAATTCACATTCGCAGTAGATCCCATCTGGATTTTCATGACAACATTTTCTCTTTCTCTCTGTGTTGCAGAGAGGCTAGATAACCTTCCGAATGGTGATCTCTATCTGGTTGGTGCAGCTGTAGCAGTTCTGAGAGTGTCCTTCCTTCCCCTGTGCTTAGCTGGACTGAAATGGACTGAATCGGGGTTACACAATATGCTGAATCAGGGCACATGCTTGCCTGAATGTTCTTAGGCCACGTCTGCTAATTCCCTCACAATAGTGCAGTGAAGAATGAAGGTTTAAGAGATCTAAAGCTTTGGGGTCCAAGTGCAGTTTTTGACTCAATGAATGTGATGCAATTCAGGTTTTTAAGAACTTGACGGTGATGATGGAATGGGAGAGGAAATTAATTTAGGCAGAAGAGAGATTATAGATATGCAGAAAGAATATGTCTGAAAAGCACTTCATTTTCAAGTGGTCTGTGCAGTGGGTATCTGTCAACAGTAAGTCTTCCTGGTCATTGATAACACTGTTATATTCCTTACACACATGCAGTTGGAGGATCTCTTTCTTCTAAAATGTTACAAAATTTGAAGGCATTTGCCATGACTCTAAACAAAGCATTTTGTGCCCATAAAGGCCTAAATCAGAATGATGCATGGCGAGGTAATATACAAAACTGGGAAGCAAATTTGCTATGTTATTTGGGAGATGTGTGTATTCTGTACGGGTGGTTATTCCTGTGTGGCAACACAAGGCGTTTGCCTTTTAGCAATTACTAACGAGCTTAAGAAATTCGCCACAAGTTCTTCACAGATCTGAACTAAGGAACCAGTTCTCTGCAAAGAAAAAGCACTGGCAGTAATGAGTCTTCTGCCAAAGAACTGAAATGTTTATGAACACCGAATAGTGTTTCTCTTCAGGAATCAGTGACGTGTTTGAGAATTGAGATACTTGGGCTTGCAGGACTTATCCATGCTAGGGGATAATAATCTAATAATAAAGGGTCACTTTTTGTATAAACTCTGTTTAGGTATGAGTTATAATCCTCTGTTCCTTGAAATCTACAAATACCTGTGTCGCCGTTTAAAAAGAACTCTTCTTTTTCATGCTTTAGACTAGAAAATAGGATAAGATGTAGGATTAGGTGTATTTCCTCACTTTTTCTGCTCAGCTGTGTATTTGCTATCAGTTGACAGAGCCAGTTTAATAATGTAGTTGAGTATAGGGTAGAAGTGGCCATAAGATGCTCTTTGATTTGTGATTGCTGGGAATTAGTGCTGTTAATGGGAATATCAGGTACACTCGCAAAAATAATGGCTCAGTGGTCCCATTAGAGAAGTGGCAGTAAAATGTATCTACATCACGAGCATTGATTCCCATGGAAAAAATAGTGAAATGCAACCAATTTAATTAGGAACTTGGATAACTTATATGATGTCATTTTTTTAATTTTTATTTATTTATTTATTTCCAAAATATTTCTCAAGTAGAAAACATACGAGTCCTGTATCTAAAGTAGTAATAATTTCAGGGAACAGGTGATCATTTTTACCCGGTTAGTTTTATTTCTTTTCTCCAGGGGACACACGGGGGGGAAAAAAACACTTTTCTTCTATTTCTGTGTATTAATCCTATGTATTTTGTCTGCGGTGTTCTGGAACCCTGCTCAGGGTCCAGTGTTGTTTGTGATGTAAACATGAATAAGATTGATTTATCAGTCTGGATCACTGAGTTCCACCAAAATGAAATTAAAGCCTAGAAGAGAAATTTAAGAGGTTTGCCCTTACAATGGCAACCATACATAAAACCAATTGAAATACAACCTGTCTTAATTATGTGCAGAAAAAATAAAGCCTGGAGAAACAACTCAAATTAATGTTATTTAAGACATCCTAAATTGTCCTCTGTCACTGTTTTGCAGTTCTGTAAAGCTAATAATTCTTTGGTGGCACTTTTTCCTCAGGAATTCTGCTACAGTGTAGACTTAAAATTGCATCTTTTCACAGGCTGACTGCTAAAAGTGAGCCGCAGCACCGAATCATTGTACAGCTCGGTGCTTTAGTTATGAAGGCACCTTGACCGTGAGTCAAGTTTTTGTAAAATATCTTAGAAATTCAGGTGATATAGGTAGACTGTTTCACTAAACATAATTATTACGGCTTGAGGTAAATTGTGCTTGGACATTGTTACTTTTCATCTATGTAATTTGTAATACAAACGTGTAAGACAAACATGTAATACAAACATGTATTTGTTCCCATTTGGTAGGCCCAGGATCTGTTTCTAAATTCTAAGTGTCCTTTTTCAGAAACTATAATCCATGTTCCCAATTAATACCTGTGTTAAGAGTTAAGAGTTAATACCTGTGAGACAGCTTCATGAGTAGAAGTTGAAGAAAGAGAACCAAGTATAAGATTTTTCTAAACAGTTATAAATAGTTATTTGAATAAAAATAGTGTGTCTTTTCTCGAAGGGATTGAGATATTCTTAGTTTATGTTCATGAGGACGTCTCCATTCATGTGCTGGAGTTAGTTCTGCCTACCACAGAGCACAAAGGAAGGACTTTTTTTTCAAAGGCAGTGGAGTGACAAGATGTTCCTTCATGTGGTGATCAAGTCATTTAGATAGGGGCAGAATAGCTACATGGAGTTGACCAGAGTAGAAAAGCTGAATAATCTGACATCTGTCAAAGCTGATGGCTGTGGGAGTCGGTTGTGATGCGAATGAATTCAGGCGAAGTTTTACTCCTGCGAATTATTTGAAGAGCATCCTTTAACTGCTCTTTTTACTTTCAATTGACTAAAGCATTTATGAGTATGTTCTTGACAAAATACAGGTGGAGAAGCACAAATTCATGCTTTCAACCTATGTGTATTTTTGCATGTTTAACATAACTAGCTTTTGCAAATCTGAGAAGTATTGCACAGTTCTGTTCAGCTGTAGGCAGGTGGCAGAGTGGCCCCAAGAAAGATCTTAAAAGAAAACCAACAGAAAAAATAGTTCACTGTTTCAAGCGTCACTAAGACTACGTGCGTTTCTTAGTGCTGGAGTACAGGTTTTTGACAAAAAACAGCACTCACCCCCTGCAAATTCTGGGAATATAAAAAAAAGTTACAGCTTTTTACTGAAGAAGAGAATGTGGACAAAGAGTATTTTATGGTCATTCATTTGGCAATAAGCAACAAATACAAACAGATCCTTTCTCTGAAAGATATACTGTAAATGGTCAAATATCAAAAGAACTGAATGATTTCTTTTTATTCCCTTATTGCAACAACAGTACGGTTAATTAACTCCTTGAAATGTGGTCTATGGGGCTGTTAAAGGTCTCTAGAATTCTCTTTGTTGATCCCTCTTTGCCGTTCTTTTGACCTCTCATTACAAGGGTTCTGAAAATTAACCATCACTTGGAGAGAAATGGAAGGCAGAGGAAATGATGGATTTTATTACTGAGAAAAATTCGTCTTGAATTTTTGAATTATTTAGAGTAAAGAAATAAATCTGAAATACATAAAGCATGCCTGTGTCAAATATGCCTAATATTAGCAAATGAACCATTGTCAAACCTGTATTTTAATTCACAGGTTCCTCAAGAAGTTTTCGAGAAGTCATCTTTTGCTCCGTCAGTGAAGTATTACCCTGAGAAGATGTGGGAAAACAGAACGCAGAGCAAGCCCTGGACAGAAGGTATGAATAAAACCTGACTAAGAGAATGGTCCAGAAGGCCAAAGATGTCTGTCAGGATAAAATTCACAGGTTGAGATGAGATCTCCAATGAATTCTTGTGAGCATAAGGAAAAGCAGACAACTTCAGGCATGCAAAGAATTACATTTTGTGTGTCGGAAAATTTATCTGATTTTTCCAGCTACTTACACACACTGCCAATATCTTCAGGCCACACAGAGCTACAGCAAAATACTGCAAAAATGTCTCAAGCTTGCACAGAAACACCTCTGTAAAGGAGGCTTTAAACTCCAAATGTAAGGCTTACTTGATTGAAAACAGCTAACATCTAGACCCCTCAGTTAGAAGATATTGTGGATTCATCCGCAGACACACAGATAATTTCTTTTATTGATGCAGTATCTTTTAATCAAAATTATCCCAAAATAAGTACTAAATTAAATTAAATGCGTAGTGAGAAATGACAAGTGAGGGAACAATGGGAATTGCAGCCTAAGTTTTCTTATATCGACAGCAAAAGTAATAGAGGACGTTAACTGTAAGGATTTCTTGGTAGTTCTGCATTAAATGTAGCTGGTGCTTAATATGAGATTTTTCTCACGCTGGTTAATAAATAACTTTTATGAAAAGCTTGATGAGGCGCATATAGTTTCACGCAGCACAGAAACTCATAAAAAATAATAAATATTGCAAGTTTTTTGCTTTTAGTGAAGGGATTTGCTGGCACTTCATTCCTGAATGCTTTCAGGGTATTTGGTATACAGATCTTTATCTCATTAGCTCTGGTAGCCAATAAACTGCTTTTTATATTCATTTATTTGTTCCAAACTGGAGTGGTTTGTAACCCGAACTTCAAGGCTGCTTCCCTGGATATCTCTTTGGCAAAGCCAGTTTGTAAGTTACAGTTCAATCCGAGTTGTTATTACTGTTCAAATAATGTAGAAGACTAGTAATAGAATGTTAAACCATTCATCTTATCGGCCACATCTTTCAGTCGAACAGGAGCTATGGCTTATCTCGGCTTTCAAATAAATCTGCATCTCTTGATGTACTCTGAGAAGACGGGCCACCTGTCATTGCAGTGAAGAGTTTTACTTAAAACCAAAGCAATTTAATCTCCGAGGATGGAAGATACTTAAGACTGTATTGAGAGATTAGCCGTTTGTTTTCTTCAGAGAAATAACTGAGACCCAGAGGAATTCACATGGTCCCTTTTCTTAAAAATATTACAGCATACATAGACTATTTTAAATCCGTATTAAATCCAAGCAGTTTTTGTATTGGAATGTATTAGTCCATAGGCCTTTTACAGGGACAAAAAATGCAGCTTTGGATGGTGCCACTTTCCAGTTCTCTTGTTTTGTTTTGAACAGTTATGCCTGCTGGTCTATTTTTCACCCTGTGTTTTCCTTTCTGAACATTACTTTTCAGCATTGAGAAGTGAGGCACTTCACATTTTTCACTGTATTTTTTTTCTTGTACTTACAGTGTGTGTTTTTTCTTGAAACACACATCTCCAGAAAGCTAAGCTCCAGAAAGGTTGCATCATCATTAAATGGGGTAATAGCTCACTTGTATTTTAAAAAAGAGGAAAAAACGAGCTACTGAAATAACAAGTACTAAAATTAGCTTCTTTTCTTTTAAAAGGAAAAATGTTTTTTAAAAAAATCCTTAAGTGTTGTTTACAGAAGTCCTTTAAAATGAATACTTCAGCCTGCTTTGCGTTTAGGTGACTGTGCAGCAGAGGATCAGGTAGCTAACGATTGCTTGTCCATAGGCTTCTTGACTTTATGACCTAGCCTAGTCACAGGTCACTGGTCATGATGACAAAGTGAGGAGAGTTGGGAGTCCTGGATTGGAAGCAGTGTTTTTCTAGATTAATATATTTGCCAAGCTACTACTATCATCTTAATGACCATCATCTGCTGTGTAATAGTTACATTTGTGATTATAGGAAAAACATAAATTCTATGTGACAGTCTGAAAGTGTAGAAAGGAACAGCATACAAACATACATATTTGTCAACTCAGTTAGGGGGAATCAGGGGACGTGGGCAGGAAGAGAATTTCTCTTTCGACTGAAAAATGCTAGCAGCGCTAAAGAATTGTCCCAGATTTATTTTCCTGAAACCTTATGGGAAATTCTACCTTTTTTTTTCCCCTGAAACTATTTGAAATTTCAAATGTGATTCCTCTTCCATGCGGATAAAATGAGCAAGACTAATTTTTCACTTGTTGTGGACTCGAGATTTTGCAGGTAAAATATGGCAAGATTTTAAACAGAATGCCTACTTGTTTTTCTTTGGTTTTGTTTTTGCTCTAGAAACTTGTTTCTCCGTGGCCAAATTTTTCATAACTCTCTGCTAGTGAATTTTTGTTAAACGAGGCACCTGGAACTAGTTACTTCTGTAAACATGTGTTTGGAGTCTAGGTTTAAAGCCCTTGTAACAAATTCTCACGTCTGATGACTGCTTGATGTCACTGCATACTGCTTAATATCGCTTTAAATGGCCTCGTTTAGATTGCTAAATCAGTCTGCTTTTATATTGGATATATTATAAATGACAGCTGAAATGACTTCAGTGTAACACATATTTTCTTGATGTCATGGGCCATCAAAGCAGCTTTTAAAATAGTTGCTTTTGATCTCATATCAATAGTGCAGAAGTTCAGTCTTTGTCACTCTAGCATAGACACATACAGCATACGGCAGACAAACTTTTGCTTCTGAAAATGATCAGATCTGAAGAAAATGGTATAATCTGGATATAAGTACTGAACAGGAGAACTGAACAGGAGGAGAAAGCAACAAGTGCAAAAATCAGTAACGTGCACGTGTATTTAATGAGCTAACAGCTTTTAATCACAGCATCTAAATTCCAAGGGCAATGTAAGACTGTCAGTTTGTATGCCAGTTACACGAATTCAATATGGCACAAAAAAACAGAATCAGCTGTCTAATCCCTCAAATACAAAATCAAACAAGTGTAATGCTTTTTCAAATAGTAAAATTTTTGCATTCATGATATAGTGTATGCGTATAAGTCAGAGTAGTCAACTTGCAGAGCATGCTGCAAAGCTCACACTTCAGTTTCTTTAATGTATGAAGCTCAAAGCTTTCGGGATCAGAATATTTGTCACGTCTAGGCAATACCCATTAATCACAACCGGTCAGAAGTTCAGCCTCTCAAAACTGATCTTGAGGAAAAAGCAGGCTGTGGAAAGGAAGGCTATTGGCGTGGTGCTCCCGGAAAGCTCTGTGAGATGACGTTCTGTGGAGTGTAGGACACCAGAGTGCCAGAGGAAAGAGACAAGAGGCATCAATGTAAGCAGAACCTGGAACTAGGTCATGTATGAGATAGCAAGACTATTACAAACCTACATCACCAGGAAGGGGCAAATGGAGGCAAAGGGAAGAAGTAAAATGCTTTAAACTGAGAAAATAGGTGCAAGCATTTTCTTCAGGGCATCCAGGTACAAAGTGCCTCGCCACTAAATAGTAAGAGACTAACAGGGCATAACTTCAGATCCTCATCTGCCCTTTTGGAGTATCAGTTCAGGTAAACCTGAATGAGGAGCAGGTGGCAGCAGAGGAATCCTTACGTGGATTGCGGTCAATCCACGCTTACAAGAAGCTGTAAACTGTCGTCAGGAAATTACATTTATGGAAAGCAGTACATTGTCATTCTGACCTGCACAGTCACGATTCTTATTTTGAGACTCCTAAAGGATACGGGAGGCAGGGAGGAGACAAAGGAAAAAATACACCTTAAAATCCAAGCGTTACAAACTGTCTGATGCAACTGATAAACTGCTTGTGAAGCAGCAGTGTTTCATCACTTGGTTGTAGAGATGGGCCAAGGTAGACAAGTCTCTGCTTCACAAAAACTTGCACTGCCTTTTGATTTCACGGAAGTAACTATTAGGACTTGGATTTAATTTTATCTAAGCCACCAAAAATGTTTTCTGAGTATGGCTAGGTTCGGGCCCAGAAAAAATACCCTGTTTGATAGCATTTGATATCTTGTTGTCATTTGAGCTCATAGTATGTTTAGGGGAAATGTTTCATAGTGTAAGAGTCGCATTCATTTACAGTAACTGAAGAGCAATTCTCCTACTCGTGGCTATTTTAATCTGTGGTAAATTACCACGATGGGAGGACCACAGTTAATTACAAATGATTGGGATGCTGAATATACAAATATCTGAGTTGCTAACATAGTTATATAAAGTACATTTTTTTTCTATTGCTTCAAAATTTTTGTTCCTCATTTCTTGTGTTCTCTATAATTGCATTGTTGAAAATAATTCCTGGGTTGAAAGAGAAGGAAGTAAAAAAAGAGGAGAAAAGTTTTCCAGGCTTCTGGGGAGTTGTCAGATAAGCTGCATATTGCGGTTGCCAAGTGCTTAGTTATTTAATCAGAGCACGTTTTGCCATTACGTTTAACACAGTCAGGAAGTGACTGAGTGGAACCCAGTTGTGACAAACAGTACAGGTTTAAAACATCATTTGCAAATTGCTCTTTGCTTACGTAAAACTTTCCGGATTGAAACCTGAGAAGAACATTTGTTAATGATCAGAATAAATGAAAATGGCCTTTTATATAAACATTCTTAGTTTTGTTTTACTGCATTTGTTACAGATCTGTCTTAGTGTGCAAATTTGTATGATAATTTTGCATTTGGAGGCATTGTCCCATGAGGAGCCAGCTACAATTTCAAAGACCATCTTTGCTACTCAGAACTATTCCATTTTGTAACAAGCTCTTAAACTGGGAAGGCTAGAAACACTGACTCATTCAGCAGAATCCCTTGTCTTTTGCCTCGCGTTTGCCCAGTCAGGGGCCGTAGAACTCATACCCTTTTTTCTTTAATTACCCTCATCTGTTTGAGAAAGCAGGCATAATCAGTTTTAAGCGGAAGGCTACTTCCAGAAGGCTCTGTTAGTTCCTTACGCTATTAACTCCCCAGAATAATTGTTTCGGGAGCGTGGGTAAGCAGAGTTGAGTCAGTCAGGTAGGTAGCGCTGGGAGAAAGGAGCCTCGCCTGGACAGCGAGAAGCACCAACCTCTGTGAGCTGTGGCATTGTGTTTGGAACTAAGTGAGACTTTCTCCCGTAGCAGTTTGAAAATTTAAGCATGAAATAACTTGACATCGGTTCCTTTTTTATAATTAAGCATTGTACGTTTTCCTTTTTGAGTGCCGCGGTCCAGGATTATAGTTCTGTATTAAAGCTAGGAGACAAATGAACGGCTACAAAACGAATGACGAGACTTCAGCAGGGAGAAACATGGCTTTTGTTCCTGTTTTTCAGAGTTTTTCAAGTTATTGATGTAAATGGACCTATGGATTGTCTGAGAAGGAATGATTAGACACAAGTGGGATTTGTTAAAACCACACATTTCAGATGTAACAAAGTAAATCAACAGTGAAGCTGAAGAAGTTGGATTTCCAAGAAGTCTTTGAAAACAAGGGATTAGGTACTGCTCCC
Organism: Lagopus muta; assembly: GCF_023343835.1. Classification (NCBI taxonomy): domain Eukaryota; kingdom Metazoa; phylum Chordata; class Aves; order Galliformes; family Phasianidae; genus Lagopus; species Lagopus muta. The sequence goes on along the minus strand of NC_064436.1, from coordinate 11,316,471 downwards.
ATAAAGAAAGCATGTCAAAGAGAAAAGATTAGTCAAATGATTTTAGGCCTCACTGCCCATAGAGTCTTTTAGGTAACTAGATAACGCTACATAAATCTGTTCGCTGGTTCTCCTTACCTCTGTAAATCGCACTGATCCTTCTAAATCTGGATGCTGTATAAAGCAAAGCACTGACAGCGCCCACACGTAGATCTAACAGTGGGGTCTATTACGCATCAGCTTTTGAGATGTTTTCTCTGGGAAAGTGAAAAAGAAGGAAAGGGGTTTCTGATTTTTCGGGAGTTGAGAAAGACAGTGTTGACGTGGGCCAGCAGGCACACACTGCCTGCACAACAGATCTGTATTCAAGGCAGGCAACAGGGGACTGGCCGAGAGTCAGGGTCTGGAATTTGTGCTGATCTAGCGGGTGCTTGCAGACATTGCAAATGAGTAAACCGTTTAAAACAGTCTGCTGAGTTACCCGACTGAACCTTTTTACTGAATGCAGCTTATCTCTGTGTTTTGATTCTGCGATCTGAATTCCCTTTCTTATGTCCACGCCTAGCAAAAGACCTGTATCTTTTTCAGGACGTCAGTTGTTCAACTGGAGAAGTTGAGTGGACGAGCTTGTATGGAAATGATGATGTGTGGACACCTACACTAGGACAGTGGGAATCTGCTCCTAATTGTCAGGGAAGATGACTTACTGCCGAATAACAGGAAGAATGCTGTTGGTTTCCTTGTAAATGTGAGTCCCTCTTTTCCTCGCCCGATTTCTATAGAATGTAAATTAATGAATGAATGAGAACGGATCAAAGGAGTGGCTTCTGTTCTGACTCCATTTTAAAGTCAACAAAGCGTTATGTATTGCGGTTATTTTTTTTTTAGGTTTTTTATTTGGTTAAAAAAGCCTATAAAAACAGACAAATACTATAGGGAATAGGAACTTCCCCCCCAAAATGGGCCTGTGATTATCACAAAGCTCGGATGTATACGAGAGTAACTGACAGAAGGATTAAGGCGATCTTTGCACGGTTTGGTAACAGCAGGCACAGGTACCTGCAGCACAGAATGCGGGTCATTGGAATAATAAGAAATGCAATCAATCTCGAGAAAGTTAAGAAAACAGGAAATGTTGGAGAACTTAGTGAGAAAATGCCACGACTTGCATACTTTTATGTAAACTTTATAATACTTTTATGGCCAACCAAGTAGAAAAAAATTAAGCGTATATATATTACAAGATGATATTCTCTAAACCAGAGCTTCTCACTGCATAACCTGTGACTGATTGTTTGAATAAAATAAATAGCCTCCAAAAAAGGTAAGTCAAAATAGCTGCATCCAGGATTATTAAAGTACAGAAGTTAATAAACTAATGTACTTGCTGTGAAACCAACGTTGGAAATGGAGAATGATTAATAACTTGAAAATATACGACACGATAAAGGTTTTACACACAATCTAGTCTGGGAATTGCTCTCCTTGTTCCATGTTTCAAGACACATCATTAGTTGGGGATGGAGGGAGGTAATTTAGAGTGCTGTGGGGGAGTGGATTAAAGAAAGGACTTCAATGTTTGTAGTGAGAGCCTTACAGTAGTCTCTCTGTAGTGAGCTCGTTGTGATAACGTGATTATTCTGTGATATAAAAACCCCCTTTCTGCCTTCAAAGAAGCTACAAATTATAGAAGGCTTAATTTTAAAGCACATTCCTCTTGAAAGCTGAAAGCTATTTACAGAACAAAGAAATTCTGATCCAAATTTTTATTTAGCCTCTAGTTCTGCCAAATGAGAGCACGGGGGAAATAGTTTGCTACATGAGATGACTCAGTGGATTTCAGCCGTTCGGCGGTGCCGGGAAGCCACTCCGGCCACTCAGGCCAATCCTACAGCCCCTGCTCGTAACACCCGAAAGAGTGAGTTCACTTTACTTGATCACTAAGTGAGAGGAAAAATAACACAACTGTTAACAAGCCCCGTTTACTGCTGTATCAAAAAGATATCTTTTGATGTTTCTGCATGAACAGAGGAAAGCTAGAATGCAGGCTGAAGGTATACAACTGTGGTAGCATTTGAGTAGTAGGACCCATGAAATCTATTCTCAAGTACTTCTTGTTTGTGTGTCTAATAATATGACTGCGCTTATGTGTAGCCTTTTATATTGGATCACAAGACTGTATTTCACTTATCTTGGAGGGCTGCCTGTCTTCACAAAAGCTGTAGGAATATAATATCTTTGAGAACTCTGGCAGTCTATCAGATTCGATTGAAATTATTCAATGACTTCTACAGTTATCGCAAGGAATTGTAACAGCATGGGCAAAAATACACATGAATAAAATTAGTTCATAGTTTTCTCCTTTGCATATACTAATTATTTTATTTATTTATTTTTTAAGTATCAATCCAATCTAGTCATATCAGTTCTAGATCCAGATAGAGGAGCATAATCAAGCAAAGAGAGAAATGGAGCAAGTGACAAGCCTTGGAATTTTGAGGCAGACCGTTTACAGCGGTGTTTTTATTTTGTTCACGACTCACCGATTCACGCTTTAAGGAAAGCTGCCTCCCTTGGAGGTTCTCAGTGTTCAACCGAGCGAGATCGTTCCCAGTAGAAAAGCTTGCAGAAATCCTCGGGTGAAACGAAAGGCTAAATACAAGATGATATTTTAAAGAAAAAGAACACAAAAATAACATTTTCTGATTTCAAGTAACACAAAACTTCTTTATCTGATATAGACAAGGGGGAAATAGTTTCCTCGGTGTTTGTGTTAGAAAAACAATGCAGTTTACTACTGACCTTGAACTGTCTAAAAAAAAAAAGGTGTGCGAGCCCTCAAGCCTCTGGCACTTCAATTTAATCAGGACCTTTAAGTAGCTGAAAATAGAGAGTGAACATGGCTTTAGGAGCTTGGAGTCACCAGCTTTCTCTGGGTGCTTTTAGAGACTTTATGATGCTTTTGATTAAAATGCTCATTGTGGTAATCAATGGACAGGATCATCTCAGAGGTTTTCCATCAGGCAGCTCTCCACTAATTCTGAGAGGAAAATACAACAGCAAATCAAAAAAACCCACAGTGCATTTCCTTCCCACCTGGAAATGTTTGAAGTACAGGAGTCTGCATTCTGTTCGCTATTAATAAACATCAGGTTGTTCTAATTGACTTCCTAAACTGTTGAACTGTTTTAAGTAATGCACAGTTTGTCTTTTTTATTTATTTAACCTCGTGTTTGTTTTAAATTCCCTTTCCGAAAAGGCTGTTCATGCTGGGAAGGATGCTGCAGGCTCATTTTTTTTTCGCTGGGGGGGAGCGCCGCTCAGCACATCCCTGGGCAGCATGCCGCTCGCAGGGCCGGGTGATGCCTGGGGAGTTAGCCAGCCCACCAGCCCAGCCACACGCGTGACGGAGAGCAGGGTGGCGTGGGCTGGCTGTTCACAAAGCCTTTGTACCTCAGGTTCCTTGTAAGGCCGGTGCCTGGGGAGTTCAGCGAAAACCGGGCTGTGTTCGTTCCCTGCTTCGCTTGTAATTTGCAATTTACGCAAACCAGATGGATGAGTCCACGCTCTGTAAGTTAGCGTGGCGATGGGAGCTTCTGACACAAGAGCAGCTTTTACAGAAAACGCCCAGTTCAGAAGTTTCAGGCTCAAGCTAGATTGCTTCTCACCTCCCCTGCTCTTGTCTGATTTTACGTGATCGGTACATGGTCAAGGAGAGTCGGCTGCATCGATAGCAGGGGATAAACTTTTGACTGTTGCATTTCTTCAGGCGCAGCGACTGGAGAGTAAACGAACAGAGAGAGAGAATTGAAGAGAGATTTCTGTAGGTGTCCTATTTTGACTGCCTTCTCTTCCAACGTCAGTGTAAAATACTGAAGAAACCACAGCAGTCCTTTCCCAGTGTTTCTCTATACAACGTAAGTTACCCTTTCACACTTTTCTCTAACTGTCCTTGCGCTCTTTGCGCTCTCCAGTGCTTTGGAAGAGCAGGGTTGTAGAGGCCGGGCAGCAAGTCTTTGCCCAGAGCTGTGCTGTGCGGAGCAGTGAGCGCTTTGCGTTCACGTCTCTTCCCACATCCAGGTAGTAGCGGTGGAGGCCGAGTGCCTTGACACCACCTTTCCTCGGCAGTCGTGCTAGCACAGCTTTGGGTGGCTGTCAGAACCTTTAAAGCTTTGCTCAGCGTTTGCAGAAATTTGTTTGTGGTTGGCAAATACAGTAGCAAATGTTTGGACGGAACCGCGTGTCGAGCTTTCCGTAAAGCGTCATGGTTTCAAAGGGGACTGTGTGATGCTGTGTAAACAGCACAGGATGTGACGAATGTTTCCAGCTCCTTAATATTTAAAAGACAATTGAAACAGCCAGGCAGCTTGCCTAGGAAAGAAATAGCGATGTTTATTCCTGGCAAAATACCGACTCTGTTAAAGAGGACCGTGTCGAGGTATAATTAGGAGGGAGAGTTTCTTCTCACAGGTGTTAGGTTTCTTGAAGTTGGCAGCTGACATTAAGGCTGCCATATTCTGCTCAGCTTTTGTGAAGAACGAGTCAAACTATTACCTGACGCTTAGCTCCCCTGCTAAGCATTCTTCTCTGTACCCTTTCCCTCCCCATGCTGTTTTAATTTTATTTGACTGTTTTCATAAGGCATTCTGGGCAGACTGTCAGGCAGATGGATAGATTTGAGTAAGAAGAAAAAATTATAAGGTAACTAGTAATATACCAAGGATAAGGCATTAATCACCCCGCCATCAAATATTCGTCAGGCCAAAAGGATTGCACAAATGTCCATTTGTCTGTGTGTAACAAAACTGTGGCAAAAGCACGGTGACTAAGTATTCAGGAACTGAGGATGTGGTATGAGAGAATCTGCCTCCTGTTCCAGCCGCAGACCGTTCCTCTTTGAGGGCGACGGATTTGTTACCCGGCTAACATTTCTGCGACAGCTATTGTGGTACCATCATCAGAAGCTCTTTCCCTGGAAGTCCACACTTCTGTTCATACAAAAACCGAACCAGAATTGGTCAGCGATGCTAATGAGAGCTTCTGGATAATATGTATGTTAAAATGCCTTTATTGTATGAGGTGAGTGGGATATCTGCCTTCTTTCTGTAAATTATTTTCTAGCAGGAGATCAGTGGAATCCTGATTTTGAGGCAAGGTTTGAGACAAGCAGTGTGCACGGCCCGACGGCACATGTGAATGCTGTCTGAGTTCCGCTACATCCAGCAGTACGCACGGCGTTTGGGAAGTCAGGCCTTACCTGGACCAAGGTGACAGTGCAGCTGGGGGATGTCCCAAACTCACGATAGTATTTTTTTCTCAGGCAATCCCACACTGAAGCTCATGTTTCCTGGAAAATCTCTGATAATTGGTGCTTGAAGCCATCTGGAAAACGCGTTGGGTCTGCCTTTGTCTGATAATGGAATCATTAATTCGAAACTTGGATTTGGACAGTTTATATAAACACAGCGATCCTCCTGATTTCCCTGAGGAAAATCGGAGAATTAAACAAACTGAAAAGGTCTGGGTGCTCTAATTCAGTGAACAAGGTATTACATTTCTGCAGCAAAACTATAACTTAGTCATCTGCATAAAATATTGAATATGCAGTTTTAGAGTGATGAAATATTGTGCCTAAACAGATCTAGACATGGTGAAGTTTAGTTTGTCAGGATTATTTTGAGCCTGAAGGCGCGTGCTATCTACCAGCATGTTTTGTAAAGTACTCAGGAGTTTATTTGGCAAAGAAGGAGCTACGGTTGGATCATTCGCTCTTCCTCTCGAGTATGCTGCATTTTATCACTTCAAAATTAACATCTTTCAACTTCTTTGAAATCCTAGTGCAGGCAAATTAGGTTTCCAATATAAGTGTATGGAACTGTTAAGCAAGGGAAAGGAAGTACCGATAGAACCGTGTAGAAGCCTTTTCAAAGATTATGGAGCTGGGGGCTGACAGAATGCTTTCACTTTCTCTAAACTCATGAAATTGTATTTTATTTTAGTTTAACTGTATTTGTTTGTTTGTTGGTTTTTATTAATTTATTTTAACTTCATTTATTATTTTCCTTATTTTAACTTAAAATACTTGGAAATACAAGCGTCTGCAAGGCCCCTGAACCTCTAGGTGAGGGCGTGGGGAGCGGATTCCATCCCAGTGTAACAGTGGAACAAGCCCGAGATCTCATTCTTCACCAAAAAGTTAATAACACCTTTAAAGATACACAGAGCAGTAATTAATTATGATTCCTCTGCCTATTTACAATATTGTAATTTTCTTATTAGTGAGCATCTCAAGTGATATGTTCTGATTTGTGTTCAGATGGAGGAATATAACTTTGCTGAGGTTAAGAGAGGTAACAGATAACTTTGGGAAAGGGAAACCATACTGTACAAGACATTCACGTCACACAGAAGGTCAGAAGGGTTTTTCAAAATAGGACATGAAACCACTTACCTTTTCGGCATCTGCTCATCAACAAGGAATAATAATCACAGAATCACCAAAACACCAACGCTGGAAAAGAGCTTCAAGGTCATCCAGTCCAACCATCCACCTCTCACCAATACTTCTCCCTAAACCACGTCCCTCAACACAAAATCCAAATGTTCTTTGAACACCTCCAGGGTCGGTGACTCCACCACCTGCCCAGGCAGCCCATTCCAGTGCCTGACCACTCTTTCAGAGAAGTACTATTTCCTAACGTCCAGCCTAAATCTCTCCTGGCGCAGCTTGAAGCCGTTCCCTTTAGTTCTATCACCAGTTACGTGACAGAAGAGGCCGACCCCCAGCTCTCTATAACCTCCCTTCAGGTAGTTGTAGAGAGCAATAAGGTCTCCCCTGAGCCTCCTCTTCTCCAGACTGAACAATCCCAGCTCCTTCAGCCACTCCTCATAAGGCCTGTGCTCCAGACCCCTCACCAGCTTTGTCGCCCTTCTTCGAACCCGCTCCAGGGCCTCAGTGTCTTTCTTGCAGCGAGGGGCCCAAACTGGATGCAGTACTGGAGGCGCAGCCTCACCGGAGCCGAGTACAGGGGACAGTCACTTCCCTGTTCCTGCTGGCCACATGGTTCCTGATGCAAGCCAGGATGCCTTTGACCTTCTTGGCCACCTGGTCACACTGCGGGCTCATGTTCAGCTCAGCATCAATTAATACCCCCAGGTCCATTTCCTTTACACAGTCTTTCAGCCACTCTGCCCCAAGCCTGTATGTCGCCTGGGGCTGTTGTGGCCGAAGTGCAGGACTGGGCATTTGGCCTTGTTGAAACTCATCCCATTGGCTTCAGCCCAGCTCTCCAGCCTGTCCAGATCCCTCTGTAGGGCCTCGCTACCCCCAGTTCAACGCTTCCACCCAACTCGGTATCATCTGCTAACTTACTGAGGGTGCAGTCAATGCTCTCATCCAAGTAATCAGTAAAGATATTGAAGAGGACAGGTCTCAGCATTGACCCCTGGGGGATGCCACTGCTGACAGGTCGCCAGCTGGATTTAGCTCTCACTGCCACTCTCTGGGCCCAGCCTTCCAGCCAGTTTCTTATCCAGTCAAGAGCGTACCTGCCACAGGCTGTCCGCTTCTGCAGGAGAATACTGTGGGAGACAGTGTCAAAGGCTTTGCTGAAGTCTAGGTGGACTACATCAACAGCCTTTCCCTCATCTTCCAGATGGGTCACTAGATTGTACAAGATCAGGTTGGTCTAGCAGGACCTGCCTTGCACAAACCCGTGCCAGCTAGACCCGATCCCCCGGTCATCCCGCACATGCCGCATGATCTCCACCCAGACAGTTCACTCTATACACTTCCCTGGCACCAAGGTCAGGCTAATAGACCTGTAGTTCCCCGGATCCTCCTTACAACCCTTTTTGTAGATGGGAATCATGTCTGCAAGCTTCCTGTCTCCTGGGACCTCAGCAGTCAACAAGGAGCGCTGACAGATAATGGCAAGTGGCTCGGCCTCTGCCAGTTCCCTCAACACTTTCAGGTGAATCTCATCAGGCTCCATGGACTTACAACAGTCCAGCTGGAGTAGCAGGTCTCTAACCGCGTCCTCCTGAATCAGGGGGGGTTCAGTCGGCACTTCAGTTGATACTACCAGGTCAGAGAGCAGAGTTCTCTGAGGATAAGTGGTCTGACCTTTAAAGACAGCCATGAAGAAGGCATTCAGAACATCTGCCTTTTTCCTTTCCTCAGTGGTCACATTCCCAGCCTCATCCAGTAAAGAATGGAGATTCTCCTTAGTCTTCCTCTTAATGTTTCTGTATTTGTAAAAGAGTTTCTTGTTCCTTTTTACCCCAGCGGCCAGGTTGAGTTCAAGCCGGGCTTTTGCCTTTCTGATTTTCTCTCTACACATCTTAACAACTTCTCTGTTCTCTTTCTGAGTCACCCATCCCCTTCTTCCACAGGAGATACATTCTCTTCTGCTCCCAGAGTCTCAAGAATAGCTCCCTATTCATCATTCCAGTCTTCATCCTTTCAGGCTCATTTTGCATCTCTGAAGGACAGCCAGCTCCTGTGCCTTTAAGTGTTTTTCTCGAGGAGTGACTAGCCATCTTAGACCTTAGCCTCTTTACTCTATAAGACTGAAACCTAGGGGATTTACCCTACTATTCTTCTGAATAATTCAAAGTCCACCCTCCAGAATTCCAAGGTAGCAGTTACACCGTTCACCCTCCTGGCTCCACCATTTCATGATCAGTCTGTCCAAGACAGCTCCTGACCTCCAGATCTCCCACCAGACCTCTGTGAACAGCAGGTCTAGTGAGGCAGATCCTCTTCATGGCTCTGTCATCAATCGCATCAGAAAGTTATCCTCTGTACATTCCAGAAACCTCCTAGGAGGTTTAAGTAAACTATAAGTTAATATATAAAGTATTTGCTTCATGTAGAAGCTTTGCTGGTATTTCCAGTGTTCGTGATGTGATCCTTCATTTTAGAAGTCGTGCTTGATTTCATTTGCTGCTGCGCTTCATGTGAGGAAGTGCAGTTTACGAAGTTCTGCAAAGTGCAAAAGTGCGTAAGGTTTGTTCAATAAAAGAAGTTCATTTATCGTTTCCTAACGGAGCTGAGTCAGTCCAACATTTATAACTCTGTCTGCTAAATGTCTTTCTCGGATTCTTTCAAAAGTGCAAGTGGAAAAGCAACAGGTACCAGTTGCTACAAAAACACTGCACAGACCGCAGTACCGCACCCGCATGGATTCCTCACTCCCCGTTCGTAAGGTGATTTGTCAGCTAAAGAGTCAGGGAGCGATAAGCCAAACTCACTCAACTTTTGACATCCCCAAATGGCAAGTGTGCCCAGCCCATGGAGAACTGAGGAGGTTGACGGTAGTCTACCGCGGCCCGAATGAAGTCACACCCCACTGAGGGTTGTTGTCCCGGACACGTTAGAACTCCTGTATGAACTGGAGTCACAAGCAGCCTTGCAGTATGCCAACACTGGCATTGCTAACGCTTTCTTTTCCCTTTCTTTGGCCACAGAACGCAGGCCAGTTTGCTTTCATCTCCAGGGGCGCTCGGTACAACTGCAACTGTTTGCCCCAGAGGTGGAAACACAGCCTAACCATTTGCTGTGGGTCGATACAAACCGCATTGGAACAGGGAGGTGCTCCCAGGCATCTGCAGTCTATTGACGATATTGTTGTGTGGGGGGATACAGCAGAAGTTTTCAGGAAAGCACAGTGAATAATCCAAATTCTTCTGCTAGTTCATTTCGCTATTAAGTGATGTGAAGTGAAAGGGCCTGTCTAGGGAAATCAGTTCCTAGGATTAAAATGGCACGTTGGGCGTCGTCACATCCCAGGACATGCGACCGCCTAAATCGCTGCTACGTCTCCATCCTCTAGCAAGAAAGAGACACCACCTTTTCTGGCCGCAGTGGGCTTTTGGAGAACGCGTGTTCCAAACTACAGCCTCATTGTAAGACACGGAAGAAGCATAATTTGACGTGGAGTCCTGAGCAGCAGTAGGCTTTGGAGCAGATTATACAGGAGATAGCCCATGCTGCGGCCCTGGGGCCAGTATGGACAGGACAGGACGTAAGGAACATTTTCTATACTGCTGCTGGAGAGAAAGGTTCCACATGGAGTCTGTGGCAAAGAGCCTCAGGAGAGACTTGAGGCCGACCCCTGGGTTTCCGGAGTCGAGCGTACAAAGGGGCTGAAGAGTGCTGAAAAGAAGATCTTAGCTGCGTATGAGGGGGTTCGGGCTGCTTCCGAAGCAGTCGGTCCTGCAACACAGCTCCTTCTAGCAACCTCGACTGCCAGTGCTGAACCAGATGTTCAAGGGAAAGGTTCCCTCTGCCCATCATGCCATGAGGTGGCCAGTGCTTTATCTTTACACTGATTGACGGATGGTGGCAAATGCCTCATGGGGGTGGTTGCAGCACTGGGAAAAAAACAACCGGCAGCAGAGGGGTTAACCTGTTTGGGCTGCTGAACTGTGGAAAGACATTGTTTCCCAGCTGAAGAATATGCCTGTAAAGGTGCACCATGTAGATGCTCATGTGCCTGAGAGTCAGACTACTGAAGAATAACCAAATAACCACCAGGTAGATGGAGCTGCCAAAATTGAAGTGGCTCAAGTAGACTCGGTCTGGCAGAACAAGGGTGAATTATTTCTAGCTCGGTGGGCCCATGAGACCTCAGGCCATCATGGAAGGGATGCAACATGTACGTGGGCTACAGACAGAGGGGTGGACTAATCTGTGGACACTATTGCACAGGTTATTCATGACTGTGACACATGCGCCACAGTTAAATAAGCCAAGAGGATGAAACCTTTCAGGAGGGAAGGGCGATGGCAAATGTATAAATATGGGGAGGCGTGGCAGGTTGATTTTATCACCTTGCCACGAACCTGCGGTGGTAAGCATTACGTGCTTACCAAGGTGGAGGCAACCACTGGATGGTTTGGAATGTATGCGTTACTCCCATACTATTACCCATAACGCCGTATTGGGTCTTGCGAAACAAGTGCTGTGGTGACATGGCACCCCAGAAAGAACTGAATCAGATAATGGGTCTCATTTCTAAAATTCTCTTGTTAATACTTGGGTCAGAGATCATGGCATCAAGCGGATTTATCATATTTACCAGCTTCTGATAAAATTGAATGATACAGTGGGTTGTTAAAAACCACTTTGAAAGCAATCGGTGGTGGAACAGTTGAGCACGGGGAGAAGCATTTGGCAGAAGCCAGCTGGTCGGTCTACATGAGAGGATCGATCAATCACGGTGGCCCTCCCCCATCTAGCTCCCGACATACCGTGGAGGGAGATAAGGTCCCTGTAGTACCTGTAAAGTCCATGTCGTGCAAAACAGTTTGGGTCCTTCCTGCTTCTGGAAAGGACAAACCTCTCCGTGGAATTAGTTTTGCCCAAGGACCTGTGTGCACTTGGTGGGTGCTGCAGAAAGATGGGGCTGTTCAATGTCTACCACAGGGGAATTTGATGCTGGGGGATTGTAGTCAGTAATTCTGCGTTTATACATATGTGTCATGCATTTTAATTATTGCTTGTTTGTATATATACATTATATATATGTATGTATATATGTATATAAGCATGAGGTAATGATTTGGAATAAGGGGTGCAATGTTATGGTCTTATGACTTTCCTCCTCACATCATCGAGGCTGTTCTGTCTTTGGGCTCCGCTCCCATCTCCCTACCCTTCTCCTTTCCCTTCCCCTTCTCAGGCCAGCGGGCCTGTGTGTCCCCTGTCACGGACACAGAGTGATCCAGATAATGCTGTGACACATATTTTTCAAAACAGTATGTAGTTCTATCGCTGTCATGGTTTTATGGCCTTGTTCAGACCGGCTCCGTGACTAGCAGGGCCGGGGGGGGGGGACACACAGACCCACACCCTGGGAAAGGGAAAAGGGGGAAAAGGGAAAAAAATGGGAAAAGGGTAGAGAGATGGGCCTAAAAATAAAACAGCGGCAGCGATCTGAGGAGAAACAAACTGAATTACTAAATAGGATATTGGATTGTGAAATAATACCCTACAACACAATATTCTGCCATGTAATTAGAATCGGAGCGAATAAATCAATGAAAATGAGAGTGTCCAAAAGCCAAAGGCCTTATTGTGACACTAAGGCGAGACGGTCCTGGGAGCTCACACACTGCCGAGATCAAAAAGGCAGGTCAGGAGATCCGAATGACTTTTACCTGCTCCCTCTGAGCAGAAATGGTAACAGAACGGTGATCAGTCCTCATGGGGATGCAGGTCTGAGAAGGTCAGTAAAACTTTCCAAAATTTGACATTAAGCCATTTGCGTGGTTCAGTGGTTAAAATATGCAAATATCGACTTCTTAATTAAGATCACTTTCTCACTGAAAAAACAGTTGTGCATTTGATCATCCATTTCATCTTCCTGTGGTAGTCTTGTGTAGGCAAAGATGTACACTTTTATTATTTCAATACTGCTAGATCAATCAGTCCCTTCAACCTGGTAATTAATGTAGATGGCGAGTTTGCGGTCTGTATTTTATTGCCGGTTAGAACATGGATTAAACAAAGGGTTACAGGCTGTACATGAATTCAGCGTTGCGGCCATTGACGCTTAGCCTAGCCAGGGATTTGAAAGTCCCTGGAGATTCCAATGCGTTACTCGTACAATGAATCGCTTTCCAAAACTGAGTAAAATTTTATCCAAAGCAAACCTGATGGAAAGCCACATCAGTGCTCTGCTCTTAACTTAGGAGTGGCTTACCATGGTCTATCTGTGTAATCATATACCGTAAACGTGTAAAAAAGCAAAGAGTCGGATCTGCCTCCATCAATCCATTTCTATGGTAGAAAAGCTGGTGTCGTAAAGGCCCTTAAAGATCACTTAGTGCAAACACCTCTGCCACAGACAGGGCTGCCAGCACTGGATCAGGATGCCCAGGGCCCCATTTGACCCGGCCTCGATCGCCTTTAGAGGCGGAGCTGTCACGACCTTTTTAAGAACGCCGAGCCACTGCCTCACAGCAGCGTTTAAATTGCTGGTTTAAAGCCATCCCGCCTCGTCCTATCACTGTCAGTTTGTAGCAGAAATGCCGAGTCACAGCCCGAAGCAGCGATTGAGCACCTGGCGAGAAGTCAGGGCCAACGCAGGCAAACTCAGGTGCATCCAATGTACCCGAGCGATTGCAAGGGGTGGAACCAGGATCCACCCCTTCCCAGACCTCATTTAAAGGTCGGCAGGGGAAGCAGGAGCCTTTTGTCTGGTGAGTTTGTGGTCTTCTGAGGGTAAGCAGCTTTTTTTCCCTTCATTTTTCAGCGGCTGCTTTTAGGCTCATTTTCATTTGCCGCAGCCAGAGGCTTTGCTGCTCTGCTGTTGTTGTTGTGATCTCTATTACATTATATTGTTACACAGATCATGTAAGAAGTTGATCCCCTTCTTGTTGTAAAGCTTCCTTCGAGCGCTAGGAAGGCCACGACGAGGCTTTTTCTTCTCCAAGTTAAACAAACCCAATTCCACTAGCTTTTCTTCATAGGAGACGTGCTGCAGCCATTAGGTCACCCTTAGGGCTTCTTCCGCACCCACTCGCACAGCTCCCAGTATTCCTCACGTTGAGAGCACAGGACTCTAGACGGGGCTTTGTGCTGGCCGAGGGGCACCTTACCGCAAACCCATTTCATTCACTGCTAAGTCCTGACAATTAGGTACGGCGTTGCCTCCTCCCTTTGCGGAGACAGAGGCTTCCAACAGCTATGCGCTTTATAGGAGTTCTGTGCATACTTAGCGCCTCGTTAAGATCACAGAGACTCCGAAGCGTGGGAACTCCTCTCCCAAGGTGAAATGCTTTTGCCTCTCGGCTGAAATTCCTCAAAGTTACTAGCAAAGCGGACGAGGGATTTTTCTTGACAGGGATTTTTTAGGTCTGACCGTCTTTAGCTCAAGGGAGAAAATAGCTAATATTAGCTATTAATAGCTAATACAGTAATTCAGTGTTTGGAAGCCCAAGTTCAAAACGCTCTCTTCTGTTTCCCTGTCTTTAGCAAAACTGTACGGCTGATACAGAGACGCGCTTCTGAGCCAGAGAACCGTGATTTGTTTCAGCGCCCCACTGAAACAGCTTTATTTCCATTTTTTCTTTAGAAAAGAACATTTAATTTTAATTTTGTTATCTGATTGTTAATTAATTAATTAAATTAGCTCCCAACTTCCCCTAATTGGCCGGTTACTCATTCATAAAGTTATCTGCGATCTGTTGAGAGGATGGTGTGAGCACACTCAGAAATTCTGACCACGCAGGATATTCGTGTGGAATCACACTTCCAGCGGTCTGAAGAGGAAAATAAAAAGGCAATCTGAGGGCTGTTTTATACCACGTAGAGAACCTCAGCATTTCAGTATAGGGTTACCGAAGCTAAAAAACCAAAAGCTCAAATATTTTTTGGGAGTGACTGGGAGAAGGAGGAGCAGAAAGTTCTCTATGGTGGTTGATCCCTCAGCTGCTAGACGCTACATTTTCTTTTCAGTTACCTTTCGATTTTTTTTTTCCAAGCGATTATTCCTTTTCAAATTCTTCTCATCATTCCACTTCTCTCTGGGAAGCAGTTCCGCCTGGCTTCTCCAAGGCTGCTGTGTGTAGGTAACTTAAATGGCTTATACTATAAGCAGTAAGATGTGTAAGACCATGTCTGTAGCTCTGCTCTTTCCTTACTTTTCCTGCTTCTGCCACTGGTTTTTTGTTGTCTGATACTTAAGAACCTACGAACCGTGAAATCAGGTAAAGAAGTTTAAAAGACCTACTGTTGTTCATGGATGGTCGGTTGGTTGTTGTTTTTTGTTTTTAAAAATGCCTGTAGTTTGAAATTCATTGTGTACATTTTTGGGGAGGAATTCATGTTCTTACTGGGTAACCCAATGCGATGCATTAGTGAAATGACTGCATGTTATTATCACACGTGAGTATAGATATGGGAGAAAGCTAGAGCTTCCTCATGTCCTGCACTATTAGGGACTGATGTTCAAGATGAGCAAGGAAGGATCAAGGGTCAGATTTTGGAAACATTCGAATGCTCTTCACGATCGCAAAGCCCACATGAGTTAAAGATTAGAGCTTTGATTTCTGTTTTACCATAACCTTTAAGAAACACTTAAAAAAGGATAAGCAACCTTTAAGAAACACTTAAAAAAAGGATAAGAAATAAGGATATTTCTTCTATTCAGAGATAGAAGAATACACTTAAAGCCAGCCTCGGCCTCTGGATAAAGAGACACTAAAGAGAGTACTCCATTTATAAGGAAAAATACATTATAAAGGCAGTTATTGTGGAAGCTGTCTTCAGAATGTGCGCGCCCAGGAAATACAGAAGGGGTTCTTTGGTGGTTTTAGGCCTTATACCTGCAAATTGTACTTGTCACTCAGTCATTCAGGGTATTAAGAGTGGAATATGTAGTAATAGCATCACTATGCATAAAATTTGAATATTGAAATAACTTGGATAGTAGGGGTTACAAACAGCCAACGGTTAGCAGGAGGAGATCTTCAGGCATTAGCTGTTAATTTATTACCAATTAAGGCTTCTTGTGTTATGTTCCTATATTAGAAGGATGTGTCCATTAACTTCAACTGTCTGTTATGGTTATTAATTGCCATCTCCTTGTTTATTAACTGTTTGTCTGAGCTAATCACTGCTCAGCAGTATTCAACCGCTTAAGAGAATGCCTGGATTACAGAAATTTCTTCACATGTAGTTCAGTTCTAAGCGTGTGTTACTTGTTTGAGTATGTAAGGAAAATCCCTGTCAGGCAAGCATGTCTAAAAACTGAACTCTGCCTTAGAAAGCAGCATTTCCAATTGCAATTCTTTAAACCAACAAAACAGTGACCTATTAATTGGTCCCATAAGAAGAGGCTCGCAGTGTTAAACAGGATTGCTAGAGCTTGATGGACAGTGGCTAGATAAGTTGCACAGGGCTTGTTTTCAGAGCCAGCTTTCTTCTCAGTTTCAGGATAGGGGACTTGAATGTGGATAAAGTAAGTTTGTGGACGAAACTAAATGAGGAGGATCTTTTGAGCCCTTGTGGATAAAAGGCTTTGGACAGAGATCTCAAAGCAGTAGTATGCTGTACAGTCCCAGTAGCATCAAGTTTGATGAGTTTCTACACCAGGGATGGGTCCATGCTGGTTATATGTACAGACAAGAGGATTAGAGGCTGGTGAGCCACCCCTTGGGAAGGAATGAGAGCTGCATTCCAGGACCAGTTAAATGCCAGCCACTGGTGGGCCCCAGCCCGCAAGAGTACCAGCTGTACCTGCAGCACATTGGGCCTGGTTGTACCACATGAGCTTTGCAGTGGCGCACCCTTAATTTGAGTGCTGCCTGCAGTTATGACCACAGCTTAAAAAAAAATATATTTTATTAGAGTGTCCAGTGCAGGGCTAAAGCTCACTCTCCACAACTACAACAAAGAAGGCTGTAGTGAAGGAAAGATCCACTTTTATTCCCATGTAACTTAATGCTAGGGAACAGCCCTAAGTTACACTAGAGGAGGTTCTGGTTGAAAAGTAGAAGAAATTCTTTTCCACAAGAATGCCTGAGGAGCAGGAGAAGTCTCTTTTTGTTGAGGTGCTGATGAAAGGGCTGCTGTTGCATTGAGTGTCACGGGTTAAGCATGGGGCAGGGAGGAGTTGAGGGTTAGACTAGGTGATCTTAGTGACCTTTTCCACCCACCTTTTTGCTTCTGTGATCGAAGACAGAGAGAGCCAGGGGGTAAAGGTTTGTGACATGCTGCTCCGGTCTTACACTTAGTCCAGCCCAGAGGAGGCTGAAGGGAGGTTTCACAGCAGGTTACAGCTCCTCACACAGGAGGCAGCTGCCAAACTCCGCTCAGCTATGGCAGCAACCAACCGTGAAGAGACAGCATAGAGCTGTGCCAGGAGACAGTGAGATGCAAGACAGAGGAGTTTCTTACCCCCAGGGTTGCGGACACTGTACCAGGTGTGCAAGGGCAGCAGTCCCTTCCCCAGTTGTGAGTTAAGGTAGCATTGGGACAAGGCTGGTGGTGATGGAATTGGAGGTGGTGTTGGTCTTGCACAGAGCAAGGAGCTCAAGGTCTCCTCCCCACCCCCACTTTTTGATTCTGTAAACGAACACCACACCTACACACACTTCATTGCAGTCACACATTTACTTTATTGAATACTTTCCTTCCATGACTCAGTAGTACAATTTCCTCTAGAGGGTTTTTGAACTTGGTATTCTTCTTGCTCTCAGTAATGACATGCTAAGTACCTGCAGCCATCTTCAACTCATGATGAAAATCACCTAGTCACTTAAATAGAGTTGCAATTATGCTACGGCAGTATTACAGCTCAGTGAACTAACTGCAATTTCTACACTGAATGAGTTTGTATCTCATTCAACAAAACAATTAACAGAGAAGCAAATTAATTATTGCCATGTCTTCTATTGAGATACAATCTACTGCATGCAAACATATCACACAAAGGCAGAAACCAAACGCAGTTTACTTTCTTTTATGGGCAAGGCAAATGCAGAGCAGGACAGCTTTTTGTTGCTAGCATCACAGTTGTGGATGATAGTTCACAGGAACTAACTTCATAAAAGCTAAGAAAAGGTGTTTTGTTGAGAAGCACTAGTTTAAATTATCTAGTTGTAAAGCAGAGAATTACCAGTGTACTTAACATAAAAATAAATTTTTTGAAAGAGTTGTCATTACTCTGCTCTCCCAACAGGTCTCTCGCCTTGAACTTCACGAAGCTCTACCAAATTCAAGAAGGAACATTATTCAGAAATTCAGCTGCAACACAGCAAACCCAGGAAGCACACCAGACAATTCAGTTCAGTGAGTAATGCAAGTTTTATATGTAACAGCTTTGAAGTAGATAACTTGTTAAAGTGTTTGATGTGGATTTATGTCTTCCTGGTTTTGTTAGTTTGGTTGTTTTTTTAGAGAACATAGAAAGCTGATTTGATGATTGCAAGAGGGATAATTTTTGTCCCCTTTCTCTTCCCCTGAGATAACTAAGCTAGGGTCATAGCTAGGGAATGAGTCTTAAGTACACAAATAACCAGCACATCCTCTTTTTTTTTCCCCCCTGGATCAAGTCAGAAGTTTTAGATTTGTTAAGTTCAAGACAGACAGGCCTCCACAAAATCTTAATGTAACTGCATTCAGCCATTCTATTGTAGTCCATGTTAGTAAATTCCTAACAGAGCATTCTTGCCTTTGGTAAAAGCAGTGTTTCCAAAAAATAATAATAATAATGAGAAATCTTCTAAGAAAACACATGCATCATCACCTGCTTCCCAGCACTTGGAAGCAACCTTAGATGTTACCAGCGTTTGGGGGAAGCACATGGAAATAGGAAGAACAGAGCTACACATAGATGTTCTTCTTGATGCAAACCTGTGGAAGAACAGGTAAAGACATTTCTCTTAAAACAGAGGCCCAATTCTTCGCTACTTCAACAGACCATCTTTTTTAAGCCTTTACATTACCTGCCCCCTGATACAACCGAGGACTTTTCACACAAGGCATCATCTTAGATAAGGATTTAAACTTAACTACAAGAGACCTACAAACGCAAAAAAATCTCCAGAACTATTAAGCGATTTGGTCTCACAGACCTCTCACAAGGACGCTTCACAGGCACTTCCATTGTTTTATTTTTCCATTAGACTGACCTTTTCCACCAGCTACACTTGAAAAGAAGTTGTCGAGAGCAAAGCAGCAACTTTCCTTCTAGGTAAGCAAGGCGCCCCCCTCCCTCCAGGGGAGGGCCCCGGCGCCCCCCTCCCTCCAGGGGAGGGCCCCGGCGCCCCCCTCCCTCCAGGGGAGGGCCCCGGCGCCCCCCTCCCTCCAGGGGAGGGCCCCGGCGCCCCCCTCCCTCCAGGGGAGGGCCCCGGCGCCCCCCTCCCTCCAGGGGAGGGCCCCGGCGCCCCCCTCCCTCCAGGGGAGGGCCCCGGCGCCCCCCTCCCTCCAGGGGAGGGCCCCGGCGCCCCCCTCCCTCCAGGGGAGGGCCCCGGCGCCCCCCTCCCTCCAGGGGAGGGCCCCGGCGCCCCCCTCCCTCCAGGGGAGGGCCCCGGCGCCCCCCTCCCTCCAGGGGAGGGCCCCGGCGCCCCCCTCCCTCCAGGGGAGGGCCCCGGCGCCCCCCTCCCTCCAGGGGAGGGCCCCGGCGCCCCAGCAAAATTCCGAGTTTGACCAACCCACCCCCCTCCCAAAAAAAAATATATCTTTTTAAAGATATGTTTTTTTTTTTCCTTCCCCCCTCCAGCAAGACACCACACACTCCAACTTGCAATGCCTACCACCAAGAAAAAACAACCAAACTGACTAACAAGCCAAAGATCAATTCCTACCACCAGAAAAAAAAAATACAAGCCAACACCAAATCTCAATTTCCATAGAAAAACCTAAAGCAAGCCAATTCCAGCACCAATGAAAAAAAAAAAAAATCAAAACTAACAAGCCAACACCAAATCTCAGTTTCTACCAAAGAGAAAAGCTAATTCCAACATTCAGTTTCTAGCACCAAGAATAAAAACAGCCAAACTGACTAACAAGCCTAAGTTCAATTCATACCACCAAAAGAAAAAAATACAAGCCAATTCCAACTTTCAGTTTCTAGCACCAAGAGAAAACAAGCCAACACCAAATCAGTTTATACCACCAGAGAAAAAAACTTAACAAGCCAATTCCAACAGTTTCCAGCACCAATGAAAAAAAAAAAAAAACCAAACTCACTAATAAGTCAACACCAAATCTCAGTTTCCACCAAAGAAAAAACAACCAAACTGACTAACAAGCCAACACCACATTTCAATTCCTATCACCAAGAAAAAAAAAAAAAAAACATCATAACAAGCCAACTCCTAATTACAGCTTCTAGCACCAAGAAAAAACAAGCCAACACCATAGACAAAAACAAAACACAAGCCAATTCCCTTTTTCAGTTTCTAGCACCAAAGGAAACAAAAAAGAAACCTCACATAAAAGCCAATTCCAACTTACACTTTCCAGCACCAAGAAAAAACAACCCAACTGACTTACAAACCAACGCCAAATCGCAGTTCCTAGCACCAACAACTAAACATTACCTCCAGAACCCTCTTTCAAAATCCAACTCACTGACAAGCCAACTCCAATGAAAACATTACAAGTCATCAGGACCCTATGAAATACAAAACGCAGGCCTACCTGTAAGCTCTGCCACTTCCATGTACACACTATCGCAACCTTGCTCTTGAGGCACCGGCGCTGAAAGAAGAACCCAACTCTGGAGTGCTCCGCTTCACCTGAAGAGACAACACACCACCCCTGTAACACAAAGCAGCACCAAGGCAACCAACTCCGGCAGAAAAGGGCTGCCGCAGCCCCGCCACCGCTGTTTGGGGCACGTCTCTCACCTCTCGCTCCTCCAACTCCCTTCCTCCTGTTGAAGAACCACAAGATCTGCCACTCTTTCAGGCCTGAAACAAAAACATACCAGTGCCCAATCCCAGCCGTGAGCTCCATCCCGGGGGCAGGGCAAGAAGACAAAACTCACCTCACTCCACACCTGTAGGGAAGACCTCCGTCAACATCCTCCAACCAGCACCTATTGCAGCCCTCGCCCTGCAAAATAAACACCATTAAGGAGCCGCAGGCATCACAACCGTCCCGCTCCCTTGCTGAAGCCGCCCATCGCCCAGGAAAGCGACCGGAACAGCCCCAGAGGAGCAGACTCTGCAGCCTATTCCGTCGCTCACACGGTGAAGTCATTCTTCCTTCCCTTTGTATAGAGCTTCTGCAGTGCAAGTCCTTCAAAGCTGCTCCCATTGCTCCGCAGATGAGCCCATCTCCATCGGCTAGACTCCTGCACTTCAGTTATTTGTAGCACTAGCCATATTCCCCCGGCCACATCCTCCAGCCTTCTCTCAGAAAAACCAAAACAGTACCAACAACACACAAGGCTACCTTGTTGGTCTGTCCTGATCTCCCCTCAGCAAATCCACCTGAAGTACTCCTTACAAGTTCCTTCTCTTCCTGCTGCTCCATAATGCTATCTAGAAGTTGCTGCATCATCTTCTGGGGGATGGAGTCGAGGCCAACCGGCCTACCTCTGCGCAGGCCATCCTCACCCCTTCTGAAGGCTGCAGCAACAACAGCTATCTTCCAGTTCTCACACATCTTTCCTACAAGAAAGACCATAGGGAAAGTGATAGACAACCAGGTGGCAATCGCTTCTACCACAGTACTCTCAGGCGTATCCCATTAGGGCCAGGGATCTGCAGACCATTTCACTTATCTCACCTTGGACCAGCTCCTCTGCAATCAACAGGAAGTCACCCTTCCTCAAAGGCTTTCCTCGGGTATCAGCAAGGAGCCATCTCAGCAGCGACCGCTGGAAAAAAGAAATTAATTAAAAACAAACATTTGGTACCTCCTCTTTCTCACATCCTCCATCACCAGGGCCCCTCCTTTGTATAGCAGAGGCCCACTGTTCCCTAGTCTCCTTACTGCTGTTGAGAAACACACAGTTACTGTTAGCCCTGATTCCCCACCCAACGGTGATACTGTTAGTGAGCCATAGCCTTCCTCATTGTATCTTTACCTTCTCCCCTTGAGCTTATTGGCAAGCTCCTCATTCACCCCCACAGATCTCCTGCCATTTCTGCTCAGCTTCTGCTCTTTGAAATGCAGATGTAGCAACGCTCCAGTGTCCTCAACTGCTCACAGGACCCCTTCTGATGCTCTAGCAGGACATACCTCCGCATAAGTCCTCTAGGAGGACGAAGTTGTCTTCCTGCAAGTCCCACTCTTCATCCTCCACACAACATCCAGAATTCAGTCGTGCTCGAGGCCACCCCTACTCTTCGCTTCCGCAACAGAGAGAGCAAGCTCCAGAGGCGCTCCTCTCTCATTGGCTCCTCCGTCACCCGTGTCAGAACTTTTTACCTTCAACACATTGCAGGAAGCCCCTGGAATGATAACCTGCTATCCTTGCTCTCCTGACAGCTGGCACAGTGGCTCCAGTTTACTGTGAGAAAAAAAAAAAAAAAAAGCCTACAGCTGTGAGGCTACTTTAAGCTGTGTGCAGAAATTGTCATCAACATCCTCACACTGGTCTGTAACCAGCGCCCCCCTGTAACACACATTTACCTGCTGTTTCAGCCTCACGGGCACCTGCTCTGCTAGTTCTTCATTCCTCAGTAGGCAGGGCTCAATACATCCCTGTCCTCTCACTGGAAAAGCTCAACCATCACCTCGCTGGTCTGACTTCCCTAATAAGAACACAGTTTCCTAATAAGAACGCAGCCATCCACGACAGCATGCCTGTCGTGCAAGTTGCCCTGCCGTGTCTGCACAACGGGAGCAACGTGACGCTCCTGGTTTTAGACGTAAAGGGCGGGGAGGGGGGAGGAATACACTGTCCCACCCTGTCAGCACCTGGAAGCGATAGGGACTGAAGCACCCGCAAAACCCTACTCGGAGGCTGAGGCCGCCCCGGGGCCGGGCTCGGTCTCGGGCAGTCGAGAGGCAGCCCCGTGCCGGCCCTTCTAAAGAGCTACGTGAAAGCGACCCTACACAAACCCCCGAAAGAGAGAACTTACTTAAGGACTCCTTAACTCACCTGTTCGGACTGACGAGAAATTCCGCCGCAGCCCTCGCTCAGCCTGCAAAGAAAGAAAATATCGTCTTTCGGCAGCCCTTCGCGTTGCTTCCTGCTCCCGGCAGCACCGAGGCTGTAGGAATGGGGCTGGAAAGAATCCCGCTCGCTCCCACCGAGGACAGCAGAAAAACTAAAGCGGTGCCCCGAAGAACCTCGTGGGGGCTGAGAGCACCCCGGGACTGGGCTAGGATTGCAAGGATTCGAGAAACCGAGCGGCAGCCCGTTCTGGAAAAGCGACGGGAGCCGGGCAGCGACGACATTCCGGCTCCGAAGGGAGCCCGGCGGCAGCTCCTACGCCGGCCCCGAAAAGAGCGAGGCGACGGCCCGGCAGAGTCCTGCCGCACACCGGGAACCCGTGACGACTCCCGGGCTCTCCGCCTCCGCTGTGCCATCGCTGTCAGAAGCGCTCACCGGTTCGGGCTGATCTTGACCGCCGAAGGACTCACAGCAGCCTGAAACAAGACAACAAACAGAGAACGTTAAACAGAACCCCACCGTCGCATTGACAACGCAGATCTCCGCGCTGCTTTTTAACCCCCGTAGCGCCAGCGCTCCGGAATGAACGAAGCCCACACCGACAGGCAGAGGATCCTCAGAAATCTCCCGGTAGCTCCCCGCAGCCTCCGGCGGAGCTTAAAAGGCGTCGGGGGGGGGCCGTGCCCTGGGCTCCCGACGAGCCGCAGCTGCGCCCGGGCGGCCGCGGCCCCGGCACCTGGGAGTCGCAGCCGGGCCTCGTTACGGCCCTGACAGGTAGACACGTGGACTCTAAATGTGAATTCAGGGCTTACGTTACACTTTACGCTGGAGTTTGTAACGTGCTTATCCTCCTCACCTCGCTGTGGGATTCGTCAGTTAAGTTAAACATTTGTGCCTAATTCAAAGGGGTCACTTCGCGTCTGACACAAATGGAGCGATAGAAATAGAGAATCACCCCTCCCAAGAACGTCCCCGGCCTTTAAGGTTTCCAGAGGCCCCCGCTGCGTGCCGTCTCCGCTTTGCTTTCCCTCGCCCCTCAAACGTGAAAGGTTTCCTTTCCTTCACTCCCGTCCAAAGCCGTGAAGGGTACTTGAGTCCAGTGAGAAAAGAATGGAGAGATCAGAGAAAAGGCAAATGGAGTGCTCACAGAGATAAGTTGGATCATTTGATTTTGAATAACGCAGCGTAAGGAAAAGTTCTCTTGCCACTTATTCGAGTGCTTTCTAAGATGCGTGCCTTTTGAGACTAGGTGTCGGTGAGGTTTCTTTAGCAATCCCTTCTTTTTTACTCTTGTCATTAAATAATAGCTTAATTACCATTGTATACTCGCTGTCCTAACTGCTCTGGAAACAAATGAGACCTCTTCTTGGGGTATTTTTTGTTTTTTTGGTTTTTTTTTCCTTCTCATTTCATCCTTTCGGTCCAAATTCCTTGGTAGTCAAATAATAGAATTTTGTGCTATGAAAAGGTCTGTCCCCTGTTAATTTGCCATTGTCCCTTTGTGTTCTGCTTCGTTTCTCCTGCGCATAACGGAATATCACCCACACAAGGGGAAGGTTTTATTGAATTGTACGGGGTGTGCTTTACTTGACGGTCAAATGTTCTGTAGGGTTTTTAAGTAAATCCACAGAACTCCCTCCTCTGGGGTGCGTAACGGTTTCTTGAATTATGCCCTTCTATTTTTGACAGCTTTCCTCATCTTAACACTTGAAGTCATTGTCATTTCTGTGACAGCGAATGTGTGTTTGTTACTCAGCAATCCTCTATTGTCTACAGGTTTTACTGATGTGCAAAATAGAAATGGACTACGGTGGGCATAGTACAGGCCGATAAAGTATTTCAGAGAAATGTCCAAGTGAGTAATCTAAATACAGATCCATTTTTCATCACATCTTACAATTCAAATAGGCATTAATGACAGATCCCTGGCCTAGTTCATGCGTAACTTCAAGGTAGGTTAACAGCATCAATGCGTAGTGGTTCCCTAAAAGTCCAGGAATCAGTCCCATGTGAGCCCTTTGAGCCCGATTCCTTGCTCTTTGAGGTCAACGGGATAGTTTTCTTGGAGTTCAGCACGAAGGAGAGCAATTAGTGATCTCACTCTAAGCAGCTCCTGAGTGAAACAAATAAAGAGATACATCTCTAAAATTTCAGCGTGGCTAGTTGGAATGATGAAACGCTTCTGGCAAAACCTGGGCTCAGTAATTTACGCTCTGCTGTGAGGGAAAACGGTATGGGAGGTTCGGGAAAGTAATTTCAGGTAGTGTGAGGGCATCATAGTGTGTGGAGAAACAACATCGGTGCCTCCTTAGCGGGGTTTTTGGCTCCAAAAATTAGAGCTGCCAGCTCTGATTTTGGCTGTTTGAAAGGCTTCCGTCACCTGTAGAATTCTCTTGCGTCTCAAATGCCTGAGCAAACTTCTAAGCAACTTTTTTTCCCCCACTGTTTCTAATCATCACAGTAATTCTTTGTTAAAGTAAGACTAGGTAAAACATCACTGAGCATGATTCCTCTGAATCAGCCGTGGCATCTTACAGCCAGTTAATGATAAATTTTTATACTTCAGAAAGACAAAGGCAGTTTATAAGCAAATGGGAATTCCTTCGCAGGGACGCGTGTGTGTTTTTAAGCATTGTTTGCCTACAACTCTGTCTTGCTAAAAACAAAAAAAAAAAATTGTGTGTGTTTTTGCATGAAGAAACTGGTGGAAAAATGAGTTGCGGTGTATCAACCCACTCTTGTTTTCAATTTCTATAAAATACCGAAAGAAAATTTAGAGGGCATAATTTACACCCAACAAATCCTTTTCATGTACGTAAGACAATTTATAAAGTTTACACTGATATACTTTATTAAGTTTACACTGATTCAACTTAAAACAAATTACAGATCGTCTGGAGTTCTGCAGTGGAACAGCTCGTGCATTCCAGACTTCTCACTTCAAGAGCAGTTCAATAAAATACACCGTTTGGCAGCACATTGACCATCCATGGAACTGGAGCATGAACTTCTTAACTCCCGGTGCGCTACATGCTGTTATGATGCGGGACACCGATAACCAAAAATCATACAACCGTGACAAATGATGATACACTTGCGTTCAGGTTATGGGCTCTGAGAGGAAAAGCATTCCAAAGGTAAGTGCAGACTTTACGTGCGTGTACCTGACACTGCAGTACTGAAAACTGGCTCAGCCGCTGTGTAATCACACATTGCCTTCGCTACGCTTGTTTTGCTTTAAAGCTGCCTACTATAGAACCAGTTGCCTGGTTTTGAGAGGGCTAAGCGGTGTTAGCGTTTCAGTCCAAAGCGGAACAATTGGATGCTTGTACACCTGAGACCCCTCAGGACTTGATTCTACAGCTGTTTCCAATTCAAACTGCACAATAGCTGTATCTGGCTTGGTCCAAGCTGCTCACTCTGGAATTTTTTTTGGTATTATTCTGTTCTGACCTAGGGCAGGCGCTCTCACTCGCTGCCCAGAGCTGTTAACAGGTTCTAGGAAAACTCTTGGTAAAAGTAGTCTTAGATCAGACGTGATTATGTTTTCATTTGGTCCCTTACTTGAGCCGCTTGTCTGAAACCCAGTTGTTCTGCTACGAGCTTCGTTTTGTTTGCTAGAAGGCTGTCGGAGCGGGTAGCTTCTTATACGCGAATGTGGGTTGCCCTCTAGTGACCGAAAAAGCTTACTTAGCGCGGCACCGTGAGAACTGCATCAGTATGAATGGTAACAGGTAAAAAATACTGAAGCGCAGGACTTCAGTATGTGAAATTCTGGTCGGTTGGCAGGGAATATGTGAATGTTGTCCAGAGGAGAGCCACGATGATCGGGGGATGGGAGCACCTCCCCTATGAAGACAGGCTGAGAGAGCTGGGCTCGTTTAGAGAAAAGAAGGCTGCGGGGTGACCTCATTACAGCCTTCCAGTACCTGAAGGCAGCCTACAAACAGGAGGGAAATCAACTCTTTGAAAGGGTAGGTAACAGGACAAGGGGAAATGGCTTTAAGTTCAGGGAGGGGAGATTTAGGTTGGATGTCAGGGGAAAATTCTTTACTATGAGAGTGGTGAGGTGCTGGAACAGGCTGCCCAGAGAGGCTGTGGATGCCCCATGCCTGGAGGTGTTCAAAGCCAGGTCGGATGGGGCCCTGGGCAGCCTGGTCTGGTATTAAATGGGGAGGTTGGTGGCCCTGCCTGTGACAGGGGGGTTGGAGATTCATGATCTTTGAGGTCCCCTCCAACCCTGGCCAGTCTGTGATTCTGTGCTTCTGTAGTTCCGTGGGTTGCCACATTATAAATTAGTTGTAACAGTCCTGGAGCGTGGCTGTCTTCAAGTGCAAACATAACAAATGCACTTCAACTTAGGTAATTACTTGCTTTACTAAATTCAGATTGATTGAAAGTATGTGAAGTGTATCAACGTGGTTTCCTAGAATCTGAAATCTATGGCTGAGCGATGGTGGATCCAGTTCAGAACCTGGGTGACTTCTTCAGCTGCAATATGCAGAAAGTGGTAGGTATGTGGCCGAGTACAGCCCAGAGAATGGGGGACTGATTGTCTGTCTGACTCCCCCTCTTCTTGTACAGTTTCAAGGCCCTGGTACGTACAGACAGATATTAAGTCCAGAGCATTCGGTAGTTGCAGTAACCCTTCTGCATTACTGCTAGAAAGAAACAGGCTCTTTTAGAACACATTTACCTGACCTACTTCAGAAAGCTGCATTACAAATTAATCTTATCACCATGTATTTTAGCCATCAGTTTTAGAAGACATATTTGGCAACACAGCATCTTCCAGTTTACAGTATGTGTGCATTACGGGTATCTGGGCTTTGTTTTCCTGAAAGTGATAGCAGGCCTTGAATGGTGCGTTCACACCATCTACACGGCTTGAGCAAAGGAGAACACACACATACAATGGCAAAAGAAGTCTCAATTATCACAAGTTGTTCTCTACTACCGTTAGAATTAGCACCTTTGGCCTTTAAATGCAGCAGCAGAGCCAACCCAGACGCCCCGGTCCTGATGCATGACAACGGAGTGGACAAAAGAAGGGGCACAAACATTCAGAATTGCAATGGACCGTTCCCACAAAGCTGTCAACACGCGGAAAGACAAGCTCTCCAAACTGGCACACTGTATGTAACAAGCCAGTTCTGGAAAGCACGAGGAGGAACTCTGCAAACAGTATTTTATTTACTATCAGGGGTTTGACAGCATTGCTCTTTCTGCTGTGCACTGCAGTCGAAACGTTTCTTTTACTGACACGCAGGAAACCTCCACTGCTTCAGATTGCAAGGCACCTGTCAGCTACAGCAGCGCTGTCAGTACAGAATTCCAGCCAGTTTCTAGGCTGCTTGTCTTTTAGGATGTGATTTCATCTGGAAGCAGGCTCTGAAATGTGGCTCTCGGCTCACCCTGTTACACAGACGATTGGCTGCGCTCTGGTTCAGGTGTTGGCTCACGTACTGCTTCTAATCAGCAGCTATTTCTGGGAATTTTGGATTCATTTATTGGTGAGTGACTTACTTACAGAATTCAAATCAGAGTGTTTTGAACAGAAGAAGCTGTTGTTTTTTTAAAAACAAACAAACAAACAAACAAAAACACCCTACAATATTGTTGCTTTTTTAATGTTTGGAATATGCTGCTGGAAATGTGTCTTCTATCAGCAGCGGAAGCTTGGTGCTTGGAGAGATACTTCTTTTACTTAGTATAAAATACTTAGGTATCATACAACTAACTATTTTGCTTTTTAAAAAAAAAAATTCCAGTGAGGAGGGTCATACAAGTTTTATAATGAAAACCAAGGGGTAAGTTTTTCTTTTCCATGAAGGATAGCAATGGGTTTGTCTCATTTCACGAAGAACTTTGGGCCTACGGACAGCGGTGGGAGACTCCTATGAGAAAAGGCTGTAAAACTACAGTTGTTGGAAGGAGAATGTTAAACAAGAATTAGAACTGTCTTGTTAATGTCGCACTAGAAAAATAATGTATTCGTTTTCACAGACTGGTAGAAAGAGTTTTCAAACACATTTAAACAGATTTTCTTGTTTTAAAACAATATTACCGCTTTCCTGTGTTATACAGCAATTCCTTACTTCCCTTTGCAGGAATCCTTGCGAATCCTTGTGCTTGGCCAGCTACCCAGCGCTTCCACAGCAAATATTTTGTTTAACTTCTACCTGAAAGAAAGCTGATGCTACAGAGCTTCAGTTTGGGAAGATAAGGTTTGGTTTGTTTCATTTGCCGCGGCGGCACTTGGGATGTGCTAGCACAAAGCAATTGCTGCTGAGCTATTTGGGATGTGCTAGCACAAAGCAATTGCTGCTGAGCTATTTGATACATCTTTTCTCTCCACTTCCACTGAAAGTTTTTTATTTTGGCTACTCGTAAACAATTACGGTTACTTGGTTTGGAGTTGTGGCTTTTGGTGCTGGGCTGGCTTGCAGTTGTTTTTTTTCATTTTTTGCAAAGTAATGATTTTAAAGGAAGCCTAGAGCAGTACAGTTTTTTGCTGAAGGTTATTTTAAGTGTAAGTAATTGGTAGCTACAATAATGTTTTCTAGGACTGTCATAACATTGTGGCTTTTCAATTTTTTTTTCTGGTGGGTTTGCTTAACTCTGCTTGTGACGTTTTGAAAAGCAAAAAATGGAAAGTCGGCCTGTTCTCTGCTGCTGAATTCCAGTTCCCCCTCTTCTTACAATGATGATGCCTTTTGATAACGGTTCTTGAAAGAGCTGAAACTGAGAAGAGGTTACTTACTAGAAATTGACAATTAGTTCTCTTTATTTCCCCCACTAATGAATTCCAAAACTATGCTAAATTAGATGACGGCATTGGGAATCAAACAATTGCAGCCGTAACGTGTCTGAGACAGCGAGGTAGGATAGGAGCCACTCCCAAATGGAGCTGTTTTGTCCTGCTGGCTCGGCTGAACAGCGTACACGGCGGTGTGACAACACCACAGAATCTCCCGCCTCGAGTCAGCATCACTTCTTTTCACACAAATCAAGACCATCTCTCCATCTACCACAACTGTTCGAGAGACCTGAGTTGTTGTGCCGTTAGCCATTAAACTAATGCAACCATTCTTAGACACTGTAAGGAAGAACAAGCTTCAGTGTCAGTTACCTTTACACCATGATTGATAGTAAGCAGAGAGTCGATGCGATTTTGTTCATGTCTCATGGTTCGTTCATCCTCAGGAGAGATACCTGGCATTGGCTTCAATGTCAAAGTACAAAGTATACTGCTACGTGAAAATTAAGTTCAGTAACGTTAAAGTCAAAGCCACGGAATTTCCAAAAAGGGGAGCTGGTTGGTGATGGCTTTCGGCAAAAGCCAAACGGAACCAAAAAGCCCACCTCAGCTGTTCAGTGTTTGTAGCGCTGCTTGATGTTAAAAACTAATTGCAAATCCTACAACTGTGAGATGACCGAATAAATAACAGGTACCGAGGTAGGAACATGAATGAAAAGAAAGCCAAGTAAAGCACTATTAATAAATGAAGCCTATTTATTATTTCAAGTGTTAATGGTAAAAAAAAGTCAGCACAGCTGTTGCATTTAAAAAAGTGAAACTACATTAAGTACTATGTTTCTAGTTCAGTAAACAGATGAACCCGATGTCCTTTAATGACATAATAGTTGAGCATTGTACAGTACATCTTATGAAGACCCGTAAATTAAAGAACTACTTTTTAAATTTAGTGATTACAAAACTTCTGCGTTCACAGCTTTAGCTTCTTTTTTCTTCCACGACCGTCAGGAGTACCATCCATTTTGCGCTTCTGTGCCTGCAAGGTAAGGTTGTCAAGTAAGTTCACGTGACACAAAAAGATCCATAAGCACCGCCTTCTGAACCCAAACAGATGGAGACGATTTAACCTGGGCAGCTTTAAAAAGGTGACAAATCGCAACTGTAACGTGGCAGATATATATGCATCCTGCTCAGGATAGTGGCTGTCTTATATTCTTACAACTCCAGAAGGGCATAATTCCATAGAGGAAAAAAATGTTTACAAACAAGTAAGGATATTACAAAGCTTCCCTGGTTATAGAATAATGCTTCTAGGCACCACTTCTGTGAACCATTTGAAGCAACACTTTTAGCAACAAAAAACTAGGCAAGAAAACAGGTGATTATTTCCTTTACAAAAACAAACCTGTGTGTTTAGGTGCACTTCAGAGCACTTACTATCAAGCATATGCGCTCGTTCCCCAAATCTAGCTCTTGGAGCCCATTTCACGACAAGCCCTCTACGCAAGGAGCGTGAAAGCAGGCTCTAATGTCTAATTTGTAAGCACATCTGTAGTGTTCTCAAAGCGAACTGAGCTGTTTGCACTGCCTGCCTAGATATCCTGCTGTGGTAAACATCCATTTCTTTATGGATAAAAATTAATGACAAGACTAAACCCATCTCAAGCGTATTTTATAAAGGTAAACTCACAGCCTACCAACTCAGTGATTAAAAAACGAGGCGAGCGTCTCTGTTCCAGGTGCACTTTAGAACCAGAACTTTATTTGCCATCCACGAGGCTAATAGCTGAGTAACTGCGTGAACTTTAAGGAGCTCTTAGCGCTGTCCTATAAGGCTTTCTGTTGGACGCTACTTTAAAATAATTTCAGATATCACATACCATTAGAAAAACTCACTGTCGTCAAGTGCTTTTCTGTGGTACAAAAACAGCACAAAAAAAAGCGCAACCAAAACCAAACCGGCACCTTTTTAAATCTTACCGAAGATGGTTTTGGTCCGCGTTTCTTCTTCTCTGCCTTTTCCTTTTCTTCCAGTTCCATGTTCTCTCTTTCAATCAGGGTGATTAAAGTATTGCATCTCCTCTGTAGCTCCTAAATGACGCAACACAGTCACTCACTACTTTAGACAGCTACGCAGTGTAAACAGCATCACGTCAGAAGACTAGAAATACCTGTAAGTTGCACGTTTTTTGTACTTCGTGCAAAACCTTGGAAGTAGAAAAAGGAATTGAACGCTTTACGATAGTCATTATCTGGATACACGGGAGTGGGTTTGATCGCCGATGTTGGCTTTTAAAACACAGCTGTATTTAATTCAAACTCACGGTGACTGTGAAACACGGCAGTAACTGGAGGTTTAAATTTCACCTCCCGTGACAATTTCAGATTACTGCCTTTACCATCTTAAAATTGTCGAAAAGTCTATAAAAATTTAATATATTGTACATATGCACACACTTACTCTCGCAGAAGCCATTCAGTAAGTCTGCAGTATAACTGCGGTGTGTCGGTGCGGTGTTCGCAGGGAAGGAGCACGTGAGATTAATACGTACCATAGCAGTTCTAGACTTGAGAAACCAGTCAAATCTGAACTGGGGGGAGTTTCGGATACACTGTCTTAATTCATCGTAGACGTTCTCTTTATCAAATCCTAGCTTGTGAAGCATGCAGATTAAAAAGCGATCCTCCTCTTCAGTGTAATTCTTCCCTTTGTTAGTACCATACGATATTCTTAGCTGGTGGAAAGGGGCTTTGTATCTGCCAATCTAAACAAAACAAATAAGATTACACAAACTAAGAAACTGTGTAGAATGAGCACGGAACTGTTCTCTATAAAAGCAAAATAATCCTGACAGGCAGATGAACGATACCAAGTTAGAAAACTAGATTTCTAACATCACCACGCCGTAGGAACTGTTGGTTTTCTAGCCATTGACTTTATTAATATCATCTAAACAAGCAGGTTTAGAAAAGTTTGCCAGTAATCTCAATTATCTGCGCACTGCAGACCTGACACTACGTGTGAAAACGGTTGAAATCTGCCGGTCTGGCTGGGATTCTTTCTGATCGGGAATGGTAAAATCACAAGAAAAATAAAGCGTGTGCAGCTAAACCTGAAATTATCATCACAGCTATCAGCCAAAATAGGAATTTTTAGTCTACATAAAGCAATTAAATTCAAAAGTAGAACCGGCAAAGGAACAGCGCTTCTACAGAAAAGGAAAAGGTAGCAACCGCTGAGGAACAGACCGAAGACAGCGATATCGTGCCCAGCGACGTGTTCTTAACGTACTGGTAACAAAGGCTGGGTAAGTACACAGCACAGCAGATCGCCTCCTTGGCACGGGGAAATAAGGGCAGCGAGAAACACAGCAAAGATACCTTCGTATCAAGTGCTTTTTTTATGCTGATCCGTCTCTGAATTCTGGCTTCTCCTCTTTCTATCTGAGCCATGATCTTCTCTATGTCTTGAAGTTCGTTGCACCTTTCCCAGAACACAGCTGCAAGAAGAAAAACCGGTTAGATTTTTTTCTTGGAATGAGGTGTTAGCCTGAACAGGCAGTAGATGTTATTTCCTTCTACCAGAGCTCACTGCTGTATAAAAAAGGTTGTGCCTTTACCCGATAAGCTAACTTCAGTGCCTGAAATCGTGTTGCAGTACTGCAAATACTATTTTGAAGATGGTAGATATAGGAGTCTTCATTTTAAAAGAGGTGTGACATAGGCCAGAAATCTAATCTTGTTAACTAATCTTCTCAAAGCAAAAAAAAAAAAAAAAATCTTAAAAGTCTTAAAATTGAAAGAGGCAAAACAGCAATATGGCTTTACGGAAGGGAGGGGGTGAGAAAGCGTAAGAAAGTAGCCAAAGGCAGGAAGAAAGTGTCTAAAAGACGAGTAACTGTTTAAACATCACATCCATGAATCAGCAGCTGTCTACCACTACGTATGTGTAATGTACACATTATGTAATGTAGATGCTGAACAGTGCAGCTGCGCTCCACACAAGCCGCTTCTCTGACAGGCCAGGGCTAAGGGGCCAACTGATCCTCGGTCACAAAAGCCAGTGGTTGTCATTCACTCGCAGCATATTTACAGCATCTCGTGCTTTAACAGTGTGAGGTACATAATAAAGCTATAATTATTTGAGACAGCTACTGCTTAGTGAAAACAGCGCTTTTGCAGTGCGCTGCCTTTCGCAAAACTGAGGAGGAATTGAAACCAGCGCTCTCCAATTGGAATATATCACAGGAGGTCTGTAACAGCTCGTGTGCAGGTCTCAGTACAGCTTTAACCACGCTGAGGCTAAACCTGCTACATTTTTTTCTCAGTAGAACCCAACTCCATCAGCACAATCCAACGAGAGACTTAAAAGAGCCATACAGGAAGCGCACTGAAGTCAGTCAGCACGTTCACAGGCGTTTCGAACTAGAAAAGCAGCATCAGATACAGACTGGACTGTAGTTGAAAAATAAGTTACCTGAATACTCAATGACTTCCTCCGGGGTTTTTCCTTCTACTTCTCGTGCTATATTTTCAATATCGTCACGGCCCCACTTCTCATTAGCTTTGATGAACTGGTTAAAATCTCTCTTATTCCAGTTAGTAAATCCCTTTGCAGAAATTAAAAGCAAACATTGCAAGTTCAGGATTCGTCCGTTTCCATGTTTGTCTTAACAGAATTTTTTAAAACGCCTGAGAGTAACACTTGCATCGTAGCAACAGTGTAAACTTGTGCTTTTCCTGCTGTTTGACCTTAGTAGAACGACGACACTGTAGAAACTGCCTAAGGATTGGCACTGGTTCTCTTATTGCTACTTTCAGATAATAAAATTATTCAGGTATAAGTTAACCCGTTTAAGAAAATCCCTCAGGAGAAGCGAGTAGTCTCTATAACGGCTTTGTTCAGCCCAAGGACCGCTCGGATATCATCAGCCTCCTGTGTCACCTCTGGTCTCTTGCCCTCAGGACGCCTGTTGTGAGATGCTACTCGGTAAGGATGGAAACAGCACTGCTGAAGTTATCAACTGCCAAAACGGGCTAATTGCACTTAGTATTAACCTTAAAAACTGCTACAAAGTCAGCCGCACGATGATTTCACCACAGCTCGTTTGACTGCACCAATTTTCAATAGCAACTCTTGCACTGCGCTACTACTCGAACAACAGTTTGTCTTACCCCCAGAAAATACACGGTGAAAATATAATACCCAGACAAACAGGCATTTATCTACTTTGAATCACTTAAACGCACGAGCTAATAATCACGTAGCTGCCCAGCTTATATCTTCTTAAAGAATAAAACGTTATTCACTTCTAGTCATAGTTTCAGAAACTTGGCCCTTTAACCCACAGCATGTAGTTACATGTGAGAGTGGCGAGTAAAGAACACGCTTCACATTATGTGGAAAGGAATACGTGCAGCTTTGCTGCTGGTTTGCATGGTTCCACAACAGAGAAAAGATGTCACAGGCTGCAGTCTGTGCAAACCTGCGAAGCCGGACTCGGACACCGAGTAGGTCTTAGTCATTAGGCTTGGAAATACACAGAAGGTCGATAGGGTCTGGTACTCTGAATGCACTAACTTGGTAGGTAGATATCCTTCAAAAAGCTATCTTGGCACATCGCTACAAACCTCGCGTTACACTTTTTATTCAGTAGTACAAACTAAAACGTGCGGCCGCTTTAATTACTTTCAATGTGGCATCTGGAAATCAATGACAAAGACACGTTCCTATAAGGCGGTACAAAACAAACCTAGCTTCAGATGACATCGGTATCATTAAAGAACCAACCGTACCTGGGTGAGAAGCTTCTCTTTTTCTTCTAGTTCTTCGTCATTAAGAGGTTCAGCTTCATCAATCTTAAGCTGCTCTTCCTTTTGCGCTTGGGCTGCATTCGGAAGATCAGGATTACGAGGTACCTGAAAGGTTTTACATTTAGTAAAACCTGGTGACTTTTCACAGACATTAGTAGCTTTCCGTTAATACAACCTGCTCACTTGTTCAGCCCAACGTGATTTTAAGTTAATGTGAAAGGTGGGACAGGACGTACATTCCTACCAGTGTATTGATGCAAGGAGTGAACTTTGTTACCTTGTACCCGATTGTTTTCCTGTAGTAGAGAATCTCTTTTTCCAGTAGTTCAAAGAGTCGTGGAGGAAAGAACTGAAAGTCCTGTACATTTGGCTGTTTTGGAGGCCGTGGTGCCTGAAAAACATAACGTGATTCTATTTGTCTCCTGTTCACAGCCAGATTTGCAAACTCAGTTTGTGAGCTTAGTTTGTGAGCAAAAAAACCCCTTTATTTCTACTAAAACATACTGTCCTTACTTAAAAGAAGGTTACATTAAAACACCGTGCAAGAGTCCGCTACAACACGAGGACTTCTGGAAGTAAAAAGGTGAGAGAGAGCAGGCTGTGTCTTTGGGGAAGAGAATAGTGGAAGAAGACTCACCATGTGCACCAAGGCGTGCACAGTGCGTAGGTGAAGAAAAACGACCGCTGCTTAAGCAGCAAAGTCGAGTCTTTACCCTCCTGAACTCTTACATGACAGGTTTCATCCCTCTCTTACTCTTTCCTCAAATAAGATGGTCTCAAAACCTTTCGATTTTTCTAAAATCAAACCCTCCGAGTGCTTCCCCAATTTGTGCAAGCAAACAGAGTGATATTAATAAATTAAGGCCAATTTCTTGCTTTCAGCTCTAACTTCTCAAGTCTATCTGAACAATTTATTCTTAATACAAGTCAACTCACCTTGGGTGCTTTTGGCTCGCTGACTCGAAGAGCCTCTCTGAAGTAAGCGTCCACGGCGTAATTGGCCTTTCTTTCTCGTTTAGGTGGTTCAATCCACTCTGTAAATGCCATCTGGGAAATAACAATAACAACAGTATTAAAATTCTACCACCCCCAAGAACTATTAAGACTAAGTCCTGTGTAAGATTCAGATCAGATTCATTTTATATGAAATGAAGCGTACCTCTATTTCAGTAAATAATTTACATTCTAAATTGTTTCTGTAGTTCTATTGTATTTTAACCAACGCGTTTTAAAGTATGGTACAATCTTACGAATCACTACTTTCCTTCTAAAGAAGCAGAAAGGTTACCTTCTGTTTTTCTCTGTAGTCCTCCCCTTCAAAATTATATACGCTGGATTCTGTATCCATCGTGAAATTTCTGAGTGAGCTTTCACCCATCTTGGAAAGTTTTTCGTTCATTTCTGCAGTCTGGGGGCGGGTGAGAGAGAAAAGAACATGAACGACTTTGAAAGGTACCTCATTACAAAGCTCAGTTGCGACAGTAGGAAAAAACAACGACCAGTACAAAACTTCTCGCAAAGAACAACCGTATTTTCTCCAGCTTATAACAAGGTTGTCATCCGGCAATATACTCCTAACACCTCATTTAAGTCTACAGGGAAGAGCCTTTCTTTTCATTTATCTCACCTTTTTTGCACCTCTTTCCAAAATGTGATCTATATCTTCATCTGTAATCTCACTCTCCTTGGAGGCAAACACATGCGTCGCTCCGTGTCGAATCATTTGCAGCATTTCATCCTTCCCAAGTTTATTCAAATTTTGATCCACCAGTCTTCCTAAGAGAAAAGCATTGGCAGGTAACAACACAAGGACGAACAGTGGAAGACTTCCCCCTCCTCTTAGCCTTAGCTTGAAAATGCACCTCATGCAGGGAAACTCCACGTGAGAAAAATGAATAAATAAAAAGCCAGCAAAATCTAGCCAAGAATGACAGACATTTTGTTTTACAGTACATGGAATGGTTTTGGCTGTGAGACCTTCTATATAAGCTTTATGTTATGGTGCATGGTTTGTTTTTTGTTTTTGTTTTACAATTTCAAGACAAAACCTTGTTGAATGATCTTTCCACAGTTAAGCCTCTGATTCCAAGCAAAGTAATCTAGAAGGTTAAATATCCTCATTGCTTCTCCCTGCGTATTAAATAAAACCGAGGCATTGCTTTTTCCATTTCGAGACTAATTTTTAACAAGTGAATAATTAAAAAAATGACATCTGTCTATAACTGCTTTATTTCTGGAAAAATAATCAAAAAGTTAATGAGGAGAAGCCTACCCCTGTTGTAAGTTTTCAAATGGATCGGGTCTTTGCACTCCGTCTTCAGAGTACAGCTGAGGCAAAAGCAACATTCCCATTAACATTCACTTGATTTCACTATTTTCAATGTTGAAAATAAAACGAAATAAAATAACTCATCCTGTGTACAAACTTCATTAATTGCCTCCAGATACTTGCCTTGCTGAATGACTATGGAATCGAGGCGGAGTTTCATTTCTGCACGCTCCACTATCCTTTCTTCCACTGTATTGTCTGTGATAAATCTGAACACTCTTACAGTCTTTGTT
Organism: Lagopus muta; assembly: GCF_023343835.1. Classification (NCBI taxonomy): domain Eukaryota; kingdom Metazoa; phylum Chordata; class Aves; order Galliformes; family Phasianidae; genus Lagopus; species Lagopus muta. The sequence goes on along the minus strand of NC_064436.1, from coordinate 11,278,767 downwards.
TGACCAATTCTGTGAGCTCGATCCTAGGCAAAATAACACCACAAAAATGCTTGCTTGTTAACTCGAATATATAATTTATATTAAATATATAATCGAATATATAGTTGTCATGCATTTTCATTAGTTTCAATACACTACTTGGTAACACAGAATAGCGTAGGTTAGCTGCCTCTTTATAGAAAATCCAGCAGCGTGAGTACCCAAGTTGGCATTACAAGTTGGTGTTGGGTTTTTTTGTTTCTTTTTTAAAGCAATATCAACAATAAGCACATCTGTAAATACAATTCCTCAAAATAGCCCGGGGTTCTTTTGGTTAAACAACAAAGGGGAACACAGGTTGTTCATGACGTTAGATAACCTTTTCTGTAAAACCAAAGCACTTTAGCAAATGTCTCTGTACTGACCAAGAGCTACCTTTCTGAAAATCGTTCAGTTGTGCTATGAATATTTCAATTAAAAAAATACAATGCAACCTCACCTGACTGGCAAATCATTAACCGCTACAAGAATTAGTATTCCAAACGTACACCTTTAGTGGGAGTTTGAACTACATCACTGTGGCCTCCAGGCACAGTTTTCATCATTCCTTTAAGCTATTTTTGCTAGAATACTTGAGAACGTACAGCTTAACTGCAACAATTAAGAAAAGTGTAAGCTCTGTCAGTGACAGACTTCATCTGCCAGTTAACACGGTAAGATTTTAAGTACCGTCTCTACTTCCTTATTTAATCATTAGCGCTCTTTGTTTGTCAGTGTCTGGAGATGCACACAAATCCACTCCAAAGACAATTACAGAAAATCAAAGATGGTTGTGAACAGAAGCTTGCCCTTTTATTACTGCCCAGAAACCATTTCTTAAAACTGCAATTTGGTTTTTTATTCGCCTCGTTTCCGAGGTTTCAGTGGAGACAGTGAAAATACATTGATTTTGACTCCCCAAAGAAGGAAGATCTATAGTCGTGGACTTAAGACGTGCCATTAGTTTAGTTTTTAATGAAAGCAGTTCTTTTTACTTTACTTTTAAACACTACTAAGAGTACCATGGCCTTTGCCCCCACTTAAATCACTGCATTGCCCAAACGTGACTAAGCTGTACTGAAACTGAAAACTAAGTCTTAAAAATACTACTTCTATGCTTAAATGTTTCATTTCAAACTTAAAAATGCCACCTTTGTATAACACACACATTTTCAGAAAAGTTACAGGAGGAAAAAAGAACATTTCTGTCTCGGTTCTTACCATAGCCTGAAGATCTACTTGTGGATTCCAGTCTGAATCGTACAGAATTACAACATCAGCGGTAGCCAAATTGATTCCAAGACCTCCAGCCCGTGTACTCAACATGAAGACAAATTTCGAGCTACCAGGTTCGTTATATGCATTAATAGAAGCCTAAATAAAGAGAAACGTTACCATCAGTTGAACCGGATTTGTTATAAATGCTATTTTTATGTAAGCAAAATATTTCTGTACCTGTCTTTCGTCATGAGGTGTTTGTCCGTCCAGTCTACAGTACTCATAATTTCGCCACATACAATAATCTTCCAAGATATCCAGGACTCTGGTCATCTGGCTGAAGATTAAGACTCGTGAACCTGGTTGGGGTAAAAAGCCTTTATGTTTTCTCCAAAGCTTCAGCTTCACCGAACACCCCAAGCGGCCGAATCAGAAAGGGAAGGAGGGCAGTTGCATGTATTACGAACAGCAGAACTTATCGAGAAAAGACTGACTTAAGACGTTTTCAGTACTACGTATGCATAAAATAGTATATGTTAAAAATATGCTCCTTTCATTGAGCAACTACTAGAATGTGAAAGAATGAGCAAACCAACGTGACTTCAAACCCTTCTGCGATTACAAAACGCAAAGCTGCAGAAGTTGCTGTCAAGTACTGCAAAGAATTCCCACAGCTTTAAACACAATTCTGTATTCTCTAAGAACAGTGTGTATTTACTGTTCAAATGATATCTAGTTGGGACAAGAGTGATACAGAAGACGCAGATCACCACAGCTGTTATTTATATATATTATCATTATGAATATTCATTGGATACCAAGGGCAAGTAACTGAGGTCTGGATTTTCTATTTTTCTGCAGTGCCTCCCCAGTCGCATGCTTTCCTCCACTTCTTTGGTGACTCAACGGTAATGCGCTCCATAGCTTTCTCCATAGTATCGAAATGTTAAAATTAAAACAATAAAATAAAATAACTGATGTGTTCCCCCAAGTTTGCCTTGAGGAATCCACTGAAACAACTCACATGCTGTTCAAAGTCATATCCTGAAAGAACAACATTTCACATGGGATATGACTTGAACCTAAGGTGAAGACTCGGAATCTGAAATGGTGGTATGTGACGACGAACCGAAGTGTTGGCCAACGTACCACATCTTTAAGTTACACACAGCCAACGTTGCTGAGAAACCAAACCTAAAACCCAAACCGACTGATGCTTCTGCAGCCTCACCTTAGCTGGAAAACCAACTTTAGCAGACCAAAAACCCCTTCCAAGTCACAAAAAGCCGTAACGGACTATTGACTCAGTTATTTATGAAGGCGCTGTCAACTACTTAAGATACAGTGCTCAAGAAGCTGGTATGATGCTTAGAAATCGACCATGATCCCTTATAACATATGCTGCTTTTGAATGAAGACTCTAACAAGTACTGATTTTCGTTTGTATCCCTGAACTAAACAACACCCAAACGACAACAAAGAGATGCATACCTTGCTCTTTCAGCTTTGGTAGTAATTTGTCCAGTACTACCATCTTGCCACTGTTGGTGACCAAATGCATATCTGTTGTGTAAGGTGGACCAGGTTCTGCTCCGTCAAAGAGATAGGGATGATTGCAACATTTTCGCAGTTGCATTAGGATATTCAGCAGTCTCATTTTGTCCAGCTTTCCAGCAGAATTCAAAATATCTATATCCTTCATTAAGATTCTTGTATACCTACATGAAAGAAAGAAATAAACCCTTTTGAAACTATAAAACAAAGTTGTCCTTCATTTAAATAACATGGTGTATTCAAAAGCTCACCCCTTCTAACTTCATTGGGTAACTCACTCTTATCTGCACATTTTTATCTTCATAAAAGTGTCACAAGAAAAATAAAGCAGGCATCTAGTATAGTGTAAGGAATTAAATCGAGTTCCGTGCAATAACCAAGTCACAAACAGCACGTTCCTTCTAAGCCTCTGCCACAGCACGCTCAAGTGTCTGAATTACCATTCTCGTTGCATTTTGCTGAGACCCACGTAAATTTTCACTTCCTTCTTTGGAGGTAAACTTTTCTCTACATCAGCCTTAATGCGACGTAAAAGGAATGGTCGTAAGACCTGAAAGAGATTGCATCATTAACTGTAGTTTGGAAACTAAACGTTGAACCAATCAGTAACAGCACTGCAGATATTCTCTCCTCTACATCCTCCAATGCCAGAGCTTTAACCCGATCATCTGAAAAAACAATCACTATAGGCAAGCTATTATATATGGAAACATATATCAGTTTCCTTTGGAAGACTCTGAATCTTCTAGGTCGTGACTTTCAGGACAAGACTTGTAAAAATTTTTCAGTATTTTAGTAGAAGGCTCCTGAACGTTTAGGTGATTTTTTTTAAAACCTTGCTTAACTGAAATCTTAGCAGTGCCTTGAAAGCTAACGTTTTAAATGCGAGTATCTTCAGAACGTTGAGAGCCAGAAGAATATACTCTTCCTCTCTGGAAAACAACTTTTTTTCCAAAAAACTGACATCCTTTAAGTTTTTCTGAAAACCGGACGCAGTTTCTGGAATAAGCTGTTATGCCTAGTATTTCATCACAAGAAGTATTAGAAAAATTATAACCTAACTTAGGTAAATGTAACACACAAAAAGCACGGACACTTACCATATGGAGACGCTCCACCAACTTTTGATCCCCTAGACAGTTGTTCGTATCAAACCATGAGTCAAAGTCCTGCATCAACAAAATAACTGACATGTAAGAGCTGTTCTCCCAAGGTGCACTATCATTATAATGGGAAATAGATACAATTCAAGCAATTCTGTTAAGCAGCAGATAAATAACCACAAAGCCCCTTTTGGTGTAAAAAAAAAAAAAAAAAAAAAAAAAAAATTTGAAGTAAAATTCTAGCGTCACGAGGCTTCCGCTTCTACAGCTGTCACAAAGAAGTAATGAAACACTATTCTGATGCAGTTCTCTTGCTAGGCATAAGTACTACTTAGTGAAGCCCACCGTGGACTACACAACATCTCCCAGTTCACGGGAAACAAATAATACGGCGACTTCCAGTTAAAGGTAAGAACTGAGTTGCTTTACCAATATTTAAGCCTACTGTGATACGCAGTAGAGATCATCTTCACAGTGTAATTTGAAACTACTCTGCCCTGGTGAGGCCTCATCTGGAGTACTGCGTCCAGTTCTGGGCTCCCCAGTACAAAAAAGACAAGGATCTCTTGGAAAGAGTCCAGCGGAGGGCCACAAAGATGGTGAGGGGCCTGGAGCATCTCTCCTATGAAGAAAGGCTGAGTGATCTGGGTCTGTTCAGCCTTGAGAAAAGGAGACTGAGAGGGGACCTGATCCAGGTCTATAAATATCTAAGGTGTGGGGGGCAGAATGGCGAGGCCGGACTCTTTTCAGTGGTGAGTGGAGACAGGACAAGGGGAAATGGCTGGAAACTGCAGCATAGGAAGTTCTGCACAAATGTGCGCAAGAACTTCTTTACAGTGAGGTGACGGAGCACTGGAACAGGCTGCCCAGGGAGGTGGTGGAGTCTCCTTCTCTGGAGATGTTCAAGACCTGCCTGGATGCCCACCTGTGCGACCTGCTGTAGGGAACCTGCTTTGGCAGGGGAGTTGGACTCGATGATCTCTGGAGGTCCCTTCCAACAACTACAATTCTGTGATTCTGTGATTCTGTGAAACACCTCGGATCTGCAGGGCTCACAGTAGCCCTTAGGAACGGCGAAGCTGGAAACTTTAGTTTACCTACTATTGGTACAAGATACGATATTGGAAGCGCTTACCGACTGTCAATCGATCACTATAAATAACTGATAATCCAAACTACACACGCACAGATGATGAGGTCTATTTTCAAATTAGTTTCACTAATGGCAAGGAAGACTTACTTCAGACGAATTGAAGACGTCTGGCAAAAGGAAGTTAAGAAGCGCCCAGAGTTCATGTAAGTTGTTCTGAAGTGGAGTTCCAGTTAGCAGCAGCCGATTTGTGGTCTTGAATTCTCTCACTATTTCTGATAACTGAAGGAGATTGAGACAGCAGTGATTATAAATACATTACTACTACTGCTGTCACTTAGCAACACAGAAAAAAGCCTCTATCAGTAAAAGCATAAATTACCTTTGATTTTTCGTTTTTAATCCTGTGGGCTTCATCTATGACTAAATATCTCCAGTTAAACTTCTTGAATACTGATTTTTCTTTGATAAGCATTTCATACGACGTGACACAGACATCCCACTCTCCTGGCAACAACACGTCTCTGACAAAGGCAGCCTAGACAGCAAGGTGACAGTTCTTTAGTGAGGCTTTGTCAAAACTAAAACAGAAAGAACAGTAACGCTGCCAAAATTAAAAACAGAACGAACGGACAAAACCATTGCGGCTAAACTGGGAAAGGTGACAGAGTTCATTTAACGTACAACCACTATAAGGACATACAGTTGTTAAGAGGTTAACTCACGTCCGGGAGAAAGGCAGCCAAAATCAAACTTTGGGATTCTAAAAAGACATGCTGCAAAACTCAGAGTACCAGATCTGGATCGCTGACTTCCAAAGCTATTTCAAAGTTTCAGAATTTTTGTCATTTCCAACCCAACAAACATCAAAAGTAGACCCGAGTGCCCTTAAAATAATAATTTAAAAATTCTGCTGCCAAAAGTGTGAGTTTAATGCCACCAGCAATTACTCCCTCCATAAATAAATCCAGCTGACAAATCTATGATGTGCCATCACAGCCCGTGCTTTTCAAAACACAAATTTTCTTCGCTGAAAAACTAGCAAAGAACTGACGATACTTGAAGTAACAAAAAACAAATGAATGAAATACTAAGGCCGTAAGTAGCTGGACCGTATCTTCTAATTGACACAATTCAAGGCAAATAGGATTAGCAGTTTTTTTCCAACATTAAGGTGACCAACATTTCCAGAAACCATTCCTCGATGGGAGCCCACAGCCCTCCTAAAAACCAGTTACGCTCCATACGATAAACCGTATGGAGCAGAAAACAAATGACTTCTATCCAGAGGCATCTGAAACCACACAAATGAAAGCATTTTAATTGTTTCTGTTGCTCTACATGGGAAGAAACGTAAGGCGACAAAGCCACAGCTGCAAAACACACGTGTGAATTCTGAGCCGGTCATATTTTAAGTAGGAAGCGCTTGTGAGTCTTAAACTATTCAACAGCTAGAAATCCAATTTCCTCCCCTGTGAAAGAAAGGTAAGAGCAGCAGGATCGCATGCTGGATTTACTGCGTGTGAATACAGGAACAGTAATAACATCCAAACTTACTCGCTGGTCTTTGTCACCTATCAAGCACACTGCTCGAAGCGTAGGTACCCATCTCTTGAATTCATTCATCCAGTTATGTAGGGTGGACTTGGGAACTAACACCATGTGAGGACCAGGAATATTTCTGTAGTGTTTCATATATCCAAGGAGAGAGATTGTCTGCAGTGTCTTCCCAAGACCCTTTAAAAGATATTAACATGTCAGGAATACGAGATCTCTCTGCAAACACCTTTAAAAAGCTCAGCAGGGTGCTCAGAGAACGCCATACAAAACGCAGCAGCCTCAGCAAGCGGATAAGATACATTAAAAGACAACAAAAAGCATCAACACTTCAGTTAATGGAAGCTTATGTATCTTCCCCCAACTTTACAATAGAAAAAGTCCTAGAGCAGCATTTTCAAATGTGGAATTTTGGAGTTAGAAGTCTGTCTTTTTCTTCAAGTAAGACCTTCTAAATAGTTAAGAAAGCAATATTTGGAGCAATTTATTTTTGTAGATTAGGTGCGCTCAGCTTATTTATTTAGATGTCAATGTTGTAAACTGACATACGTATTCTCTTAAACTTGAAATTAAGCATATAAGCGAAGACACTGGTAAGGTAAACGTATAAAAGAAAAAAACCAGACACTGAGCTGCTTCAGAATGACTTTCTTAAGCACTGTTGGCTATTCAACAGCTACCCTGCATCTTCACCACGTCGCTATAATTAAAACAAAACTGAAAATGCTCAAAACCCAGATGATCCACGTTATCCAAATAATTCAAAAGATTGCAAGACAGATAAATGGAATTTAAGAAACAAGAAAACAAAACCAAACATGAATGCAAGTCATTTTGCTTCCAAAATTCAAGTCTTTGCCTTCAAAATGACCACTTTCCACCTGCTGTGAGATACGCAAGGTGTTTACAGGCAACGTGAAAGGTATTAATAAATTCAAAATAACTTATTATAAATAAACTAAAAATATTTAGTAATAAACATTTGAACGCCTCAATCCAAAACGGATTTTGGAATAGCACAAATGCAAGAACTTAAAAAGTTCCCCGCTCTTCTTTGTTAATGCAAGCTCACTCCACTCGGAACTAAGTAAAGAAAATCCTCTGTTCAAAAGCAGGTATGCTGAAGAAAACTCCTGTTCTATTTCAAAATTAAATGTCACGAAATAATAACTTGAAGTTATTTGCCTCTAATTTACCTTGAAGAAATTTTATTATACAGAAGAGCAGCTATCGGGAAGTTGTGAGAAATGCATTATAAAAAATATAATTCTGGTGGTATTTTTTTTTTTTTTTTTTTTTTTTTTTCTCCCTTATCAGCTCCTCATAAAAATCGGTACAATTAAAATCACTTCAAGGACACAAGTCCGTCTGCCTCTCAAACCGCTGGAATTTATTTTCCCTCTGTCTCTCATCCTTCAGGGAAAAAGAACAAGAGTGAGCAAAAATACTACGGCCAGCACCGACTGCGTTGTCCACGGCCATGGTGTAAAATACCATTTTAGTCCCTGATTACATCTATCCTGGAAAGTTTCCCACTGGTGCAGTTCTTCCTGCTGGGCACATCAATCCACAAAGGCCATGCATACGGTGCTGTCTCTGCTGCGTATCCTAGGAACAAAAAGCGTGTGCGCATTTCTTGCTCTTTTCATACGCGATGCCCTCTTTGCAAGGGCAGCCTCATAATACCACAACAAGATTGTTGTGACGTCGAGAAAATGAAAAGAATGTATCACTCCATGGAACGCCTCACCCTAATTTCACTTTTCTAAAGTTTAACAGATTCCTCTTTGCATGTCTGTTTACAAAAGTGTCCGCATTTATTTGAATTAACATACCTGTGAAATTGCATTAAGATTAGAAATCTAAAACAGAAAAACAAAATTGGGAAAAACATGTTGTATTTTAAAAATAGAATTAAAAAAACGTCCACAGCTGTACTAAAACTCCATTGTTTTACAGGTGTTCACAAGCCCCCCACTAGAAATACAGGTTCCATACATACCATTTCATCTGCTAGGATACCATTGATGCCATTTTCATATAAAGAAATGAGCCAGTTCAATCCTCGGACCTGATAATCACGCAGCTTTCCCCACTTAACATCTAAAAGATGTAAAAGAATAGACAAAGAATGAGGGTGGTGGTAAGAGGATGCCCAAAGAGGCTGTGACTGTCCCATTCCCGGAGGTATTCAAGGCACGACTAGACGTGGCTCTGGGCAGCCTGATCTAGTGGCGGGCAACCCTGCCCACAGCCAGGGGATTGAAACTAGATGTTCTTAAAGGCTCTTTTCAACCCAGGCCATTCGATGACTTGGGAAGATTTGTCCCAAAGAATTTCACCTTTCCTTGCGTGCCAACTGACATTCACCTAAGCTACAGAACTAATTCAAGTGGTAAATATGCAGTTCCAAGGACAAAGTAGACTGGAGACAGTGAAAGGCTAATTTTGTTTCTGATTTTGGAAACGACACAAATTATACAGATATTCCAATTTTATGATCCCCCCAAAATCAGAACACTGTTGCAGTGGAAATGCTGTCACGGCTTGAAGCAGTGATGGAGCACCTGGCGGGAAGGCGGGGCCAACCCAGGGGAGCTCAGCTGCATGCAATGTACCTGAGTGACTGGAAGGGGTGGAGCCAGGATCCATCCCTTCCCAGAATTCACTTAAGGGCTGGCAGTGGAGGGGAGGGAATCACTCTGGAGATCCCTACGTGCCTAAAACCTTCTGAAGGTAAGCAGTTTTTTTTCCCCTTATTTCTATGTCCACAGCTGTTGTGTTAGAGAGAATCCTCATTTGCTGCAGCCTGGGATCTTGCTGTCCCGTCATTGCTGAGCTTTCCATCACGTTACAAGAGCGCTACGTTAAAGTAGCAGAAAATTAATTTCTCTGTCAAATAGATGGATGCTATTTTGTACTTCAAGCTGAATCACAAGAGCTAGAACTGTGAGAATACTTAAAGCTAGCTCTTTCTTAGTAACAACGGTATACCAAATGGATTTCTAAAGGACAAGACTGACTGGACCATCTTTTTAGCCTGAATATAAAAGCTCCCCTGCCAGCCTATTTTGTTCCATCAGAGTGGTGCTGGTTTTCCTCATACCTAGTTGACTCTTTTTCTCACTGACTAGCATGAAAATAAATTCCTGTTTAATCTTGACTTTCAGGCTTGACTTCTGAAGGGGAAAACACTTTGGGTAGGGGAAAAAAAATAGAAGAGGAAACGCACATGATGGAGATTCTTCGAACCGAGTGCAGACATTGGTTGTCTTGGAGCTTTCTGTTAACAGCTCCTCATCTTCTTCCTGTTCTGTTCTACGATGGCGATAGCTGAAAGTGCAAGAAAGAAGTAAGTTTACGGTTGAACTATTTCAAAATTTAATGGGTAAGCATGAACACCTGAAGAAGCTTCTCGCTTCTTCAGGTGAATTTAGAGTTCTCAAGAGAACTCTAAAGGTAAACTGATGAATTGAAATGCTTTTAACTCTTTAGAACAGAAGCTTCTTATGATAGGATGCCTGCTAGATTGTGACTCGCGTTGTGAGCAAGGTCAAGTGTTAGGGCAAATGAAAGGGCTAAAAACACAAAGCCACTGCGCACCAGTACTGGTCTTGAACTACAAGCCAGGAAATGACACCTGTGCTTCAAGGTTCTGCAACATCTGCCAGAAGCTGCAGAAGCAGTGCAGACATACAAGCTGCAATGAAGGCAATCCACTTTTGTAGATGCGATTTTCAAGGTGCCTCTAAGACAGTGACATTGTGTTACTCATGAACTCTTACAAGCTACAGATGTGACTGCTTTATTCTTCTGCCCCAGCTTCTCTAGGTACTGGAATACTTTCAACTGTGACAGTACTTTGCCACCTCCATAGATGTCTTGTAACTCCTAGAATTCTTAGACAATTTACAAGCTACGAAGTAGTCGGGGAAAAATATCCACAGTTGTACAGTGTAAAACACACCCAAATGGGACAAAAGCTGACAGGGTTAACTTATGCTTCTAAAACACAATAAAATCCTTAATTACAATACAAGCTGATCTACATGTCATCACTCACTCGCCAACTGACAGCAAGTTCTGCTTCTCATCCTTCTTTATTCGTGGACGTCCTGGTTTCATTTTCAAAGGTGAAGTTGGAGTTTTCTGAGCAGCAGGCTGAATGAAGTGAGCAAACAGCTCAGTCTGCTTCAACAGATACTCAAATCTGTTTGCTCTGTCTGTTTGCTGTTGACAAGGGAAATTAAGCAGAAGAAGTGTGAGACGTTACAATATGCATTCATTTAAAAGATAAGACAACAAATGCTTTTTGAACAATAACAATTCCCATATCTTCAAATACATACCTACAATAACAAAAAAGAGATGATTAACATCGGCAACGTAACTGTTGCTGACAGATCCTTTCACTAAGTCACGGCTAGCTGCTGCTGCCAGTGTTAGGATCAAAGCTGTCAAACAGACCTGCCCTAAGACTGAATTCTGACTGGTACTAGGAGCGTGCGAGTGTCGCTAAACAAGGCAGCACAGCCCCTTCAACAACCTCCTTCCATTAAAAATTACTGTCCTATTCCCAGAGCTGTACGCCCACCCACCACGCACAGAATTCTGCACCGAACTCGTTCACCTCACCAACCTGGCAGCAACCATTCTCTCTGCTATCACAGTAGCACCCTAGCTGCTTAGTGTGGTGTCAGATAAGTATGAGAGTTGGCATGAAAAGGGGCTGGGACAGCAGAAACGCCCATCGCTAGAGCCAGTAAACCGATTTCAGCAATAAAGGGCCATAACACACGTTCAGCCCAAGATGACAGAGTGCACCCCTTGATACGAGTCACCATTTTTGCTGCACAAAAAAGATTTTTTTTCAGGAGACAATACCTAAAAGGTTTAGAGCCTCCGAGACTGTTTGGAATCAACATATCTTCCAAGCATCCTGAGGTTACAGGAACTTTAGAATAGGCAACAAAAACAGAAGGCAGCTCCAATTTTAAAAGCAACCACTCAGACCTTCTGCCGGCTGCCACAACGTAACCTGGTATTTAGTAACATGCACAGCTACAGGAAGCCATTTCTTGGTAAAAAGGAACGCGTTCCTGACTTTAGCAAGAGCAATGCCAGCCCTCTGAGTACATGCCTCTTGAAGCAGATCCTGTGCTACATGAAAAACAGAAAGATGGGATGAGAAGAGACAAGAATATCCTCTATGTACTAGAGGAGTCAGAAGGACTCTAACCACAGTTACAGCTTGACTGACACAGCTGAAATCCACAGCCAATAAACAGTTCCTGTTTATTCCTCATCGACTGCTTTTATTTACACTGTAACTGTTTCTGAAGTCTAAACTAGCTGAGATTTTACTGCTATCCAAGCTGCCAACCCTTGTTTGTTCCACTGGGTGCACGAAAGATAAATACAAAATGCATTCTGGAAGCTTCCTCTTTCTAACACATTTAGCAAGGAAATGGCCATAATTTTTTGGCGGCGCACAAATACGTCACAACCGTTTTCAAGGTGCTTCAGGGCGTTCCCTTAAGAGTTGACAAATGTTGTCTGTATCTTTAAGGCGGGACACAGACAAGAATAGGTTGCACTACACAATCTTGAGCTGTTCTTCAACCGACAGAGACAGAGAAACTTTTCCTGTTTTCTTTTACAGTGCATCTTCTGACTATTTTTACAGTAAAATACAGTCTTCCTTGTCGTCGTGTCTATTTACAGCCTGGAGGAAACAAATCCAAGTTTGCCTTCTACTAGGAAGTAGCACAAAGAAATTAGCAGAAGACTGGGTTATTTTCAGTGCTAAGAAGAAACACAGGAAGTAGCAGATGACAAGAATCAGTTTCGCTTTGCTATGAAGAAATTCCACATGTACTCACAGGCACTGGGATCAGGAGCGGGAAAACACGAAGGAACACAGAAAGAAAACGTGAGACAACGTTAAGGAGCGGAAGGCTGTATCTCCTACATTTGGGATATCATGGAAGGAAATATAGGACATTTTCTCCTATCTAATCTGAGACATGGAATTACCCACTCTCAAGTTTGAGGAATCTAAACTGGAGCTTCATAAAGAACAAATTGCAATTCTGAAAAGCTAATAAAACCCCTTTCAGTCTAAACAATGTGAAAGGGCTGAAGAGCTGGAGAAGGCTTACAGTCAGCACTCACACTAAACAGCAAACCTCTTCTCAGCCTCCTGCGAATTTTCAAAGCTAACTTTTATTTACTTAACTCATATACTGTACTGCTTGAAAGAAACTCCCTATTCTGAAGTGCCCTGCCAGAGAACATTTCAACTGAGAATGAACACAGTGACCACTCAAAGCCTTATGTTCCCCCCCCCTTTTTTTTAAAAATCATTTTACACTCCTCACATTAAAATTCATGTACTTTTCCTACAGAAGACTCCTACTCCTGCAGTTCAAAAACAAATTTGATTGTTGTCCTGTGCTGAACAGCGATACGTAAAAGATCCTAGCCTTCAACTGATGCCACATACTGAAGAAAATGAAGTAGCAGCCATTTAGGAACCAAGAGAGAATCCTTCTGACTGAGAAAGGGAATGATCAACTCTTTGTTATCCTCCTTGTCTACAACTGTACACCCAACCTCAAAAGCAACGCAACCAATTCCTTTTCCACTTCTTAAATTTAAGACACTGGAATACTTCTCATTACATGATTTTGATAAGCCTGGGGCACTTCAAAGCTGCTCAATGTTTCTGAGACAAAGCAAAACACATTCACAGTTAGTACCATAGACCACCACAGGGAAACACAGAACAGAATGCTGAAAATAAAAATAAAAATGGGTTTCGTTTTTTTTGTTGGTTTTCTTGTGTGTGTGTGCGTGCGCGCGTTCAGGTGGGTGGGTGGGTGGGAAGGGGTTATTTGTTTTAAATTACTCAGATATTTCTGAATGACCCAACGAAGTCTTACAAAGCCAGTTACGAGATATAAAAAGAGCAGAACACTAAGTCTATTCTAACAAGTGCCTAAGTACAGGACAGCTGTATGCATTTCCCAGTGATACGTACCATTTTCTCTTCATATGTAGGATCTGCTTCCTGGATTTCTTTTGGTTTTCCTGGTGACGCATCATTAAAAGATTCCTAAGATGAAAAAGAATTAAAAACAACTTATTTTCTGAGTAAGAGAACATACCTATGTCAAAGAGAATAAGCTCGCTGCAAACTACCATCTATCCACATCAGATGGCACATCCACCTTTCGCTGCTCTGATACAGTTAGCTTCGTATTACAGTAAAGCGATCTGGAGCTGGATCAGAGATCCCTGCCACAGGGTGTGGGACAGAGCTCGCCCTCCCTGACCCACTTCAGCTCTATCGTAACTGCATCCCACCCGGGTGGATGAGGGACCAGCTGCGGTGCAGCAGCTCGGCAGGCCACCTCAGAGTGCTGAGCCAACGCCTCCTACAGCCGGCTCCTGGAAGTGCTGGGGAAAGAACTAGCTCTGGTCCTGAAGGAAGAGCGCTTCCCAGTGTTTCCTTTTTCCAGCATATCCCAATTTCTCATCGTACTCTATCAAAGGAACAAATACAAATAAGAACCTGGGCTGCAGCTCTGTCCTGAAAACAGCACAGAAATTTAGAGAAACCGCACTTTTCTATTGTTTGGTTTGAAAAGTCAAACAACCGTCCGTGTCAAACAGAAGTCCTGATAACCACGGACACCACCGCTGCTAATAGGAGAACACGCTGGCAGGAGGGCAGTCCTCCCTTCAGCCCATTCCTGCCAAATCCTTCACCCAGTGCCTTCCACTGTGCCTTCTGACCAGTGTGTTTTTGTCCTTGTCGTGCCTGTAACCAGGTTAGTTCTTTCCCCATCATCTCCCACACGTAATTATTTCACCTTCTGCTCTCAGACCCCAAAGGACAGGGCAACCATTCTCCACTAAACCGCACTAAAACAGCACGTTGCACAGCAGTTCCTGAAACGCTCAGAAACAGAAACAAGCACACAGTGCCCTCAGAACCGCCGTTAACCATCTCGTTAACCATCTGTTCGGCTGAGCCCAGCCAGAGCTGAACGCAGTCCTTCCCAGCCAGCAGAGAACAAAGGCAGAAGTACAAAACACCACTAAACAAAGGGAGGCAAAACACGGGGTGTTTGTGGGCGGCTCCTCGCACAACTCTGCAGGTACAGCCCACGGAAATGGAACAACCCTAAGGCAGGTCGGCCAACATTCAGAGAAGGCAGAGTTAGGGCAAAAGGTCTCCTAACCTTATACCGAACCTTTCTATTCTCCTCCCGCTGCACTTAGCTGACAGCCGGTCACCACAGGGCCGTTGGAACTTCCGTGCCAAATTCCTCTTTCTGCAGATACGCCTGCAGCAAGGAACACGGGGCACGGCAGCACGCCGCCAGAGCTGCTCACACAGCTACAAGCCTCAGCCGGAGAGCAGGAAGCCGCCGTGCCTCCGAGGCGCTCGGGACCACCGAGACCCGCCCGAACAGAAGCTTCGCCGAGCAGAAGGCTCTCCCTTCCCCGCGCAGAAGGAACCGACCAGCGGGCCCTGAAGGAGCCCGCGCCTCGCAGCTCCCACGCGGCAGCCGCAGCCCGGAGGCGCCCCGTTCCCGCAGGTTGCGGCAGGACCCGCTTCCCACAGCGCCGCGGCTCCTCGCTCATCTGGAAAACACGGCGAGGCGCTGGGATGGCGGCGTGACTCAGAGCTCCGCGCGGGGAGCAGGACCGACCGGTTTCCTCCTATAGCCACGGACACAGAGCCGCGATAAAACCCACATCTCTAGGAGCCGCAATAAGCACCTGCTGCCAAAACAGTAATAAAAAAGCGCCAAGAACCCCTCCGCAACTCCCTCCCCTCCCCAAAAAAGTTAAAGACCGCTTCACAGCGCCCAAGTTTCAGCGCCGCGAACTCGCTGCCGCCAGCGAAGCGTCCGGCGGGGGAGCGTTACTCGGAAGCAGCGCGAGGCGAACCCACGCGGGAGCGGCCGCGAACCGCATCGGCGGTGAAGGACCCCCCGCCCTGCCTCAGTCAGCCCCAGCCGGCCGGCTCCTCCGCGGCGGCGGATGGCTGCGCGCGGCTCGGCCGTCCCGGGTGCGGCGGGCCGCCCCCCCCGCAGGCGCCGCGACGCACGGCTCGGCCCCGCGCCCGCCCCTCCATTGTCTCCCGGGCCGCCCCGCCGGCCCTCGTGGCGGGCACCTGCCTCCGGCGAGGTGCGCGGGGCCGCCGCCGAAACGCGCCTCACCTCCATCGCGGCGCCGGCTCCAGCGGGCCCGGCGGGAGCCGTCCCCGCCGCCTCTCCGCCGCCGGCCCCCGGCGGCGCGGGCGGCTCGTCCGGCGGCGGCGGTCCCTGCTGCCCGGCGGACATGATCCCTCTCCACAGACGGCGCTCGGGCGGGACGCGGGCCGGGCCAGCGCCCGGCTGGCTGCGCGCCCGCGGCGGGCGGCCCGGCGGCGGGGTCGGGCCGCTGCGATCAGAGCCCGGTGCGCGACCGGCGACAGAGGCCCGTCCCGCTGCCGCCCCGGCTTTCTCGGCGGGATCCCACCAACCAGGAACCGAGCCGGCAACCCGCTCTCGCGAGAGCCCGGCCTCAACGTGCGGCGCGGCGGGAGCGAGCGCGTCGCGAGCCGCCTCCTCCTCTTCCTCCTCCTTGGGCGGCCGTTGGCGCCGCTCCTCTCGCACCCGCCTTCGCGAGCGCGGC
Source organism: Lagopus muta (assembly GCF_023343835.1). Taxonomy (NCBI): domain Eukaryota; kingdom Metazoa; phylum Chordata; class Aves; order Galliformes; family Phasianidae; genus Lagopus; species Lagopus muta. The sequence goes on along the minus strand of NC_064436.1, from coordinate 11,262,534 downwards.
CACGCAACAGCCGGACGGGGGCGGGGCTGCCTCGCGCGCACGAACGGCTGTGCGGGCCGGTAACGGAGCGCCGCGTGCTGAGGGCCGCGCGCGGTGGGGGGGGCGGGGGAAGGAGGCGGGACCAGCGCGGTGGCGTCACGGGTGCGCAGGCAAAGCCGGCTGGTAGCTCGGCCGGGGCACACATGCGTGCTCGTCCGCGCCAGCTGCTCGTTGAGGCAGAGCCCGCGTCCCAGCACGCTGCACGCACCGTGATGATACGTCGCTCCGCCGCAGGTGCGCCTGCCTCAATCTGCTGTTAATGGGCGCACGGAGCTGCCCGTCCCACGCCGGGACAGTGCTGCTGGGATGGCAGCTGTGACATGAAATTTCCAAGGAACGGAGGGAATCGGCTTTGACACCGCGATCGTGGCACTCAGTTTCTGAAAACAAGAATAACACGGCAGAAATGTTCAGCTTCCCCAGAATAGGATTTTTCAACTCATGCTTTCTACTGCTTGTTTTCCATCACCGCACAGGAGAGCCCAGTGCCGACCGGCACCCTGGCACTGTAAGCAGTAGCTGATTACACCCCTTTTATTCATTTAGCTACCTGTACTCATCTAACAGGCCCCTGGGTGCAGGTTTTTACCTGCTCTCCTCCACTCCTTCCCCACAGTGCAGGCAGAATGGAGGGCTGGGAAGCACCACACGGTGCCCTTCCGATTTCTTACTCTATCTCCCAGGAGAAGCACTCAAAACCCTAGGTGGAAGATCCCTGGTGAGGAGAAGCGTGACTTTTAGGAAGAAATCAGGCACACGGGAAGAGTTGGGGATGTTTCAGCGTCAACATTTATTAGTTCAAAAATCATCAGGTCAGATCATACGGGCTGGTGGGAGACGAGAGAAGTTTTAGAGAGGGGGGGGAAAATAGCATCTCCGTCCTAGCCTCATCGAACCTGGCCGTCGAGCAAGGCAGTGTGTGGTGTTGAGATCCTTGTGGGCCTCAGAAGATGATCGTCTCTATGGTAAAATTATTTTCTCTTCCTGGATAGCTTATTTCTCTCTTCCTCTTTTATTATAGAGAAGACTCTTTGCTTCAAAGCTAAGATTCAATGAAGTGTCAGCCCCGAATCTTTCATTCAGATACAGTCAAGCATTGTTAAAAAAACATTCCAGCCAAAACCTCTCTATAGAGACAGGAAATAAAATTGGTCTTGCAGCTGTACAGAACTTGGAACATCATAGGAGTATTCCTTGATAACCCTAATAGGATACCTGTAAAAACACACGATAGACCCAAAGGCTTCTGAATACAATTTACTTCTCAGTGTAACTTCTAACTGTAGCACTAATTCACCCCTAATTCATTATTCAGCATAACTCTCCTGAAGTTGCCATGGACCCTGTATCACGGCAACAGTACAATACCATTAGGAGTCAACTCTTAGATGCAGTTTTTGGACAAACTATTTCCAAGTGAAGTGAATCGTACTGTGAAGCAAAAGAAAGTTACTATTGTGGTTTAAGCCGGCAGGGAGATAAACGCAGTGCAGCCATTTACTCAGCTCCTCCCCACTGCAAGACAGGGGAGAGAACTGGAAAAAGCGCAAGAACTTGCGGGTTGAGATAGACACAGTTTAGTAAGCAAGAATGAAAGTGATGAACAACACAGCTGCTCACCAGTAGCTGGCCAGTGCCCAGCAATGGCAAGCCCCTTGACCAACCTGCCCCACATTTTACTTATAAAAATGGTACCACATGGTATGGAATATCCTTATGCCATTTTGGGTTCTGTCTCCTCCCAGTTTCCAGTGCATGCCCAGTCTGCTCGCTGGCAGAGACAGAGAAAACCTCCTGGAATTGAAGATTCTGGGGAGAAGTCTTGTCAGAAAGACATGAAAAATCAAAGTAAAACTTCAAAGAACAAAGCACACAGGCAACAATAACACCAAGTACTCAATTCATTACAAAGCAGGGAAAAAGAAAAGACCTAGCAAAAATGACAGTCTGACATAAATACGTGATTAAAACAGATACAATTCTAGCCAACGATCAACCAAATGGGAGTAGGCTGGGCCAAGTTATTTCAGCAGCTCCGAGCAGAAGGCCGCAGCCAGCAAAATTGATGCTATTTAAAAGTGAGACTTTCTGAAGGAAACAGAAGGTCGTACAACTGCAGCTAATCTGAGATATGAAATGAAAACATTCTCACGTTCTGATGCTTGGTTTTTCTGCTTTTTCTAAGGTGCAAAGGTGCATTGGTGCTTGTGTTCTCTGGGTACTCCATCCCCCTTTTTTTTTTTTTTTTTTTTTTTTAATAAGAGGTATTAATTCCATATAAAGAACAGTCCTGTTTGCTTAGTTCAATGTTTCTGTCTTTTTATGCAAAGCACTTACTAAATGAAAGCCTCAAGGCAGATGTTAGAAATATCAACTGGAAACTCATCCCTAAGCTTTTGTGAAAGTACATTCTGCATTTATGCAAGTATACCCTGACCAAAAAAACCACCAGAACTAAAATCCTAATGAATCCACATGGCTAGTCACATTATCACAAAACTAGGTCTGTAATAAGCTTGCATAAAAATGTTTCAAGATTAGACCCGACCATCAATCAGCCTCTATTCTGTTTCTTGCCCAAGTCTTCTGAGGGGACCGAATCCCAGGTCAGCTTAGGTGGCTGGCTAAAGAAAAGGTAGAAAGGAACATTTTCGGATCCTTATAGTCGGTCTCATAGTTTAAAGAAAAGATCACTCTCTTTTCAGTAGGCCAAAATGTAAGAATACTCTACACAGATGCAAATCAACCACAGATACCAGTAGAAAAACCTGGGGATGGACAATTTGATGCATTATAAGATGCTGTGGATCCACTGTACTTGCATCCCAATGCTACACTTTTTTCCTTTTCCAACAAGTGAAGCAGAACCACTACCCACCAAACACCTCCAAGAACCTATGCAGTTTTCAGCCTCCTTACTTTCAAAAATTGTTGGTGCCCCTCTTGCACCGGTCACAAAACTTCTCACTTCTAATCTGAGTACTGGAACTACGAGTAGCTGCTCTCTACAGCAAGCCAACAAAAAGAAGGTCACTGCGAGATCGATGAGAGACTAAATCCCAATTTTGACCCACCCTTCTGCTTAATCATCTTCTTTTTTAGAAAGCCTTTAAAAGTGCTTCACGTGAAGCACACAAGCAAGCAGAACTAACAATAACAAAGAAGTGATGAATCCTGATTATGCAGCAAACAAATAGGAGTTAAAAAGTGTGTTTTAAGTACTTAATTCCTAAACTTGTACTTACATACCTCAATCTAAGTACAACTGTTTTCAGAAAATGGTTGGAACTTGTACTTGCTTTACCGGTGAATGCTTCATTGCCTGACTACGACAGCCTGCTCCTCAAATGATCAGTGGATTTATGTGCTTGGGAACTTGCAATCCTATTACACTCAATAACTTCTCAACACCACGCCTATCTAGAGATTATGGAGCACAACTGCACACCATTTGTTTTATTATTCTGGCTTAACTACAACTATTTTTCCAAGCTAAGTATGACATATATGTGTAACTATTATTGTTATAAATAATACACAGCAATACATATATATGTACATGTATTACTACGAAAACAACCTCAGCAAAGGCTTCAATCACCATTTGGGTGCAATTAACTCCAGACACACACTGAGGTACTCCAACAGGCCAGTCTGAGGCATCTCCACAACTTCCCAGCCAGTATCTTTTACCACTCACAGGCAAGGGAAGAAAATACTAAAATGATTACAATTAACTTGCATAGTGTGTGCAAATTCACTGCGCAACTGTACAAAACCAAGTAGAGATTACTTTCTGTGTATTTTTGTGCTATCTTCAGGGACTGTCTCTGACTGTCTCTTATTTAAAATCCAGTAGAAATTGATAATAAATAAGGCACCAATTCTACTCCTCCTCCTATTCTGTCCAAAAATAGTAAAGGCAACTTTCAGCTGCTCAGTTATATTTTTCCACATTCCCTAACAATGACCCACAAAGCAACCTGCTTTCTGTAAACTGGATTTTTAAGTAGAAATTGGTACTCTACCTGAAGCATTCTTAAAAGTGGTGTTCCTCACGCACATGCTGGACTCTGCACTGCTAGGTTATATAGCTACTCGCTAGCTGGTTATAGCTAGTCCAGGAACAGCTCAACTCTCCTACAATAAAAGGGCAACAGCTAAACCTGAATAAAATACTAAGTCATCATACTGTGAGCATGTTGGATTTTATCTCCTCAACCAAAAATGTTTTATTTCATACTCAAAAGTTCTCGGTCAATCGTCGGAGTAATGTTAAGAACGGTTCTGCTTCACATTACACCTTTTAAATATCTCCACAAGACTGGATTTCCACGCCACCTCCCAGCACGCAATCAGGACACCTGGATGGGTACACCTGGGCAAGTCCCATCTACATACCAGTACCCAGCAGCTGCAGCTGAAAAGAACCTTGAGCAGCATTTAATAAAAATCTTATGATAGCAGCAGCCAAATTCTTATGAGCTTTTCTAAAAACTGATGTGATATGCATTTTTTTCTGGCTTCACTGCAGATCCAACTTACTGGGAAAAGGCTTAGCAACAAAGCCTGTAAGAATCTTCAAACACATCCCAAGATTATTTGTACAGACTTTCTTTTTCTTTGAAAAAACTGAAGGAAAGCTTTCAGGGTTTCCATTTTAATTATTTTGTATTCTAGGTTCTGAAACCATGGGATTTCTTGTATGCAAGATCTTTGGACACATCTGGCTAAAATATTTCCAAATTAGTACGTTTTTTACTTCTCGTTTTTAAAACAGACGTAAAGGCATTGCCCCATGACTTGTGGTTTAGTAACAGCAAAAAAATATTTCTCATCTCACTAAGTTTAGCATCATGATGAGATACTTTCATAGTCCATTTCACCAAAATGTTCAGCGTTTCTGACGTCGTGCACAGACACTGCGGGTTACTCAACTGTACACTTCAGGTAACTCGTGTCCTGCTTACCAAGAAGTGAAATTGCTTCTGGCAGGTTCTTGGCAATACCAGCTTAATTATTTGCAGGTAGGCCAATAGTCATATACAGAAAGAAGGATGGAAGTCTCCCAAATGGGAAGGGCTCTCTGGCTGTACGGTACTCCTTCTCAGGAAGCAGCCTAGGTCACAACTACGCTTTCCCTTCAGTGGCAGGCCCATAGATGAGCAGAGAAGCTGCACCTGAGTTTACCTCCTTTGGACGCATGGGGAGCACAGGTGCAAACAATTTGCCCGTGTTCCCTGGACCAGCCACAGCCCTTTACCAGCTGCTCAATCATCAGTTCAAGCTGCGACCTAACAGCTCCCCTACAAATTGTTTCTTCTAAACAAGTGAAAACAAGCATACAACCTTTTTAAATCCTCCAAAACAAAGGATTTCTTAACGAAGATGTTAAATGAGATCCACTGGCATCAGAACGTTCTAGCTGTTTAGTAATATGTCAAGCCTCTCACCTAGTCATGCAGCAAGTACTTGCTCTTCTCCCACTTTTGTTACTAAACATTCATACCAAAGATGTCAGAACTTAAACATACACTGGGAAGCTCTCAAGGGCAATGACACTGTTCATAAGCAACTTTTTTTTTTTGTCCCACTCTGTACCTCACCAAACAGGAATACATCCAAGCATATCTGGCCACTTGTTTAGTTAAAACGGAAGCTTAACAAAAACCTCACAGCTTGGTCTCTGGCTCATCCACAGCCCATAGTCATAATGCTTTTGAGGAAGGTTTGCTCACAGCTAGTCATTACAAACAGTACTAAGCTTAAATTTGTTTGCAGTAAAGATCTTGTTCAGCTCTAGGTACAATAGAAAAGATACAGAGCTGCCCATCAGTCCCCATTTAGCTGTATGTAGCAATGCATTTCAAATGATACGTGACATTGCAAGACTGCAATTGCCTGCAAAACCTGTGTGTGTCACTATATCACAACTGCCACACTTAAGTGAATCGTCTTCTTTTTAATACATAAATAAAAATCTCAAGTAAAAAAAGATAATGGTCACGTTCATGTGTTTATCTTTTTCAACATCACTTTGCACACTTCTGGGAGAACATGACTACGTATCTGCATCAGCACTTTAAGAGCTTACAGTGATTAAGTCACACTGTGTAGAAGCGTAGCCAGTAGCCTTTATGAGAAAGCAATGGTTGAGATGATACAATAAGCCACCTTTAGGAGTCTATCTTACCGCACGAGGCGCTAACGTTTTCTTTTGATATGAGCAAGATCCAGATGCTTATTTGCAGTTTAAATTTGCTCATTTTAAATGGACGCACAGCAGTGAAAACTACACCCACACTATAAGATAACCCTGTTTTAGAGAAACAAGACAGAACCTCCTACCTGTTTGAAGAGGAACACTTGACAACACTGACAAGCTGCACCTTCACTGCTTTCTACTGGAGCTTCAACCAGCATCCACTCGTTAGTAGAGCGTCCTCACACAATTAGTAAATGGAAGTTGCACGCGGCTAAGTCTAGCTCTCCTTCTACCACTTTCAATTTTATAACTTACATTCTCCATTTAATATTCACACCCTTTGAAAATCCTAGAGCTCTGTCAAACCCGAAGCGCAAAGTCCCATTCTAGCTTTTAAGGTGAAAACGTGACATGTCGTCAAGAGTTAGCGTGTCTCTGCTTCTTTGGACTAAATGAAAGTAGGCAAGTTATTACTGGAAACAAGGGGAGAAAACAGCTTAGAAATTTAATGAAACCAAAGATAAATTTTAGCCTGTTACTTACATAGCATTACACTGCACGTTGGAAGCTATTATTTTCATTAAGAAGGAAAATGGTATAAAAATAGTAGAGTATAATTCGTAGTTGACACTCTGAATGCTGTCAAATTTTAAACGAAGAAAGAATAAGCAGAACCTGTAAAACAAGTACTGATGTCATAAAACAGAACAAAACTGCCTTGTATCAATTGTTCAGTAAGAGATGCCAGTCTAGGAAACTTTCTCTGAGGCATTTCTACTTCAATATCAGAGATGCTCAGGACACCTGAAAAAATACTACTGATACCTAAATACAAGTGTCAGTCAGTGCTCCATTATAAAAACCCACAGAGTTATTAAGTAATAAATAAATACACGCACAGAGCCAGTAGATGTTTCAAGGAAGGGTGGGTTATGAATAAAAAAAACAATTAGCACCCCTTCCAAAATCTCTTCCCCTAATGTGTCTATGGAGAGACAAAAGAAACAAGGTTGAAATAGGATTCTAAGATCCGGTGGAAGTGCTGGACCACACTGTATGACTCTTTCCCTTAACAGTAAGCATCAAAACAACTATGGCTGATAAACCAGAGCAGTGATTATCTCATCACTTCTGTTAGCAAATTAGAGGCAGCTCGGTGGAAGCGCTCTGCTATGACTGTACCAATAAAACGCTTAAAACTAGCATCCTAAACCAAAATTACCTTTACATTAAGCGTTCCAAGTATTTGATGTATCTGTGAGTGCGTCGGCCATCGCAGCAGTGAGGAACAGTTTATTATGTAGTAACAGTAACTTCAAAGCAGAGTTGAGTTTCACCTCCAGAGTCCGTCAGGACCTGATACGCTTCCCATCAAGCTTTCAAGGTCCCCTGGCTCACATCGCTTTTCCCAGCTCCCAGGAGGCTGGGACTCTGATTAATTTAGTTGCTCGCAGCAGGGTTTGAAAGCAGAGATTTGTTTTGAAAATTAATTCAACGTTTTTTGTTTTGACAGCTACGTAATGTACAATTTCAGAAAGTAAGCAGTTGAAATCTAGGCACTTTTACAAACACACTAATACCCAACTGCTGTTTAACAGGACAGAGCTTACACAACGAAACTGAACAACTTGATTTATTTAAAATTCACCTCAAAATCCATTTTTTAGCTTTTTTTTTTTAATGAACATTCAAAGCATCAAAATATTACTAATTTTAAAAGAACCTTCGTTAAAAATAACATAATTTACGTATGATAGATTGTGGTTGCGAGGGGAGAGAACCAACGAACGGTAGATTAGGCACAGTACTAAGGCCAACATGTCAGAAAACAAAACAGCTGCATACTCAAATTTTAAGTGACCTGGACAAAATAAAACAATGGGGGGGGAAACGAAACCAATAGCTTACTCAAGGGCAGTTGTAGGAAAAAATAAAAGCGTTAGTAAGTTTACTATCTAAATCTATCCTGTTCACGTATTTAAACAGCTCTATTTTCTTCCATATATCAAAAAAATTGTTTCTAAATCAAGGCAGATTATTATTTGGAACTGTCATAGTAAAATAAGGGATCACAGTATACAGAGCTTAAAATCCTGTACCAGGAAAGAGGAACGAGTGGTTTACGAGGGGATCATTTAAGTACATGATCTAATTTTTAAAACGGAGATATAAAATATCAGTTGCATAGGGATTTAAATATAAGGCCAAGCAGGAGATTAAAGTAAAATACAGATCGTAAGAAGGGCACTACGGTGTCAAAACATAGCATTTCCATTTGAATTAATGTCTAATTCAAAATCACAGTATTTTGCTAGTACTATAAACAGTGAATGTCAAACTGTCCCGTTAATCTTGAACTGAAAACCGACATTAGAACTTCTAAACAGTACAAAACTAAAGCTCACTGTCTAAACCTGATCAGTGTGTTAGCACAGTAGTGCTTGGTACGTACCTGATTTATATACTCTACCTTCTGTAAATAATATAAAGGTTATTTCTTGTTAATAAGTGTGAGATCACAATATTACTGCATGCCATCAGTGGTTTGCAGGCTTACTTGATATTTAATTACTCAGTCTTAAAAAGTGTGAGATCCCACCCTGCAGAATCTTCACCTATCAAACACAGAACACTGTCATTAATAAAATACAATAGAAGTTCCACCGCTAACAACTAACATATGAGCCAGTATTGTAGGTCTAAACCCAGTATAGGTCATTATTATTAAATCACAGCAATTTTTGTTAGGAAGGTAACCTGCAGACTTCCAAATAATCTTTTGCATGTATTAAATATAAACAAGTACGTAACTAACGGTTACCTCTTGACACTTCAAGTAGATTATTCTATTGTGAAAGCATTTCTGCAAAAAATTGATTTTAAGTTGTTAAAATGAAGTTCAAATATTCATTTCCATATCTACACGTAGCTTAATTAACCTAGAATTGTAAAGAATAGTAGTGTAAGGAAAAAAATTCTGCAAATGAATTAGGCATTAAGGGACACTAAACTGGGAATACCTGAACCAACATTGTAACTGAAAAAGTGCATAAACATGGTAATACTACAAACGTGTTAACTACAGAATGAGAGGTTTTCTGAAAGCAAAGTGGTACTATTTTACAGGTTATTTACAGGTTGCAAATTTTCCGGAGACCACATAGCCAATTTATGATCTTAAACTCCTCTGATGCTTATGAAGTGTCCTTTGGCTTCCATCCTACTCAGTCAAAAACCTATTCACACACCAGTGAATACCGTACAGTCAAGCAACAGGGCCATTATGGTTCTTTAAATCTTCAAAATTCATTCCTTTCCGTTCTTTGAAGAATAAGCAGTGTTTTCACTTCACGCTTTTTGTGGGCGTTTCTGATTCTGTAGACTGTCGCCCATCAGTCCATGCCTCTCGCGTGCTCTTCAGTGCAAGTGTTTTCTGCTGGTCAACTACAACATAATCAACTCTTTCATCTGCCACACTGCTGCCTGAACCGCTGCTCTTTTTCTGGATAAAGGCAAGAGAGAATGAAAAAAATAAGTTAAACTAATAATTTATTCATTAGAAAATTAAGTACATATCCCAAACATATAAAGAACAAGCACAGGCTTCTCTGGAGAGTGTGACAGAGCCCCTCTGATTCACCTGAGGACAAACTAAATGGGGTGATACGGCTGGAGGCTCTTTCCCAGCAGCTACTTGTAAGGAAATCCCAAGCCGCTTGTGCCGATCATTCGAAAAGTCAGGACGTGCTTACCTTACGAGGCGGGGTAGATTTTCCTGAATCTAGGTCCAGATCTAGATATTCTACTTGCTTATCTCCTTTAGGTTTTACCATGGGGCTGCTTCCTCCATCAAGACTGTTGCTTCCGAACAAATTCTGAAATTGTAACATAAAGAACTTCAGCTGCGATTGTACACAGTAACAACCCAAATTGACAAATATTATTGTCATTATTGTCAGCTTATTATTAACTGTCAAAACACTGAAGGTTAAAGAACTGAGTTTTTACGACCAGATAAGCCATGCAAGTTTTGTTGACGTTATGCAACAAGTAGATATAGTCAAATTAAACAAAAATGAAACAATCTTGAGCTTGGGACAAAATCAAAAGCCAAAGGGAGTGGACGGAAGGAAACCAAAAGCCGCCCCCCCAAAGTTAAGATTGTCACCAAATCAATCTGTACCTTCCACCTAATACCCCTTTCATACCATGAGGTAATAATGAATTGCTTTGGTGTTTCACATCTCAAGTTTAACATTTCTTAACTACAATTTAAAAAAAAGAAAAACTTAAAATTGCTATTAGGTATCTTAGAAGAATTTCAGCCTTTCACAGTAGCAAAGCTTCAAACACAACTTCTCAATTTCAATGAAAGCTATCGTAATTAAGCTTAAAACCAAAAGGTATTATTCAAGTTAATAAAACTAAAAGATTATCACTTTGGATAATTTGTGCAGGACTGCCTAAACTGAAGTCGTATTGCATACACCTACATTTCAATTAGCCCAGACTTTTACAACCTCACCTCCTCTGTCCTCTCCCAGCCTGATCCCTCCCTCTTAACAGGTGTTATAGGAACAGTACAATAGAAGGACTCTTCTCTAAAAGATAAAGAAAAAAAGGAAGACAGAGGGCAGCAGTCAGCAAAAAATGAAGAGGAAGGCAGAAGGACAGACAGAAGGGTAAGGCTGACAGCAACTTGAAGGAGAGAGCAGAACATTGCTGATTTTATTAAATAAAACAGAAGTGCAACATGTCCAAGTGATGATTCAATGCTGATGACAGAAAAGGATTTTAGAAGTATGGAATTCTCACTAAGATACAGCTGAAGCAAAAAAATAATAATAATAATAATTCTGAATAGTCTATGCATATTTTAAAACAAAGGCCTTGGGATACCTGGAAACACTCAGGTTCTCTAGGAAATAAAATATTTTATTGGTTAGAGCTAAACAGGCTGGGCTCTTAAAATCCATGCTGTTATACATTACGGCTGTATCATCCAACGTATTAAGTGGTAACAATGACAAGCAAACAACAGGCCAAGTTTTTGTTGCCCAGATTCTCTAAATATATTTCTTCATATTTAACACAAAAAGCAGCATCCGTGTTAAGGTTTCCAGCACAAATTACAAAAAAAAAAAAAGCTCTTAGTCATTAAACATCTTTTTATCTCAAGCAAACTAAACAGGTAGAACGTAGGCATAAGAAATGAAACATAAAATACACTTAAATGAAGATGAAAGAAAATCTGTAGAACAACCCTGGAAAATAAATGGTGCAAGCAAACAGAAGGATACTAATGATAGGCTGTCTCAGCTGCAATACTAAAAGCACCATCTTAGCACTCCTTGTAAGAATCAGCAGAAATCCCCACTCCTAATTGCAATGCTGCAATTCTACTGGGGGTAGGAGGCGATTCCAAACCTTTGCAAAACAGGACATCTCTTGCATCTGTATAAGGGGATGTGACTGATTACTTACCAGTGCCTCTCGCACAGTACTCTATGAGGAGCTAAGTTTTTACATCACTGTCTCCCCACTGCTGAAGTGCACTTCACCTAGGAAGCACACCTGTGCTGCTGACAGGTCACAGAGACATTGAGCAAAGCGCGAGCCAGGACTTTGTGGCTTGCAAGCTCGCACCGACTCACAAATGCCACAAAGAAACCAGCAGCAGGGGCTCACTCTGGGGGTCGTAAAAGGTGTCATCCATAGGCAGCTACAGAGCACGAGGGGAAGGAGACTGGAGGAGACCGGGGAGGGTATCTGGGACAGAAGGGAATAGGGTAGCAAGCAGCACTGCCAAGAGACAAGGGTTAAGTGAAATGGGATAGCACATGCCATATAAGGCAGCAGAGCAAGGAAAAGAACAAAAACAGAGGTAAGCAGGTTCTGCCTCAAAGAAGATTTGGAAACCACAGCTTGATACGGCTTTAAAGATGAAAAACAGATTCTCTACTAAGAAATCCAAGCAGCAAAAACACATTAATCACACTGAAACTACTGTGAACTAAAAACTGAGGTACAAGAGCAGATTTTCCCCCAGTGTTTCAAGGGTATTATGGATTGTGTTTCATTTTAGGCCTGGGTTTACTGCTATCCTTGCACTTCAGAATTTTTGTATTTTCTCATGCTCTCTCCTGAAGAAAACTAAAGCAAAAATCCACAGCATATCAGTAACTTCTCTTAACTAGCTCTTCAATAGATGCTAAATACTTGAGACATCACCATCCAAAAAAGTTCTCCCCAAAAGGGGAAAAATAAGCAACGTATCAAACGTCCCCTCTCCCTGCCCTGGACCCTCCACATTTCTCACATGTCCTTTCAATAAAGGTTCTAGGCCTGTCTCAGAGGACCTATGATAGCACATTTCCCTTCATGTCCTGATACTGAACTGCTGCATGGTCTAGAACTATCTGCTGAAGACAAGACAGTTTCTACGAAAAAGAAAAATAAGTAATCTGCTGATCTATCTTGCAGAGCGCAAACATACGCTAACCACAGTCTCTACGTGACTATACTCATATCTTCCTTAGTGAAATCAAAATTACAATTGCAGCAGAGGGATAATTTTATTCTTTTCCAATTTTGATCTAGAAGTACAAATGAAGGTGATGTTGAGTGGAAGGATTTGTGTTTGCATGATTTAAAAGTAAGGACTGCACAGGAAGAGAGTAGTTAAGACGTAGATGTTACATACTGGGTCTTCAGTGGACTGATTTGGATTCATGGATACATAATTCTCTTCACTGTCGTGCGAGTCACTGCTGGAAGTTGTGCTATGAACTGAATCCGGTCTGGGAGACATGGGAAACCTGGAGGAGCTAATTACCAGGAATTATTTTACAAACAATACATCTTGAATATCTTAAACCTCCTGGTAAACAACAGAAATAAGCACGTTAGAGCTGGAATCTTCACTCAAGATTACTAGAGCGTCTCATAGTTTGGATATACAGTCCTTTACATACATTATTACAAAACAAGAATTAATATTGACATACTTTTGTCTTAATGCATGCATATGCATACACACAGTTCCAGAGGAAACTTCAATCTGTATTACATAGGCTGAAAATACAACACAGATGTATATACACGTTATTAATACTACAGTCAACAGAAACTATCCAAATGAAGAAAAGCTAGGAAACTTACTCTCGTGCAAAGCTTCTGGTGATAGGAGACCTAACTGGGGCTTGTAATTCTTCCCATTCAGGCAAAGGTTTTATTTCTAGTGGAGCTGGTTTTGCTACGTAAGAACACAAGCATAGAACGTTCTTAAGCAAACTTAAATTTAATAGCTTTTCAAGTTTCTAATGCCAAAAAGAAACACTGTTTATTAAACAGTAAACACTAGTTAAAAAGAGACACTTTCATTCTCACAAAGCTATGACATAATAACTTATGTTTTACGCTTTCCAGTTACAGAATAACAACAGTACTTTAAAAAAACACAATTTAAGAATTTTGCAACACAGACAAGTACATAGTAATTCTATTTCGAAAAGAGACTGAAAATGGCATCAAGTTCCGTGGCACGGGGACTTGCTGAACTGATAAGCGCAGATAGGGATGACTGACAGTTTCAGCCTTAAAATGCAAGCATCGCCAACTCCGTATGCTTTTATTGGCTTGTGGACTATTATTACTATGCAAACTCTGCCCTCACTGCACAAGTCTCCTTACAGATTAGGTTTCACAGCTCAAAGTATGAGCAAAATATTCAACTATGATTAAGTTTGCAAAACGGAGAGATGAGCCAGTAGCTAGTTGCAATGCCAAAAGGTGCTTGGCTTGCTTCAGGGATCATCAACTAGAGAGCAGAGCAGCAGCATGCTGGTGCCACCAGAGACAGCTAACGTGCCATTTTTAAGCTCCATTTTCAGAACAGAACCACAAGTTGAGCATTAGTGAGAAACATCATCCCTCCCTCCAATATCCACAATTCACCCTTTCCTAGATAATAATATACATATATTAAAGGAAGATCATGAGACTTCACAGAGGAAAAAAATTACACAAACTATTGTCATAGTTGTAATCTGAACTTCTACCTTCTTAAAAACTGTTTTAAGAAAACGAAATGCAGTGTCATTTCAGTAACATCCAGCCCCACCACCCACCCCTCAAATCTTCTGCTTGCGGCGTGTTAACAAATTCACCAAGATCAAATCAGGCATGCAGAGTAAAAGCTGTCTTAAGAGACCACATGAGGAACTGACAGAAATCAGTTGCTTAATCAGTGTGGTCATCTTGCAAGGAACAAACAGAACTGCACTCATGACACTTTATGCTCTCTCTTCAGATAGAGTTCATCGTGGAGTCAGCTATATTACATATCAAACATAAGGATGCATGATTCACATTTTCTGTGAATGTATCAGTCTTCAGCATCCCTAACAGTTTTCCCCTTTAATTAGAGAATCATAATTACTCAAAGCACATCAAGCCTGATCCAGTAATTCTGCCACTTCTACTTGCTTATATAAGACCTGTCACCACAGCCTCTGAAGAGGACCGACAACACACCTATGTCAAGGTGCCAGGTATCACAGGAGACAGGGTGGCAGAGCTGAACTTTACATAGGTGAGATGACACTGAAGACTGAACGACAATAATTATCAGTTTGGCCACAGCCCCCTGTGGAGGGCAGAAGCTAAATGGCAGGTATAATCTGTGACCAAGGTACCACTCCAGCAGAAAGAGTAAGGACCTTGTGCAAAGCCTTCTGAGAATAGAAGCAATGGTTCATCCAGTTGCAATGGGCTTTAATAACCAAAGGTACTGTTCAGCAAAACTTCTGTGAGATTTTTAATATTATCTACAATTTGCTCTACTACATGTGACCACATGAAGAGCCAACTCAACAGCCTAAATAACGCCCAGACTAATTGCGATATTCATATAGTTTCATACGTAAATCTCTGCAATAATATATGGTCACGGGCACATTTTTTTGCCTTACTTCAATCCTTATCCAACAGCAAGTGACCCAAGTAAACTGTGAATTCACAACCATTTCCTAATGAAAGACATTTCAAGCAACTTCCAGGTGAGTAATACATATTTCTAAGGAAATAAAAAAGTAAATCCAGAATACGAATAACTAAAATTTAAGAGACTTAGTATCTACGTTAATGCCAAAACAACGCATTCATGTGCTCTTTACAAGAGAAAGCTTTGACTTTCCTGTACAGGACATCTTTTGCTCAGCAAGGTAGATGCACCCATGATCTTAGATTATAATAGAAGTAAAAAGACTATAGGAGAGATATAAAATAACAGTTCCTTTAATTTTTGTCTTATTTTTATAAAGCTCCATAAACATACAGTGCTAAAGTACATACCCTTTCTTCTTGTAGTAAAGTCACCTATGGTTTGTGAATCAGTTCGCTCTAAACCATGTGGTTTAGGTCTTAAAATTTTAGGACTTTGACCTAATTGGCAGAAAGAAGACTCTCTTAATAAAATGTTCTTTTTAAAATTGGAAAATGGAATTTTGTAAATAAACAGCACAATCCCCTGCAGAAAGGTTACCGCCACAAGCATAAGCAAGCTGCTCAAGGAAGAGTTTTACAGTCTATAGCTAGGTTTCACGCTAAAGCCGTAAGCACCACACTTGAAACAAATAAAATACGGCATGCAAGTAATTTGCTGGAGGCAAGCATAAAAGCTGTACAAAAAAAGCCCAAAGGTGCATCAACAAATTCTGCAACTGATCATCAGTTGCTTTCAAGCTGTATTACATAAAAAACACCAGAAACGTATTTAAGGAGTTCTCCAGCAGGACAGGAGAACAGTTACCTTTCAGATGTGAGTTAAGTTACTTCCAAACAAATTAAGTCCTTCTTCAGTGAAATGACTACAGTATTGGGTACTATTACCTATTCACCACACACTCCCTTCACCTGAGAAGTCCTCAGAGTTCCATATCAACCTGCACCAAAATCACCCCCCTGACTGCAGAAACTGAGTGACCTTCTCTCCGAGCTCCCAGTCTGCACTCGGGAGCACACCAGAGCACACACGGCCTTCACCACAAATGGCCTTATCAGAAAGTGAAGTCACTTAAATAAATAAATTTTTAATTGTTCGTGGCCATCTGCAAGTGCAGCAGATGCACTAATCGTTCTCTAATATGCTGCACTATCACAGAACACCCTATCTTAGACCAATCTAGTAACAAAACAGAGAGCAAAATAAGAAAACATCTTAGATAGAACAGCTTTCTCACAGGAAGAAAGATACCTTTCCTTTCAGTAAGGAAGTTGTTTGCCAATTTAAAACCCTGCAAGCAGTTCCGCTCATGCTGCGTATTTTAAATATGATCAATAATACACGATAACTCCAATCTTCTGAGTAAGTTTACATGACAAAATGTTTAAAACCAGGAAAGGCAAGCGTCTCCAGGTGTTACACCAAGAAGCCATATGAGAAAGGTAGATCTTCACAATGAATCAACTAAGTTTAAGACTGTTTATATTCAAAAGTTGCCCTACAGCAAAAAAAATATGGGAAAGGACTGGCACAGAGTCAAATGTGGGCTTGTGCTACCAGCAGCAACCAAGAATGCCTTTTAAAGAAGTAAATTTGGCAAGAACACTGGGACTTTGCAAATCTCAACCTGAAAGGTTTTGCATGTGAAGAGCCCTATTACTGTTATCGCTAAGCATTGGGAATAATCAAATAATAAGTAAACAAAAAGGTTTTGTACTATATCTGAACATTTACACACTGCTTCTGAGAGATCATGCAGGAAAAACAATGTATTTATTTACCAATATTGTTGCATAGCAACTTTCTTAAAAATAAGAAAAGAAAAAGAACAGACTTTCACACAAGTATTTCTTCATTTCAAGAACAGATGCTGCCTTAAAAGGCTAGAAGTGCTGGCAAAAAGACAGTGCACCCAGGCAAATGCTAACCAAAGACCTGGCTTACAAGTGGTACTCACAGTAACTGTCAAGAATGCTGCTGGCTAGAACTAAGCATGACCCAGCATGTTGGCCAAGTTTATTCTGTGCTGACCCGATATTCTTGAGTACCTGACCTACAACTGTGATAAATGCTTGCCTGTAGAAAAAGACCAAGGTCCCCAAATCAAACGAACAGATTTGGAAGTTAAAATTCAAATATTTTCTACTAACAACAATTTGATGTCGAATATCATCACCTACTCATATCAACTCTCCATTCCACTTTCATAATCTGATTTAGAGAAATTCAGGCACAACTCTATTTAGAATGTCAATAAAGTACAAACACGTGAGCATAGATCAGTGCAGTGAAAAATCAAGCAGAGGTAGCAGGGTAATGGAATAATTTAACCAGAATGTACATTAGAACCTCTCTACTCTTGCAGCCAAATCATGTAGGCTGAAATGACTGAAACCAATTGTATTGAGAGGTAAGCACAGCCTTAGGAATCTGGGTCTGCGAGTCATTATTTTTGTTTTTAGTAAAGGTTCAATGTGGTCTTGTGCAGTCAAACTCCCTGAACTATATTATCACTCCCATTTGCAAAATACAGATATTACCTAATTGCCTTCATACTTATACTTCATACTGCTGCGTACTTAATTTTGAATTCAGAAACTGTTCTGAGACTTTGTGAAGTGCTATATAAGTAAGTACAGGTCCCTGCAATATTTCTTTTATGCAACAGACAAGAACATACAAGATGTTCCCGCATAAAATAGACACATGGAGTTCTTACCTCTTCCTGCTGAAAAACTGTTCAGTCTAAAATAAATTTGGTGGCAAATCAGCTTGTTATTATTGGGATAATGGAACGACCTTAGTTTGCCACAGGTAATTAAAATATTTGTGTATTTCCCTCCCCCCACAAACACAAAACCAAAAAGCCTAATCTCTTCTGAGTAGCTCACCCTGCAACAGAAAGACCTGACATCAAGGAAAGGAAAAGGAGCTGTGGAGAAACCACAGTCATGAAACATGTTTCTTGTTTCGGTCTGCACCGCAGAATTCTTCCACCCTGGGTTTTTTTTTGTTCATGAAAAAAATAAAAAATAAACTAACAGAAATCCCTTTGATAATACTCTTCACTCCATCAAAAACCACATCATAAATAAATGTGTCAGTTTTAAAAACTGTCATTCACTGTCCAAAAATCGGCAGTTCCTCCACTATCTTAGTTGCTTCTTTGAACAAAAATACATGTTTTTAGAACTTAAAAAACCCAAGTCTCACAACTGAAGATCCTGCTGCTGAGCCAGAGTAACCTTGCTGCTTTGCTCCTCAGAGCTTTCAGAAAAGCCCTCAGAGTAAAGAGCTGAATACAATCAACAGAAAACGCAGTGTACCTGTACAACAGACTGTTCTTCACCATTAATTCTCAGAAAAAATCTCCTAAAAAGTGTCATAGGGCCCCTCTTCTAGTCAGTTTTCTGCAGGAGAAAATGCACGAGGTCTCTGTGGAGGGCACGTGGTTCCACTTGGCATTCCAGCTCCAGGGTCACTACAGAATGCGCTTCCAACGCTGTAGGTTTAGGCTCACAGACCCAAGCTGACCCAAGCTAATTATTCAGGCACTCAACATATGACAACATCTAATTTACAACACTATCCCGGGAAAGGTAAGCCTGGGTCTACAATACAGTTTATTTATTTATTTTTAAAACTGACAAGGAAACGAGACAACTAAAAAGCCCGCTAGGAAAAAAAAAAGCAACAAAATAAATACGTTGTGGACAGTGAAACCAATCAAACAAGAAGTGAAAATTAACACGTTTTTGTTGTGCAGTGAAATCAGCACTTGTGAAATGCAAAATGCTACAGTTAGAAAAAACCCTCAGTTTCTACATAGTGATACAACCGTGCAAGGGCACTGTGAGATGAAACAGATCTAAAGCAGCCCAGTTCTCTGAGAAACGGCTGCTAGCAAAAACTGCCCAGTAGAACAGGCAATTATGAATCCAGCATTAGAGTGCACTCAGACGGCATGAATTCTGCTCCTGGCATTTCAGCATGTGTCAATGCTGCCTTTGTTTAAGAATTCATCAGGAGAAGAATCACTTGTTTGACTTTGTTTCCAATAACGGTTTAAGTTAAAAAAAAAAAATTCTTTCTTCATTAATTGGCTGATGCATTCTCTTCTTGTTTTCCATAGAACACGTGACATATGATGCCGGAGACAGGCAGTGGGAAGGTGCACCACTACAGCCAAGTCCTGTATCAGAGTAGTTAGGCCCTAACATTTCTTATTTTAAGGACACAAAAGGTAATCATTGAAGAGCCTCATTTTGCTTTCAGGCTTTAACCTTCAAGCACTACTGCTAACAAGACTTCTGTTAAAAATTTCTGTTACTTTTTGACTAGTTGCTTGCTGCCAATGGATTTTACATCAGGAAATTGCAAATATCCTCATAAAAGAGGCCAAAAGACTCCTTAAGCACCAGCTATTTAGGGCTTACAATTTTAAAGTAAATTTACTAATGTGACATAAAATTTGAGAAATGTGTGATCTGTTAATGCTGTTTCCTGGCCAACAGGACTCTAATCCTCACGAGACAAGGAGATCAGATGTAGGAATGCTACAGCAGTGCTTTACTTGGACTAGAAGGGGGAGAGCAAAAGGAAAAAACAGCTATATTAGTGTCCTGCATCAACAGAAGTACTTTTAGAAAGGCGTAACTAATAACAGTTTTCAGTTCCCATTAAAAAAATATGCATCTCTCTCTATGCATTCAGAAGAAGCTGAAATGTGCAGAGGTCCAAGAACACCAGTACTCTAAATCATTGCGGTTTTTTCCTTAAAAAAATATTAATAATAAAAAAAGTCAAGTCTGAAGCTCAGTCCCACAGGGTTTATTATTTGACTTTCATTTCTGCAGAACAACCTCCCCCTTTCGTTCGCTTCCCCTTCCTCACCGGAGTGAACTCCTGAGTACATGGGCTTCAACACAGAGCTCTACAAATATCCTGAATTTGCTTTTTTTAAAAGGTTGTTTTTAGAAAGACTGTTTCCCGCCAAGGTCTCCTATTCAGAAACATGCATTCAGTTACACAACATTCATATCCATTCCCACACTAGCACCTAGTAATAAATAGGAGCACAGTATGGTACTCAGATCTTGTCAGTGGTACCACATGGATGATGACAATTAGTCTTCTCATAACAGTAAAATTCAAGTGAAATCAGCTCATGCCTACAATATTATGAATTTTCAAGGCAGTCATCTGAAGAGATACTCTCCAGTTTTCTTAGACACCTTTGTCTCCTCCAAATAGTTCATCACAGAGCACTGGTACTTTGAATACTCCCAAAATTAAGAATGAATTGTAAAAAAAAAAAAAAAAAAAGGCTATGAAGTCAAACTGCATCTGACAGCTAAGGTTCACTGGTATTCATAAAATGTTTGGCAAATGTCAGAAAAACTGTCAGAGAATACCAAAGCTATTAATCATCCAAATACGATTTGACTGCTCTAATTTGCAAGTAGTTTGCCATGTTCATATTTAAAAGTCCCCTACTGCATGACAAATTAAAAGCTTTCACGTAGTGCTTTAAGACCAAAGTGCAGTGTTTTGATGTTTTCATTGACTAGTAGCCTCAAGCGGCACTATCACTCATGAAGTCCAAGTGATACTACTTGAGATTGATTTCATTTTTTCTTTTTAATGAAAAATGAGAAACTGGAATAGCATGACAAGATGTATATCAAATCAACTATGCTTGCATATACAGGCATTAAAACACAGGGAATAAGACAAAAAAAATGTACAAAGGGAAGAAAAAAATAGGTTATCACCAAAGTCCTGTTTCTGCTCTCCCCAGGGTCTCTGAAATTCTGCATTACCATCTCTGCAACTAATATCAGAGTAATTCCTGTAGCTTGTCTTCAGAGAGCTATTTTTTAAATCTTAAAAACCATCAGATTTAGTAAATCAGCTTCATCTGCAACTATGAAATACTCATTCAGCTTTTTTTTTTTTTTTTTTAAACTTGAAATTATTTGTTGTTTCAAGGTTTTGCAAGACCCATCACAGCTGCAAGTTGAGGACTGGTGGATCATACCAAGGCACTACATAAATTTTATTTTAGGCTTGGAACCGAAAGCTAGCCTTGTAGAAATCATTTAGTACTGCCACTGTAAAAGCATAAGATCTAGCTAACCTGAAGGCTTTGGAGACTGAAGATGGGGGGAAAATAAATAAATAAATAAATAAATAAATCAGTACACTTCCATTTATCCTGCTTTAGGAACTCTGCAGAAGCACCAAAACATCCTCAATATTTTTACCTTTTCAATTGTTAAACAAAATGAACGGCAAGTTCATTTCAAGAGAAATTAAACACTTAGATTTCCTGAAATGAAGCATACTTCTGCTCTGAAAAGCAAGCATGAAAATTAGTTTCTTATCCGCTGTTCAGTTCAGTTCTTGTCACTGATTAAAACTGATTGTCATTCACAATTCTTCCATGACTATTTGCCGTAAAGTCTAAGTGAGTGTTCTTTTAAGACTGTACAACAATCATGATAGCACAGAACACTGCAATGTTGCCAAGTTCTGACTTGATCTCCCTTGGCCCCTAATCCTTCCCTTAATTTTTAAAGAAATCTTAGCTGTTGCAAATGCTGTAACTGTTCCTGTGATTTTATTTTGGGTTGTTGGTGTGGTGCTTCTGCTATACTAGGAAAAGCAATATGTTCACACTGTCCAATACAGACACCCATACACAAATATTTAACGAGGCAACTGTTCACTTGGCTATTTATAACTAAACTTCATGATTAACTCAAGTCCATTTCCTTAAGAAAGATTTAGCTCAGGATTTTAAAAGAACTACACAGAACTACAACAATGGGTAATTAGGATTGTAATCCAGAAGCATCACAGTGGGTCCTATTGTAGCCAGAACGTAGCAAACATAGCAGATGCTTCCTGACACACATACGAGTTCCGTGCACAATTCCCTCTTCAAAGTGGACTTGCATTTTCAAACGTAAGGTTTGGATTTTTTTGGTGAAAGAAAGAAGTTTTCTAAGAGGTTAATCTGGCTGAGAGATGCTCACAAATAATCAAGGAAAAGATAAAGTCAAGTCCTGATGAAAAATACATTTGTGTGCTCTGACCATGAATTCCGTCATGAAACATCATAAATGGTAAAGTGAAAAATAAGTGAAAAATGAAAAATAACCAGAGAAAAATCACAGAAGTGTAGGGGTTGGACAGGACCTCTGAAGATCACCTAGTCTAACCCTCTGCTAAAGGAGATTCCCTACAAGTTGTTGTGAAAGAAAGCATCCAGGCAGCTTTTGAGCATCTCCAGAGAAAGAGCCTCCACAATCACTACGGGCAGAAGCAACATTTTCAAAACAAGCACAAGCACAACGTGCAACCAGGTACTTCATCTGCACAAAGAGAAATACATGCATCACTCCCTGTCTCTATGTCCTAATTTACTGCTTTCTCAGCTTAAAATTACCAATACCAAGCAGCAGCTTCTTTTCAAGATAGTTGTATTTGTATGGACTGAAGTTGCAGAAAGCATCTCTACACAAAATTCTGATGACTTATTTCTGCTAAGAAATAAACTTTTTTTTTTTGGGGGGGGGGGGGGAGGGAGGAGGAAAAGGTCAAGAGTCACTATACTACCTATTTGTTTCTCTTGCCATCAGCAAAATACACTGTGAAATTCAACCCAAGACTAGGACTGAAAATCTTGTTAAAAATAGTAGTTAAACTCCAGCAACATTCAGGCAAATATAACTGCCATCAAAAATCCAAGGAACCAGGAATTTAAAATTCTCAACCGTCTGTCGGCAATCTGCTTAGCGATCCTGAATACATTATTCCATCACAACTCCCTGTGACCCTGGAAAGACATCTGCATTAATCTGAACTCTCCTGTAAAGTGTTTTTATAAGAAGGTTGGATCAACAGCATTACAAAAATAACAGCACTGCACTCAGTTTAAATTACACTTAACTTCTGATTTTCATTCCGTGGTGATCGTAGCTTGTTAAATTCAGCCACATGCTCGCAGTTCATATTTTCCTTTCTAGAACCTCAAAAAAAAAATTCACTTTGGCACAAAGATGTGCTTTAGAAAATGGAAGCTGCCAAGCTACAGTAAGTAAAGCACCAGATCAAGACTTGAAGGAAGGTTCCACCACCATTAATTCCATCAACTTGTTTAAGATAGATACTGAAAAAATACATTTTGCCAGCCAAGACTGAAAACACACACAATCTTAAGAACTCTGAACCTTATAGATGAAGAGATGCACCACATATACTAGATACTATATGTCCTGAAGGATTCCTCCATAGCTTTATTAAATAAATATTTTTCAAAATATAAAGATCCTATAATTTTGCTTTAAGGGGACAAACATGATCTTTTACCCCTGAAACAAAACACTTTGGGGGTGTCCTTATCATGCGCAGAGACCCATGGACACCCAATCTCTCTCCCACGCTGCTCAGCCTTGTCCTGACCTACAAAGTACTACTGACCCACCCTCTGCCCCTTTCATTTTTAAGCATGTGCTTTCCTTGATCTAGGACATAACATCGCATTTGTATCGAAGATTAAGATCGTCTTAACTCTCAGATCTCCATGAGGCTTCACAACTTTCTCATGGACTGCCAACACAGCCACTTGAGACCTGCCTGTTCAGTATCTTTCACTACATAGACTTGTTCCCTGTGGAGCAGCGGTGGCAGGAGGCACTGCCCTGTATCACACATTTTGAAGAGCCCTATGAAAGCACATGGTGGAACAGAAGAGAACCTGTCTGTTCCCTGCAGCCTTAGCTTTCTAGGGAGTCTTCACACCTCACTGCATTTATATACTTTTTACTCTACTGGCCCTACTTTCATAAACAGCACTTTTGAAGGAGGAGCACGAATGCGTGACTGCCTCCAAAAAAAAAAAAATAATAAATTGCCACAGAACCACTCTGTCACAGAACCCGTCACAGACTTTTAACAATTCAGGGAATGTGATTTAACTGCAGGGATGGCTGTAACATGTCCAGATAAAGCCTTTTGCTAGCAGCAGTGCTTCGAACTTAGCATCAGGATTGCATGCAACCACGGCAAGCCAAAGAGCCAAAAGCAAAAATACAACGAAGATTTTACATGAAATAAATTATATGTTAAAGAAAACAGCGCTCCAAGAAAACCCACTTCTTTTAAATCTAATTTTTGTCATTCAGTTACAGGTGACTGCGGAAAAAACCTCTGGCCAAATACTCTCCATTTTGTCCCAAGTAACACATCACTTACCTTTTGGTGTATTTCTTTAAAGAAAGAGTAAAGTGTTTGATTTAAGCCACAGGGGCAGGAAGCCAACAATGTTTTGAAAGCACTTTTAAGACTTGCAAATAAGTACTGGAAACTCCCCCTACTTACACATAGAAGGAGTGGTAATCCAGTTAAGTGAAACTACCTGAAAATGCAACCTCAAATTCCTGTGTTTTGTTTTTGTTGTTGTAGTTTTTTACCCCATGCTCAAAAAACAAAGCTCTTCTAGAAACCAGAACAAAATGACACAGGGCATCTCACACCTCATCATGGCTTCTTGCCCCGTCTATTCCTTCTGAAGAACATCTGGCAAAGCAGGGGTGAGCAAATGTCCACGCACAGAACATGCACACAATTTAGTGACTTTCATACATACATATTACCCACATTTAGTTATTGATATTACTGATTTTCATAACTCATTCTTCAATCACAACTGGAACAGAGGAGAGTGTTAACAATATGATGAGTTACCCAGAACTCCACTGCTCTCATGTAAGCACTTGAAGTCATGCACCTTGTAGTCAATGCTGCTGACATAATTATGTCCTCTGCTGACAGATGGACAGATCTTTGTTGCCCAGTTATGTTATTACCCAAAGACCACAGAACCTGAAGTAATCAAGCATTTATTTTGTCTGAGGTTCACAAAACAGAAGCACTGGAAGGGAAAGCAGGCTACGTATGACAGAACAGACTCTGGAATTCTTGCATTTGTTTACTACTATTGCCAAACTCCACTGCCTGTAAAATTCCAAGGTCTTAAAATGAACAAAAAATAGAGAAGATACATAAGCACATACATCTAACAACTAAAAGCAGTGCCTTCCTTTTTCATTTGGTAATTTCTCTGCTATTTCTGTTCTACATTCAGAACCACAATTTTGAAACAAATTTGACAAACTTTCCTGATCCACACAGAAACGTTACTGAGCCAATGTTTAAGATAAAGATTATAACTGTACTTCTCAGTAACAAACACATCTACAAAACAACTGTTTGCTGGCAACACAAATAGTACTTTTGCAGCAGTATCTGCAACTGATATAAAAAAACAACTGATTCTTCTGACAGAAAACACAATATGCCCTCATATGCCCAGAAGCCTTAAAACCAATAAACCTGATCTCAGTAATGGCAATACTGCCATTTTTAGTGATGGTCTACAACAGAAAATGTTGAATTAATCACAAAAAAAAAAATACTAAAAGGAACAGTAATCAGAACTCAACTATTTTAGGTACCATTTGCCCATTTCTACGCCTACCTAGATATTAGGGAACATACTGACCCACTTACTATTTTCTGGGTACTAATTTGTAGCAGAACACCACTGCAGAACATTTAAATAATGCAGAAACAAGCTGATAATAAAATGTGCTAAAAGAACTTGAACACTGAAAAAACAACACAATAGGATGTAAAGCACATACTTGCTTTGATTAAGTAAGGGTCCACTAAATCAGAAGTTTTATTCTATTTTAATTCAAAAAGAACGGAAGTTTTATTTTCCCAAAAATATTTCAGGAAGTTATTTGTGTACCGAAATGGGAACAACATTACCACCCTGGGGCGTCATCATATCTGCTCTTGACAAGACTGGAAAACTTGTATCACTAACGTAATACAATTGAGAGAATTTGAGTATGCCTGCATGTGCATTTTACTAAGGTAAAAACCTCACTAATAAATCAGAATTATTGCCATTCTTGGTAACTCAAGATCTTTCTATGGCATTTGCTTGTTCCCCCAGCCAGTAGGAGCTACACTGGGCACCTCTACACTCATTAGGAGACGTGTTAGCCTTCCAGCCTAAAAAACTGTTCCTTGTTGTTAGTTAGGGCTTCTCATCTGTAAAGCATTTGAGGGCAGGAGAGAAGCGTAATCCTCACGCAGCACTTTCAGAAGGTGAAACACTCAGTTTCAAGAAGAGAGTCTCAAAATTAGCAGTGCTGCCTCAGCAGCCATCTACGTGACTGCCTTGCATCACCAACAGCAAAACAAGAAGCTTTTCAAGATTAAAACTTAATTGTGTTTAAAGTCAAGCACTTCATCAGTTGAATACACAAACCTGAAGTCAGAAAAAAATACTTCAAAGCAGCTCAGTATTTATTTTGAGAATACTTTCCAGCATTGAGTTTCATTCTGTTACTGTCCAGTATTTCTTAAAAAGTAAACAGAGCTACTCTCTGCTAACGCAGCGACAGACAGAAGCAGAGAGCCATGCTTCTGAACAAGGCCATGTTTCACTTTCAGAACACAGGCTGTCAGAATGAGGAGTGGCACTTTGTTTTACACTGAGATGATCTGTATCACAATGAAATTATCCGCTTTGCTTAATTGTACATAAGGGTGTCTTCACTTATGAGGAAAAAAACAGTAATTTAAAGTTTGAATTAGGTCAATATTTTGGATCATCTGATTAAAACATTGATTTTTTTGCTCCAAAATGAAGTCAGCCACTCTCAACTTAAACACTCTTTTCAAATGTGTAATTCTGAAAACGGGAGCTACAAAGTTCTGCAGACACCGACTATCTGTTTAGTTCCCAGTTCCAGAAGAAAGATATTTCTGACAAAATATTTCACATTGACTGGGAAGTCTAAGCTATTCATTACTGATTCTCAGTAAGTACTCTCATATGGAGACATCATAATGATATCTATTTCTTAAGCCTATCACTTCAGTCACCTAAATAATCATTTACTTTAAGGCCAAGTAAACATTGTGCACCAGATTTAAGAGATTTACTCGTTTTTTTCAGAATAGCTTTGGAGAAGCCCTCTAAAATTTGTGCACTCCTCCCTCAATTTTGTCGGCATTACTGCAGCTTCAAAACCCTTGAGTTTTCTCTCACACATTCAGTCATTTGAAATATTTCCACATAGAACCAGTTCTCATTTTGCTTCATGACTGTTCATCTATTGCAGCCTACTTACTGCATTTGACAAACAACGTGGTATCCAGCTCGTGCGACAGAGCAAACATACCTTACAAGCAGGCTTGAATTAAGACTTTGCTCCTCACATTTGGATCTCAAGGAAAGAATACCTATGGTAACCTCATAGCCCACATTCAACATCTTTTCTGCCCCATATGGCTGCTACATCTCAAACACTGGCCAACCTCAACATCAAGTGAGTTTCCTTGTTTTTACGGGTTGAAGTGAAGATAACATTATGTGCTCATCAGCAAACACTTCCTTGAAGCTAATATTATTCTTACAGTAACATATTCGTAAGAATTATTCTGTGAATAAAAAATAATTTTATAATATTTTTAAAAAATAATTCTATTCTTGAATTAAAAAAATACTGCATACCTTGAGTAACAAGTTGCAAAATATCCCACTCATTACTTATTATTAATTGCTAACAATGCTTAGATCAAAAGCAAACACATAAAATAGCTAATTCATCTACATCATACAATGGAACTGTGTATTGACCCTGTACCAAGAGCTGCTACGTCTATGAATTCTATGTTGTTCCTCATGTGCTGTCTCCATTATAAGTTAGCCTGCCGTCCTCTCTGTGTAAAGACTAGAACTCATACTTGAGTGTTAGCAATTCTATGTAATTTCTGAATTGAAATCTAAACCCAAGTTTGTATTTGGCTGTTACTGTGATGTATTATCATCATTAAGAAACATCTTAGTAATTTTGCTCATAAATCGGGCCAAAATTCCTTTGTTAGAATTCCTCAAAAACATTATTTCCCACTAATCAGAAGTTGTAAGAGCTACAATATTTTATTAGATGATAAAATCAACTATTGGATATTTTCCTCACCTTTTCGGTCTGGTTTGAGGTTCCGATCCACTGGCGGTGGTTCACATTTTTCAGCAGGCACTGACCGTCTGGGAGGGGTCTTTGGACTGGACCTGAAACCCATGTGAGAGGGAGGAGGGACTTGCTTTCCAAATAACGGAAAATCAAACGTGCCTGGTGTCATTGGAACATAATTTGTTTCCTGGATGGGTTCAGTGAAGCTGCTGGAATGCTGTCGTGGAGGAGAGTTGGGATTCATTGGGACATAATTTTCATCTAGTTCTTCACTTGAAACACTTCCCACTGTCAACATGCTTCTGTTTTTCTAGAATTAACATATATTTCCTTTAACAAAATAAGTTACGCAATCAGCTGTGAATCATATGAATCTTTTAACCTAAGCTACTCAGATTAATACATTACTTTGAACTGAAAATCATAAACACCGTACACCTTGCTTTTTTTTACACAGAAACAAAAAGCATTCAAGCTCTGTTACTGTTGTCTCTCGTAAGATCACATCATACTTACGAAGTGGTTATGGAAGCCCTCCAATGAATTAGATCTGTCATTCGGAAACGTTCGTGGAATATCATAACAGTCTTGAGAACTAATTTCTAAAGAAATAAGAAGAGAAAGTGGCTATTCATCATTTGTGTTCCCCATCCCTTGGCACCAGTCATTCTGTTTGTTTTTATTTACTGTCTGCTTCTAAGACACCAGGCAAACATACCTCCCAAAGCTGTGGCCAATAGGTTTTATCCACAGACTTGAGATGACTGTGTTCATAAATGAACTCAGCACTTGCCAATCAACTTGAAAATCTTATGTTTTCCATATCAGAAAAAAAAAAAAAAAAAAAGAAAAAAACCAGTATTTTTTCCTTTTAAAGAACCAGCTACATCTTCCTTTCAAATAGGCAGGCATAAAACTTTACTGTAAGAGCCGTATCTTTTGAGATAGAAGACCCTCATGAGAAACCTACTATAAAATAAACAAACAACAGGTGTAATTTAAAGTCTAGAGTGATGTCTTCTGACTGAATACACTTGATTAGAAAGTGCTGATTCAACAGAAACTGATTCACTGCTATAACAGGTAAATTCTTCTTTTATCCCACCACTCTTCTCTCAACTCCCGTGTAGGCTTCCAGGGGTTTTCAGATTGAATAAGTGACAGAACCAAAGTATCTCCTGCTTCTCAGGGCCCTGGCTCTCAGCACTCCACATTAAGAAGGTCCTCACCTTCGTGACTGCCTCTCTGGAGCACTGGGATGTTCGTGAAATACTTTGTCCACAGGTCCTGGGTCTCACTCACTTGTTGCAGGCAACAGCTTGCATTACTT
This sequence comes from Lagopus muta, assembly GCF_023343835.1. NCBI lineage: Eukaryota > Metazoa > Chordata > Aves > Galliformes > Phasianidae > Lagopus > Lagopus muta. Next base: position 11,232,892 of record NC_064436.1, on the reverse strand, counting down.
CTCAACAAGCCTGTTTCTACTGACAGTAAGACAGAAACTCGAGGGGAAATTCTGTTCTATTCTCCTCTTGACCTAGACAAAGAACTCCAAAGGCTCTCCCCCCCACCATCACCTTCCTCATTTTTGCCTGCCATCCCACAAGCACTGTGTAACTTTCCTCACAAACATCAGCACCAGCATCAATCAGTATAAAATTAGACTCTGAAAGTCACATCTTTATACCCACTGCCTCAGGAACCTAAAATAAATGAAACTCTTAGACCTAAAGTTTTTAGTAAGACAACAACAACTGCTCTCTGTAACAGTAAATATCACTTTCTGAACTCAGCCTTTCACTGCATTTCTTTACTTTAAATCTGAGAGAATAAGAACAGGAACAAAAACAAACAAGCAGAAAAACAAGACACGCGAAAATCTTTCTAAAATAGAACTAGCCCCACCAGATTTGCTAGTACCCAGAAATACACCCAGCTGCTGAAAGAAAAACAACACTAACGCATTAGCAAGTCTGCAATGCTGGCATTTAAACTGCTAGAAGGAACAACTTCAATTTTACTTTAAAAGCTTTGTATACACACCTAACACAAGGAGAGAAAGCTTTGTGGCGTCAATAACCAGTTCAGGGTTGATTTCAAAGCTCTTGGTGCATACCAAATTTCACTGAACTTCCAGCTTCTGCAGATTTTGGTCACTATGTGTGAACCTTACATTGGTTGTTCTGACAGACTGATAGCAGCAGTTTTCAACTCAGCTATACAACCCTATTAGCAAAAACAATGCCTAGTTTTCCACTGCTGTTCTGAAAGACTAATAGAGCCACTGAAATGTCTAGCACTTCAAATACGTCCAGCTAAAGCTGAATGCCAGTGGAGTAGCCTTTATCAGTGTTCTGCGCTTTGCTATTTCAATGCTTTTCCTCTAATCAACATGTCTTTCTCTGGTTTCTTATATATTTTAGACTTCAGTGAGTGCTTCGTGAAGTGCCACACACTTGCTTCTCGAGGACAAAAGCAACACAATTCCACTCACATGTAACTCATCTTTCTTCAAAAGACTAATATCATTGAGCATTAAAAGAATCTGGAAGAGCAAAGTAAAAGATGGAGCACTGACCTTTACGAAAGATATTCAAATCTACAGTTGAAATGGTGTTACTGCGTGAGGGTGGTATTCCTGCTGTAGGGATACAATAGCTACTATCAGTATCTGAAGCTGTGCGAGTAATGCTACATGTTTCCACAGGAGATCGATCTGCAGCGTGGTGAGGTTTTGGTGGCCGAGGTGGAGGAATATCTGGAATAGTATCCAACTTTGTAGTCTGAGACAATGTTCCTTCTGGAAAAGTTCGTGGAATCTGGTAAGTACCTCCAGGTGTAGGGGGAATGTCGTAACTAATGGAGATGTGCCTCATCTGTGCATCTAACGACGACGTCGCTGATGGCGTATTGAAAACATGCTGCTCGCCTTCTGCATCAGTCCCCGTTGGAGATGCTGCCTTCGGTAAAACATCTTGGGAGTAACTCCTGGGCAGGTTATAAAGGCTGGAGTCTGCCAACGGTAGTCCAGTACGAGAAGGCGGAGAGTCATAGACACCTTGCTGCTGAAAAAAGCCATTCACAGCTTGCTTGCTCATGGATGGAGCAGGGTTTTTGTGGGAGGGCACATTATCATTGCAGTCTGTTTCAGAAGAGCTGGATTTTGCAGAGTCAGCGTGAGATCTACACACAAGATCAAGAGATTCAAACATTGACGAACACAAAGAAAAGAAACATCAAAATAATTTTTAAGATGTTTAAAATTTACTTCCAACTTCCAACATTTACTTCCAACTTTTAAAAAATGAAATGCAGGAACCCAATTATGAAACAAACTACTTCGGAAGGATTCTAAGTTATTGCACATACACAGACCATGCATGTGAAATAGATAACAGCACAAGCACGTAACTTTAGCAGCAGCTCAGCAAGTTGATATTTCATAAAGCAAGTGATCTCCAGGAAGATGTCAAGACAACCTAAAGCAAAGTTTGTTTATTAAGGTAGTTGAAGGTGGGGTTCAATTTTTTATTCTTTTAATCAGCTCTGCAAACTAGCAGCACTTCAACAACACTGAAAAGTGAAAATGCATTCAATCCTTGAGTTCACAATACTTGCTAGTTCTAACCAGTATGAAAAAATATAATTAAGAATGGCTGCTTGCAACACCCTGAAGTTATCTACTAACCAAATAAAACTGATTCGAGTATTTTTTTTTTTTTAATGCATTATAAAGAAGAGAAAAAGACAGAGAGAGAAAAATCCATGTGATATATGTAACAACAGAGTGCTTTTTTTTCCTGAACACCAGTTAAGGCCACATCATTAGGCAAAACGGCACAGTTGTTTGCCTTTATTTCTTTGGAACAACCACTTTTTATGACAACAGCTCTCATTATTACTGGTAATAATGGATACAACTGCCTTTTGGTTCAGTGTTTTGTTGACTTTTTTTTAATGGGGGAGGGTGACACCTCCCCGGTTACCTTGCCCCAGGAAGAGAGATTCTAAGTTCTGAATGCTTGCTTAAATGCAAATGAAGACAACTGCAGAAATACTAATGTAGGAAGAGGTAATACAGTTTTTCCACCATATCCTGGTATTTCCTTTTATCATTACCACAGAACCATTTCATTGTTTTTGTTTATAAATACGTACATGCATACTTCAGCACGTGTGCAACAATGAATGGCTGGTATACTACTCTCAATAAGCAATTGGTCAATTCAATTTACAAAGCTGCTGAGAAATAAAATATTCAAATCAACACTATTTTTCCTTGAAGAGACTCTTGTTCTACAGGTGATCAATTTGTCAGTAAAATCAAACATTTCCTTACTTCAGCAACAGCCAGATTCTTACCTCCCAGGGTTCTAGTAACCTGGGGAGAAAGGAATTCAGCTTAGCAATTCATTTAGGTTTCCTCTTCATTCATTATGGAGAAACCGATACAGTGTGAAACAAGCCTTTCTTCTAAGAGATCCACCTAAAAAATGACAAATGACTCCCTAAGAGCCTCTCTGTGCCAACTCTCAAGGGAACGGATGTTATTAGTTTAGACTGGACATTAGCAGTCAAGAAAAATGTTCTTCACCTAACACATTCCTGTTGTGTTTAACAGAGTTGATACTATCATCCATCAGCCTGGTCTTCACCGGCTTTAACTTATGACATACTTTTCTATGTATTTTTTTTTTGTTACTTTATATATATTTTTTCATATTAAAATATATACTAATTTTGCTCTGGTTACTATTTTGAATGTAGATTTAAGTTCTCCTTCAACAGTCAGAACTGGTTTCCACGTGACATGGAAAACTAACCTGCACTTAGTTTAACAGACTCCCAAATATTCTCATTAAGTATTTACCCTTGGCAAAAGCAAGGAAGTCAATCTTCCGATATTCCTTGTACCATCAACTTTGTTCAGTTTACTCTGTCTCAGAGCTTAACAAGTTCTCTAATGAACTACTGCAAGTTTAACACAACTGCAAAAAATACAGCACACAGGATGGAAGGAACTACGTAAGGTTACAGAGTGCTTCATCAGTTGTGAAAATATTATGTGATCAGATTGTATCTTTGATGCAGCCCTTGCACTTGAAGTATTCATTCCAAAGTTCTTCTTTTTCAACACACACTCTTCTAGTTCTGTGGCATTCATTTGTACCAAACCCACAGCAAAAGTCACGTGTTTTACTTCAGTGAGCACAGCATGGACAGTGATGTATATTTTAAATGCTAGAAAAATACAGTGGGCAGACATTGACAATTGATTGTAGAACTGAAATTAGTTCCAGTTCAGCAGGATATACTTTTACCTGAAAGTATTTCCAAAACCATGGAATAATATAGGCACTGCTATACGTCTTACCAAAAGCAAACAGAAATGCACATAATAAAAAAAACTGTAGAGTTGACCTCATTTCTCCATTTTTAGCTTGTACACATAGCGGGATCACTTTCATCCATTTAGCCACGTGCCAGAACTCAACCTTTAAAATGTTTTCACACCCAAAAGCAAAGCAAATGTCTGTAATCTTAGCAGTTCTAGGCACAATGGTGGTTTTACAGACATTAAGACACATTATAATGACGCCAAGTCATATTTGACTCTAAAGAAGCAACACATGCAAGCATATACAACCAAAACTCAAGATGCAACAACAAAGCACATACAATATAGTTATCCATCACATGTATGCAACTTAGGAGCTTTCTGGACCCAAGTAAATGCTGCTGCTTCTCTCTTGAGCACTTGTGAAAACATAAGACTTGCAGCCAGTCATTTTCTTAGCTGATATGGTATACATATCTCATTGTAAGAGGGCTTCTATGATTTACTCCACTTTTTTTTTTTTTTTTAAGTGATCTTTTGGAATTGGCTTCCTAGGCAATTGAATTAAGTTTTCAAAATATGAAAATGTTGTAACCACTTGGACCTTGCAACACCAAAAACTAGAAGATGGTCTGAAATAGAGGGCACAAAAGCAGTTTATACCTAAATGAAAACATAACTGACCCTCTGAAGTTTGAATAGATTTCAGAAGTCAGCATTCACCACTGAACACGGCAGAAAGAATACATACTATCTATAAGATTTACATTGTATTCTTGATTCATGTTACCTCAAGAAAAACTAGATTAGCACTACAGATGAGGGACAGATTTTCACTCCTTGTTTTTTAAGAAAAAGCTTCAGATATACAATCTTTGATGATTTCTGCATGTTTTATAACATAAATCATGCAATCACAGAATCTTTTGACTTAGAAGGCACCCTTAGAGATCATCTTGCCCAACACCCCTGCAGTGGACAGACTTCTGCAGCTAGATTAGGTTGCTCACAGCTCGATCCAGCTGGACCTTGAACAGAGAACAGGGCATCCACCACACCTCTGGGCAATCTGTTCCAGTGCCTTACCACCCTTCTTGTGAAAAACTGCTTCTTTACAACCAGTCTAAACATCCCCTCTATTAGTATGAGCCCATCTCCCCTTGTCCCTTTACAACGGACTCTGCTAAAGAGTCCCCTTCTTTTAGCCTTTAGAAACTGAGAGGCTCATGTCCAGCTTATGATTCCCCAGGCCCCCCGAGTCCTTTTTGGCTGGGCTGAATCCCCCACTGACATGGTAAGCATTCATGTTTCTTTGTACTTCAGTTCAAAATAAATGCAAAGTAATATCTAACACAACAACAGCTAACCCTATTTATAATCAGAAGACGACTGTGATATGAACTCAGTATTACCAGGCGTGCATCACATATCTGCAAAAAGTGCTTAAGTGAGCAAACTGTTCTTTACCCAGTACTGAGAACTGTACAGCCTATCAGTCCCGAAGAACTGGGTGTTAATATCCATGGAGCAGAGATAAAGTACCAGGGGCAAAATAAGAAAGCCTAACACCATGTACTAAAATTTGACTGCTGACAGAAACCCAGGAGAAAAGATTTCAAGCCAGACAGTACACAACATGAAAAAATGGGCTGATTGTCCGTCAGACCACTCACCCTTGCAAGCTGATTCTTTTTGCAACTGCAGAAACAAATATGTCAGACTAAACAGAATAACGATAAATAAAGTGGCAGATAAACTGCTCTTGTATGCCAACAATCTGGGACAGAAACAGCAAGCATAGTAGAAATGTGGATAAATAAGTAAATAAAACAGCTCTATCTTAATTACAGCTATTTTCAGAAAATGGAAGCCAAGTTTCCATAGTTTTTTTTCTGTTAAAACTGAACACCATGCAAGACGTATTCCAAACAATATTTTCAGGCAAGTTAATGGCACTGCAATTAATTTCTCACACACGTTCCAAGAACAGCTACTGTTCACTCACTGCAGTGGAACCTTTTTACTTTCAAAGTCTTCTAAGAGAAGGTATTCCTGCCCTTCTTCAGAGATAAAGGGTGACCCTTGGCTGTTTCATAGACACAAGAAAAATGAGGAAGACAGTGTTATTTCCATATACATCTTGAATGAGCCAGAACAATAAGACTTTCGGAAACAGTCCCTGGCTTCTTTTTCTTATTTATGGTCCAAATATGAACGTCACACTCTCACTAAATGCTACAGTTAAACAATACTCTTTTTCAAGCCAACAGTGATCAGAGCCTAAAACTATTTTAGACAAAATACAGCATGATAATTATAACCACAAGCACTGTGCTCAAACTATTCTAATAAGACTATATGATGCACTGCATGACACTGTAAGAAACATTTTGAAGTTATTGTTAGTTTTGACACATAATAACTAAAAATTCTGAAAAGGGAGGTTGACCGTGGCCTCTAGATTTCTCAGTTACCCATCTCACCTGAAAAAAGAATAATTCCAAAGATTTTTTTATAGAAAAAACAGTGCTTCCCAGATTGTCCACTAAGTACTATGCAAAGTTAGAGCAGAAAACATTCCTTCTTTTTTAAAATCTAAAAAGGAAACAATGCAGAAAAAACCACTCAAGCAACAAAAACCATATATAAAACATTAAAAATTAAATATTAAACAACATCCATCTACTATTGCTTTGCTTTTAGTTAACATTTACACAACTTTCCCCCAGTTAAAATAAAGGCTGTATGAAATAGATGCACGTTCCACATCTGGAAATGAATAGGAAAATGATGCAGACATTTAGTGGATTATGGTAATGTACTTCGTGCCCTGCAACACCATTTTAGTAACATGCTGTGCAGATACACTAAGCTGTAATTCCATAGGAAAACTGAATATATCCTGCGTATCAGACCAAATCCAGTGAAACACCTGCAATCTTTTTACATGACAGGAGCAATCATGGAAAAACTCCAGCGCGACTACTGCTTTGAATTTTCATTATTAAATCCTTCTTAATAAACAGACATAGCTATTTAGTGAACTTGCTTAAATATAGAACAGTACAAGTCCATACCATTCTCCACTGATAACCTTGCCAATGTTTCATCGCTTTGAAATAAAGAAACTTATTACTTTAACAACCTCTGTGCTCCCCACGACTTTATTCAGTTCTTCTTTCAGTTCCCTTGGCATTTTTAACTCCACTGGACATTCTGTCTTCCCCAGACATTCAAATATCTTCTCCCGTAACCACCTAAAGTCTTCCTCAAGTAATTTTGGAGGTTATTCAGACTCCATTCTTTGCCCCCTTCTGTGTCCCCTTTATGGTCTCCTCAGACTTCCTTGTCTCTACTTAAGTCATACAACCGTACAAGTACAAGAAAATCAACTACATATCCCAGCCTCAATCATTCTTAAAAACACCCCTCATTTGTGCTGGAAATCCACTCTGTGCCCATCCCTCGTGAAAACAAAGGGGTACTCAGACATTTCTGATGACTCAGAGCTCTGAAACGAGCCAAGATTTATCTGCCAAGCCATTATGGAAACAAAACCAAAAGTTTTGATAATTTTTGGCAGAAACTATGACATACCTATCAGGCACCATCTAAACATGAGTAAACATTTAAAATTTCAATATTCATAGCGCACATTGGATTTCCCCTTCTCTCCAGGATGCTCTGGGGGCGTGCCATGCTGCCTCTAACTTGCACATTTCATACACCAGGGGAACTGTAGGCTCATTCCTCCATTTTACAATGAGGATTGTAAAGGGCGGATACTTTTCTACCATGCAATCATCAGCAAACAGAGAAAGAAGCTACTCGGGCACAAGAGCAATATAAAAATGCCAAGGGAGCAGAGAGCATACGGCTCAGGTAAAACTGCCAGAGCATCAAGCTGTTGATGAAGAAAGCACTGACACTAAGATGTATGGCACTAAGGCACCCTAAGAAACACTTAGAAAGCTGCTTTCCAATGATAGCTCTCCTCAGCCTTCAACGTGCTTTCCTGCAATAATAAAAAGAATATGCAGTTTTGCATATTTATGTGTAGATATTCCAGCACATTTTTATTTTAAATTAATGCAGAAGAGCAGCTTGCAAGAGATTTATAACTTCATCCCAAAGAATACTCAAGGTTGAAAAGGACCTCTAGAGATCACCTAATCCAGCTCTTCCAATACCTCTAAGAAAAGGGGATCTCCAAGAGGGGTGAGGCTCCCCAGGGCCTCATTCAAACAAGTTTTGTTTGCTTGCTTTTAAATCTCAAAGGACAGATTCAACGAGGTTCCTGGGCAGCCCATTCCAAGGGGTGCCACCATTATCCCCTCTGAAAAATCAGTGACATTTCTTAGATGGTTACCATAGATTATATATCCTTCTCTATAGAAGATGCTGGAAATTTATCTAAGGTAAAAGTAGCAGTGCATAATAAACATACATTTCTCCCAGCCTAGAACCACTACACTAATCTGATGCTTCAGATTAGGAATTACTCTCCCTGCTTCTCAAGACTGCAGTATGAATCTCATGTTCCAACACCTCTGTATTGCGATAAGTTCAAGAACATGAAAGAGAAGCAAAAGTTGCAGCCAACTTCTCCCACTGTTTACGGGCATCCAAACTTTCAGTGACTTAGTACAACAAAAAAATGCTTTTAGCACTAACATTCTTGGCCTGTTCAGAAGTGTTATTAAGGAAAACCATAACTTACCTCATTGGTTCGGGTTTTTTACTCTGGCAGTTAATTAGCAGTAGGTAGTCCTGAGGATCTTCTTGACTAGAGGAAGACTCCAGTGGGGGGATGTTAATAAGCTGATAAGGAGGAGGTAGGGAAGATTCTGCTTGCATGGAAGGCGGTGAAGTGTTGATGGGCAAGGGTAACTCAGCAGATGCTTGTAAAGAACTGACTGGGGGCTTCACAGCATCTGCAAACACAGAAGCATACTGCTTTACACAGTTAAGAAATGGTTTTAACAACACTACCAAAATATTTGTTAACAGAACATCAGTTTCTTTGGATTTGTTTTTAAATTCAAAACTGTACAATCAGTAGGCATAAGGAAGCCTTAGTCTTGAATATTAAGGCTTGTTACAGAGCAGACACGGACCCATAGGTTGTTACTTGAATTTGGTAACCTGAGTCACTATTTGCTTATGTTCATCCAAGATCACTTCAACATTTGCTATTACTCATCTGCTGAGAACCGGCCTCTCAATAGCTGAAAAGCAACAGGAAAGAAGCTGCTTTGGCAACGGAAGTTTCTTTGTAAATAAAATAATACAGACATACAACAGGTATCATGTTCCAATAGATGTCTTTTTACGTACTCCAACTTCTCATTTTGGCGCAGTAAATGCAGCTATATGTGCTTTTATAAGCATTCTCTACATAATTCTTACCCACTCCTAATCGTATATATATGTATATATATGTATATATATGTATATATATATATATATATATATATATATATATGTACATATATATATACATATATATGTATATATATACATATATATGTATATATATGCAGATTAATGTATATTTTTTCTTTCTTATTAAATTATCTAGGAGATAGAAAAATACTGACACTATCAAACATGAAGCAATCCTTCAATTTTTCTTTCTTTCAGCAATTCATAGATTACAAACAACATAGTTCAAAGTACAACTTCTCAGCTATTTAGACTTCCTCGTTCTTGCAATTCATTGTACATTCTCATTTGTGCATCCCAAGAACGGGCACTGACTACTAGCATTTTTATAACAAACATATTATTCAGGAAAAAACTACCCTTTTTAGACTTAGAGGGTAGTTCGGGACTAAAAAGAAAAAGCCCATGTCATCCAACTTCAGCTTCCCAGCACCATCCTGGGAAGAACCAGATGAACACATGAGAACATAGCCCTCCTGCTTCCAGTTCTGTCTATACAAGGTACGAGCGATTTAGACATGGAAATAGGAAGAAAAGTACTCGCTTTGAACTCCCAGAGCACTTGCACAGGCTCAGAAATTAAATCCCACCACACCCACGTGGGTGGAAGATGTATGAAAATTTCTCAACTTGGCCTACCTGAAAAGGTAGGAAAGCCTAAAAAAAGTTTTTACAAAAAAGGTTGGACTTGAGCTCTCCAGTAAATTAGTTAGCATAACAAAGGGAACACCAGACTGCACCCAGTGATCACACACACACACACACACACACACACACACACACACACGAGTAAAACTGTTTCTTTGCTATTTTTTAAAATATTAAAATGTGAAAAATATACCATTTAAAAACTTCAAGAGCTCTATGAAGCTCTCATGAGACACCTACATTAAATACAACTGATCTTTATTTATTCCCCTTACGCTTGAAGAGAGAGGCATCAGAATGGCTGTAACAGGCACACATTGCTTGCTTGCTCCTAGAAAAGAAATAGTGGGAGAAGGGAAAAGGAAATCTTCATCACCTCCAGAACCAGGGACCACAAAGCCAAGCGTATGTATGAGTAGGAGAGAGAGAGAAAAAGGTTTCCTGTCAGTTACACTACCATTCTCCAGGCATATTTAGCAAGAAGCAAGATTCACAAGGGCTTCAGAGTACCCAAGTCACCACCCCCTGTTCCTTGCCCCTGACTAAACAAAACCTTCACACCATTAGGTTTGCTTGGTGCCAATATCACATAAGGAAAAAAAGAAATTAAACAGGTGCCCTTAAAACTTTCAGGCAAGAGAGATGTTTCAATGAGACCATACGTAGTCAGGAGAGCCCAGCAGTGACATGGTAAGATGCATGTCTACATTAACCTCATGTATTTAAACAAAACACACGTTGCCACTCCCAAGAAAAGATTCAGTGGTAACTTTCCAGGGGAAAGAAAACCATCACCACCACAATCAAAAAGCTTGAAAAAGGACTAATGCATCAGCCATGTTCAGAGTATGAAAGAATGACATCGTGTTACAAGAAAAAAAAACAAGCCTGTGAAAAAATAAATTAAGTTAAAGGTTGGCTATACAGTAAATGGTGAAAGGAGGTTATGTGAAGATGACCAGTAGGCTAAACATACAGGCTCAGATCTGGAACCTCTAAGCCTGCAATGCCCATCTACAATAGCGGCATGTCACAGACAAACTGAGCAGAAGCAGCAAGGCAGGCCTGGCATCACGCCCTTACTACCTGGCTCCCTACAGCTTCAGAACATCCCACTGCAGAGGTTGCATCCACATTCTCTGCTTACCAGGCTCCAGTAGACTTCTTTCTGAATTTCTTATTGTTGACATTTTTTGAGCTCCACAACAGCCTGTAGCAATGGTTCTACAAGATACTACGATATTACACATCATGAAGAACTACTTGCTTTAATTTTAAACCTGCAGCCTGGTACCTTCATTTCAGCTCCTCTCCTCAGAGAAGCACAGAACAGTCATTCCCTATTCATAATATCCATTCTCAACTTCGTGGAGCTTTGCCACTGCTTTACTGACTTGGTGCTGCTTAATTTTTCTTGGTACAGAAACTGCCTCACGGCAGCACTTGTTTCTCTTCACCCTCACTTCTCACAGCCCTACTGATTCCCTAATTCCGTTCTCAGAAAGGAAGCCAACTGTTGCGTAAAATGTAGAAAATTTGGGACATACTTATTAATTTATAAACACCCAACAATGTTTCATTCTATTTCGATCCTAACCACTTACATTTGATTGTTGCTGAGTATTGAAGTTAATGCTGTCAGACTGCCCAGAAGGCTCCGAGCAAGGATTTGGAGCCCAATAACATTAACGGATCATTAAGGTCATTTTCCTCGTGACAAGATGCCACATTTACTTTGACAGATATAATTTGACAAAATCCCCGAGTCCTTGCACAGACCTGTTTTATTCACTTACTTGTTTTTCCAGGCATTTTGTGTGCTAAGAGGAGCAGGCTATCGCCTGATTTCAAGGCCATTTGAACGCAGTTTCACGTAGTTCACCTGCCGGGCCACTTATTTGCTTCATGCATTCAACCTATTTCAAATTTTACTACCAAGAAAACAGTCAAGTTAATGACTGATCACTGATCAAATAAATCTTGTTTGCCTATCCGTACCTTCCCAAACACTCTCCTTAGCCACTTACTTCAGAAGCTGATATGAAGAATAAGGTTTCTCCCAGCAGCCTATTATGATTTCAAAGAGTACAATAATCAGCTTGCTTCATTTTGAACCAGCAGATTTTTAGGGAAGGGGTCATCTGCACACCAAAGAACACTGCAAGTCATTTGGTTTGTTCCCAGAGCTCAGACACGACGACTGCTTTGAGAAACTGCGAGCTGGAAAAACATCCAGAATATTTAACATGCAAATTAGTGTAAAAAGAATCCTATTTTGTTTTTATAATTCTTGCATTCAGCGCAGCTACAACAAGCAGCTTTCTCAGAAGACAGTAGGAGTTTTAACTTTTCTCACTTGGTTTGTTATGAGCAGCTATAGGCATCACTTATTATAGAACTTACACTTTCTTCTCATGGCCATTTTCATATTCAACTCATTACTCAAACAATCAAAAAATCCATGAGGTAAAAAGAAAGCTTCTGAATAAAAATAATATGAACAATTCAGAAGATCTGAGTGTGGGAATTTGCATTTAGGGATGGTTTTTGTTCTTAGCGTGCATGGTTTTTTTTAAGTCAACTTTTTTTTCCTATGTTGTGATATGCAATGCTAAAGTCTCAAGATGCTGAGAATGTAAATACTAGAAATATTCTCCAAGTGTAATGCAGTCTGTTTTCTACAAAAAGCACCATTTCATTAAGTGCCAAAACCATAATTGAAGAAGATAGAAAAGTAAGGAAATGGATTGGTGCAAGATAGGTAGAGAGACCAAAATAGAAATGGATTTTTCCCAATCTAACACCAGATACACAACTGCATGATCCTACGATTGAGACGTCTCATTCAATCCATTTACCATGACGCAGATGTTCTCTCTGAAACAACAAAATATTAGAGTAATACCCTTGCACAAGAATTTTCAAATACAAGTAGGAGTCACAAAAGACATGTAGAAGTACAAGTTATGTACTATTATGTTACTCTTTTTTTCCTGCTTCTATCCACTACGCAAGGTGCACATATCTAAAATAACTTCAAAGAATCTGTATGATTATATACTTCACTTTATTCCTTAAGAGAACTCCTCCTTTTATTTCTAAGTTAGTCAGTGAAGTCATTATCTCTGCTCCTTCATGTAATAAGGCACATTCTGAAATACACAGCCAGAGTTTCCTCTACTGCCAGCTTCTCCACACTGAATTTTGCTGAGAGAGATTTTCAGCATAAATGATCAGTTTACAATCAATGTGAAATCTATGCAGCGAGCTTCAATTCTGAAGCTTTCAGCTTACAGCAAACAAAAGCTTGCGTGAGCACCTCATGACTTGATAGGTAGCTATCTGCACAACCTTGCAACCCACTCCCTTGGAATTCCTTTGTCCAAGAAACTCATCAAATGATTTTAATGCCACAAAAGATGTTCAGCAGGTACCACAGAGAAAAACTAAGCTAACTGCCTATGTTAGTTATATTGAGGCTGTTCCTCAAGGAAAAGAAAAATTACGTTTCATATGATTTTCTGATGAAGGCAATTGACAGTTTAATATAAGAATACCAAACATTCAAGATTAAGGTTTTGACTGCATTGTATTTTTTCAAGCATTTTTTGTTCCTCATACTCTTACAAAGTAAGAGGTACCGCTGTAGATTTTATGCTCTGTCTTCTCTTAGCCATATTATCTGGAATTGAAGACAACTCAGTGTCCTCTGATGTATTCCCTTTCTCCTTTTCATAATGGAGAAGGACTGTCACAGCTTAGTGAACCTCTCATCAGTTCTTTAGCCAGCAGCAACCTCTACCACATCTGCAATGCCAAATTTCAGGTCCTTCTCTGAAACCACTTCTAATTTTACTACACCACTCTATTTTCTCCAGATGACTTCTGGCAACTGTGACAACTCCCTTCACAGCCTATTCTGACCATTCTCTCAGCAATTGCACACTCACCAAGAAATCACAGGTCTACATCTCACCGATACTTCCTCAAAGTAAATATCCAAAAAACCCTACACATATGTTCTTGGGCCACGACTCCCTCCAAACCTACTGCTTCACTTGTAAGATAACTAGCTCACAAACCCTATCAGAGGATTCCTCTCCTTTATGTTTAACTTGGTCCTCTCATGTTTTTTTTTTTACTCCATTCAGGGTCCCCAGTCTCTCATGTTCCTGGCGCGTCATCTCTGAGCAGGTCTGGCTATCTCTCAAGTTAGTCATATCCAAGAAGTGTCAAAAACCACAGGTTATCATCACGTACATCATCTCTACTGTGCAGTACATCCTATTATCACACCCATTAAAACAAACCAATGCTCATTCAGAGTGCTTCCACTGCATGTCTAACAAAGAGAAACCTATTTCCATTCCACTGTTCTGTTCTTGCCTCACCCACATCCATCAAAAAGGCTTGTTTTGAGTTTATTATCCTCATAATTTTTATATTCCTCCAGAATCTTCATCTATGTCTCACTTTTGAGAATTTTCATGACCAGAGTTCTCAATTATCATCATGTTACTGATTTGGCTATTTTGATTCGCCAGCCTCTATCATCCACTAGGTAAGAAACAAAAAAACTGCCTTACAGGCTAACCCTTCATGCAGGTTAAGTACCCTGAACACCTCTAATATCCAACTTGATTTACCAAACACCCATGAGAATTTCTTCTCACTAGTCCCTGAGTTCAACAACAGCCCAACAACTGAAGGACTAAGGTAACTTACCTGTCACTGTGATAAAAACTGCTTTGTTTGCTTTTACTTCTTCCTACTCCCCTGCTTCTACGTTGAGGTCTCCTATCACACAAGCTAAGTTCTTAATGGCAAGACCTGTTTTCTGTTTCGTACTTGTGCTACAGGAAGCACAGAGCTATCCTGACCTGATACAGATATCTTCAGAACAGCATGGTAACAACGATGCTTGGCTGCGCGGCCTTATTTCTTACTGGTGAAAACAGGAGCTGAATTAGGTAGAAACGTGGAGTTAAATTCATCCTGCCAGTCATTGCTCTTACATCCATGCTATCATCAAGCAATCTATTACTGTGCATGTATTATCAAATCACGATTTAAAAAAAAAAAAAAAAAAAAACTGGTTGCTTGACAATTATACTGTTCAAAACAAGGAAAGCATGAGAAGCATGTATGAGATGGCAATTCCCTGAACAGGAATCTTACAAACTTAGAAAGCACTGTATGTGAAAAAACTGCAGTTCTTTATTTGTTTCTTTTAAAACTACAATCTGTATGACGACTGAAATTTTCTGTACTGCATTCAAGTTTATTGTCAATCTCTCTATCTTCTCTTTTTCTTTTTTTAAATTTTCTTTTCTTCAATGATCCCCTCCTGTTTCACCTGGTCATTGTTATGTTCATCAAATGACCACGTGTAACTAAGATGCTTGCACCTAATAAGATCATTTTCCCTTCTCCCACTTTGCTAAGGGTGCAATTCATTACATTACAAAAAC
Organism: Lagopus muta; assembly: GCF_023343835.1. Classification (NCBI taxonomy): domain Eukaryota; kingdom Metazoa; phylum Chordata; class Aves; order Galliformes; family Phasianidae; genus Lagopus; species Lagopus muta. Next base: position 11,217,455 of record NC_064436.1, on the reverse strand, counting down.
ATGGAGCTGGATTACATATAAAACATTCACCACAGACATCTACTGAATCGTAGGGAAGGGCTTTCAGCACCTTGTCTCAGAACCTATGTTTACATACCCTTAGGAAGTTTTCCTTACCATTACATTTCTCACTGAAAATAGAACAAGTTACCTTAGATAACAACTGACCCATACCCTTCAATACTCCTCCCTGATTAATTTCTTCCTGTAAAGAATCAATTCTTCAACTCTTCTACCCCTTGATCACTTAAAAACCCATTTCCATTATTTCCACTGCTCTTGAAATGTTTATCCTCGTCCTCCTAGAAGATCAGACCACACTCATTCAGTTGAGGTCTCCACAGTGCCAAGCAGAGGAGAATGGCCATTTCTCATAACCATTTATTCTCTCCATCCCAGAATGTATGCTTGGAAGTCCAGTGACACAAGCGACAGGCAACATATTCTCACTTATAGTTACATCTTAACCTCTACATGACTAAGCCAATACCTATTATATTACGACCTTACCCAGAAAACATGAATGCTAAGAATGCAATAAGAAGCTTGATGATAAAGCAATTCAGACTCGTGGTCACACGTAGCTCCCCTTATAAAAAGGCAATACAGAAAACAAAACAAAAAAACATTTGCTGAAGAAAGAGTAAAAAGCACCCCTTTTTTTTTTTTTTTTTTAAAATAGAATTGTCTAAGTTAATTAAGGATATATTTCCTTGGTGTTTCAGGCTCACTGTAAGTTTAATCACCGTAAGCCCTATCTCAAAAGAACTGTTACATAACACAATTTGATACCATCAGAAAGCCAAAGACTCTACAACTTGTAAAAGTGCCTAAAGAACACAAATTTATCTCCTTACTCTCCAAAAAGAAGTATAACCTTGCAGCTCTTCAGTAAAGTGATAGGGCTGGGATAATTCAGCAAACGCTTAAAAGCTGAAGATTAAACATGCAATTGAAGAGTAATAGGGAAGAACGACTGATTAAATTGACTGAATTAAAAACTATTTTGATCTGAACAGGGCATAGTTAGGTCTCCTTGCATTCATAGTGGAATTAATCTTCAGTTGAGATATATCAAAATAAAGTAATGGATTAACAAAAACCATCTCTCAGAAAGTAAAGGCCTCATGGTTTTGAGGTGCCTACTTTTCCATTTTGTGCACTCTTTTCTGCAGTCAAGTAAGTGTGTGCTCTCTTTACATCCAGACTCTTAGCTTGTCCCCAGAAACAATAATTTCTAGGTGTCTCCTATTCATGGCTGCACTGGGCCACTAGTTTGTTATCCATGAAAAAACAACTACCTGTCTACCTTTCTCTCATTTGTACACGTCTATCAGATTGAATACTGAATCATGTGGCAATCACTTAACAGACATGTGCTGTGGGTGATCTCCTTCCCCTCCCTCAATGCATAACCCAGAAGAAAATAAAGAGGGATTTAATTACAGTCTTTTCTCTCTGATATGCTTAATTCACAATACTTAACTGCTCCTATTTAATCTTTCCTGGGAATATGCACATAACTACAGAAAGTCATGCCACCCCCTACCCTTCAGAAGAAGTAATAATAAATAAGGTCAGTTTCAGGACATGTAATGGCAATAATGTGTTTGTCGGCATTTAACGCCACCTTCTTTCCACAACGCTGGTCCCACACAATGACTGCTTTGGTAGGATTTGAGCTGGATAGTGGAGAACTACAAGTTATTGTTTGTTTCAGCCAGTAAAGGGAGCATACTTCTTTCCAAGTTGCAAAGCAGATGGAGGCACAGCAGTATTAGAATCCTGACATTTTGCACTCATTCCTGATCACAGAGCCATGCGTTCTACACCACACGGATTTCCTTTCGTGACAACCTTTGTCCTGCATGATTTTACTCGAAGATTTCTCAAGACCTAACATCATGCAAAACAGAAAAGAAATATCCTTTTTTCTATGACATGTTTAATTTGCAATGAGTTCTGAATACTTCGCTCCGTTCTGCTCACATTCTTTCACAGCAAGAAAGAACTTTCACAGTCAGTGCACGTGAGTTTTAAAACATGTGAATGTTAACACTAGTCATTCGGTCTTCAAAATGTTCTATGCATGTAGGCATGACACCTTCTGAAGGAAAAAAACAAACTTACCCTCATCTGTAGGGTTGAACCCACAGATATCACAGATGCATCGAACCCACTTATTCATCTCCTCCTCGCTGTCTGCCACCAAATAGAAAACTCTGTCTATAGTGTTGATGTCAAAAATATAGCTGTTTTCAAACTCTTTTTTGTTGAATGTTAATCCAGCATCTACTTGCTGACACAAGTTTAAGTCAATAATACGGATAGGCTTCTTGGCATGGTCATTTTTGTAGTATTCCAGTACATCTGGATCTCCTGTTAAACGGCCACTCCGAAGCACAAACCATCTCCTCTTCCATGCCTGAAAATTCATAAAAGAAAAAGAGAAAAATTAGAAGTAGGAAATAATACTTCAAAACCTTCTGTACGTTGTTTCAGGTCGAGCTGAATTCAGTAATAATTAGTTCAACCACCATTTGAAGAGATGACACTTAAGTTAGCGGAATTTAATGCAGTCCATTTACTTATTGTTAGAACAGCAGACTAGAGAGACATTGAATCCATATTTTAACCTTTACTTCTTTTGCATTTTAGTTTTGCTTTTAAAAGCAGATCACATAATTAAGCTACCATTCAAAAATAATGAAGGATGAATCCAGTAAAGAAAATAAGGAGGCGAGAAGAGGAAAAAAAGCCCAAAAATCTTCTGAAAGTAACTGCCACAGGCATAAGAAAATGAAACACACCTAAGTACAGATATTTAGAAATAAGACCATGACGTCTTGTTTCAGGCTGGTTTATTCCAGCTCTGATTATGTTTTTTTTTTCAATTGATACTCCACAACAGCAACCTGCAGTTAAAGAATACAGTGTTCACACTGCACAATTCCCTTGACGTTAGGCAATCTTTGCACTCAGAAGTTCATAATGTTTTACAGCAGAACTTTTAAAAGAGAAAGACCCACGCTATTATTTCAGAAAACATCAAAGATGTGGGGAAGTAGAAGAATGACCCAATGGTCTAGCCTTATACCACATAAGAAGTCCCTGCAGGAGGTACATCCACAGAAGAAAAAACTTCACAATCACTGTATATGTTGTATCAACCTCCAGGATGCTGCAAATCTGAAGAACTGGGACAGAGAGAAAAACACAACTAAAACGCCTCATGTTCGAGTCAACCCTCAACTGCCTTTCATTGCTGTGGGCCTCTCTTTCTCGTCAATTAAATACGTTCCATCACTGCAAAGACACTAATGCAAACCGAAAGAGAAAAGTTCACGTTTATCCGTCTTCATGTCACCACAAGCATTCTTATTGTCCTGCTCAGTGCTGCACTCTGGTTTTCTCAGCTCTACCAACAGCATCGCATCCTCTGCTATAAACTCCAAATGCCAGGATAATCGTAGAACGTCTCTCAGAAAATGGCTTGGGTCAGAAGGGAGCTTAAAAGACCACCCAGTTCCACCTCCATAGCTGTGGGCAGGGCTGCCCCTGACCCCACTCATCCTGGCCTTGAGTGCATCCAAGAATGGGGCACCCACAGCTTTCTCCAGGCAGCCTGTGCCATTGCCTACCTTCCGAATGAAATTTACCCCAAATATCTAACCTCAATCTCTCCTCCTTTAGTTTAGAACCACACTCCCCTGTCCTACCACTGTCTGCCTGAGTGAAATTTCTGTCCGTTTATATCCTTCCTTCAAGTACTGGAAAGCCACAATGAGGTCTCCCTGCAGCACACTCTTCTCCAGGCTGAACAAGCCCAACTCCTTCAACCTTTCTTCGTAGGAGATGTGCTCCAGCCCACTGATCATCTTTGAGGTCCTCCTTTGACCCCCACCTACAGCTCCGTAACTTTTTTTTGTGAGAGGCTGCAGGCCTGGATGCAGTATTCCAGATGGGGCTTCACAAGGACAGAGCAAAAGGGGACAATCCCCTCCCTCTCCCTGCCAGCCATCTCCCTTTAGATACACATGGGAACACGCAGTAAAAGAAACCAGACATACTGCTAACTGCCCACTGGAAAAAACTGTGTTGCATTCTCACTTGAAAAGTGAACAAGCAAATCCTGTTAGGACAAAACCTGATGTTAGAACCCCCCTCCGGCCAAAAAATAGGTATCAGCTCACCCAGATTACAGAGAGAACCAAAGGCCAAATGAATGAAACAGTATCAGCAGAGGACGTCAAGACATGATACCCTTTACACACTGATGTAGCTTAAAAAACAGAAGTTTCTGACAATATATTAAGAAAAGATTCAAATGGGTTTTCTCAGGGAAAAGGGTTTCACTTTTCTGAAGGCATAAGCTTTGAGCAAGCTCATGGAGGAAGACATGAGGGACAGTCAGAGCGGTGCCATCAAATTCCAGCTGCAAACCAGTGCCACCAGCTTTGTGCTGGAGCCACACAAACCAGTTACTGTGATACTTACGTGCTATTCTGGGTAGCAAGCTCAGGAATATGTTATGAAAAAGTAATATAGAAAATGGGAGAAAGAGAAGAACACCAGACAGCTTAATTAGGGCTTGAGATTCACTCCCCACCTATGAAGCTGCTTGAAGTTTATTTGATCTTAGACAACTTTTATACTCGATAAAATAAGCAGCATAGTTGTGAAGCTGCCTTTAAATGAGGAACTGTGTGGATCAAGCCAACGCCTCAAGCAGTGATTTCTGCAGTCCCAACAAGATCATTGGGTGAACAGAAAAATGCAGAGGTGGCAAACGGAACAGATGAAGCATGTGAACTTAGACTGCAAGTAGAAGCATCTTCAGGTAGTGCAGCTGCTAAGCACAATGTAATAGAGACCCAAAAATACCATCAAAATGTGCTTTTGTTTCCTATTTCCAAATCAAATGACAACTTCGACTCCGTAATAACAGGAAACTCCAGTAATAGAGGATTCTCTTCAGACGAGGCTGACCACAGACAGTTAAGAACGGACTGCAAAGTTCTTAATTCAGAAACAACATTTCCCTTAAACCTCAGCCTTCAGTTTGCCCAAATGACATTTTCAGTGTCTAAATGAGAAGATTAGAGGGGGAAAAAGCTACTGAGAAGTAAGGTTCATTTGTCTTGTGATTTGTGACCAAAAATGAACTTGGTACCAACCAAGCATACTTCACACAAGTTCAATTCCAATACTGTGTTAACGAGAGAAAAATTTGTCTGGTCAATCCCACCAATCACTGTGGAGCATTAAAGAGTAAAAAGCACTCCAATTCAGAAAATCAACCAGCTTAACAGAATTTGGTTTTAGCCCTTCTGGCTACAAAACAGCAACTATTAAATACTTATAACAGAATTCAGCCTAGCAGCACCTGCTACTATTTTGGAAGAGTTTTCACATAGTACATATGTGAATGTTTATCTCAGTCATACAATGAGTCACACTCACTGGAACTGGCACAGATTATATTCAGAAACAAAAGCAATTCCATAAACTACACACTAATAAGGCAGATACAAAGGTTCTCTGGATTACAGTACAAAGCACAATTTAGCAGCAGAATAAAGCTAAAAGCTAGACAAGAGAACTGACATCAGCACCCTTGCTAATCATAGCACAAAAGCGCCTCTATATTTTGTCAAAGTGCAAAATGAGCCCACATAAATTACTCTTTGTTATTCGAAAATATCTGGGATTCTTAAAGCTTGATCTATTTTTAACATTTCAGTATTTGCTGTTGTAACGAGGGCTGTATACTGCCTCACTGAAGTACCAAATCCCGTGCTACATGCGCAATAAAGAGAGCTTCTTTAATAGCTGCTTTCCAAAAAGAAATGTTCAAAAAACAGCACGCACATGTGCAAAGACGTACTTATGCAAATCATCTTTTCCCTTCTCTCTTTTTAACCCCTTCAGGCATCCCTGTATGAAGCTTCTGCATCTCATTTTACTGCGCACTTTCCAATCCACACAGCTATTTCTCTTAATCATGCACACACACAAGAAGCTCCACTGGTTTAAGTCAAAGGTTTAAGTCAAATGAATATTGTGATTACTAATGCTCTGTCATGTCACTTAGGATTATCAATCATACATTATCAGCTCAAATATTTTTTCAAGAATAAACAATATTGGTATTAGGACAAAAAATCATCCCATAACCTACTGAGTTTTGTGTTTTTGTTTTGTTTTCTACTTTTCTAACCTAATCCTGTTGACTTTAGCACAGAAAAACAGCATCTGACAGAGGAAAGAAGGCTGTATTATTTTTATTTTTTAATGAAAGACACGCACACAAAAGTCATACCAAAACACTGCTATTAACAAATGCATTTACACTAACTAGTTACACAACACTACATGCAGATTTAATACTAACACAGAAGTATATCTGTTGCTTTTCCAAGTGTGATACGACCAAAGTCACAGGAATAAAGCTCACCAAAAGCCTATGCAGGCTTCTAAAGTTCTCTGTTCCCAAGCAAGACTTGCTGCTTTTGCTTCTGACTAAGAAATGACTTCTGTGACTCTCAGCTTGTTTCCTCCCAGAGCTGCACAGCATATCAGCTGGTCTACCATAGGATGTGACCATTCCTGCCAAACACTGTCCTGTTTATATCATGAGACCATCATATCATGAGACTATCATAACCACAGGAACAAGTTTGCTTGCTTGTTTTTCAAGTAGTCTAAAACATGACAAACTGCTCACTCACAGAGCCTCAAATGATGAAAGTAAGTCGAATTCATTATTTTTCAAATAGCATTATGAGCAGGTAAAAATAAAACAGATAATAATTGAAAGCTTGTAGCTAAGACTGTATGCAATACAGAGAATTTAGAGTACAGTCTCCTTACCTTAGCTCTATCTGCTGAATACGCCAACAGCACCATAGCCTGCAGCTCTATCCCCTATAAACCTACTTCAGGATTTATTTCTTTTCTTGCAACATCTATTAGAAAGGTACCTCATTTTGTTTCAGGTTCTAGTGGAAACATGTAGGCATGTCTAAATGGACAAGGAAAGTAAGGAGGAAGGGGCAAGAGGAAATGGATAATTTACCTTTTTATGTTAAAAAGTGTTTTATGTTCCACTTGGATACCCTCAAGCTGTTGCTCAAACAGTTAGATGAAATTTTTTAAAGGATTAAAACTTGTGAAATATGTCAAAGGATATTTGTTCTGGACAGCTCGTTTTGCAGCATTTGTTCTCATGCATTTAAGCAACTGCACTTACTAACAAACTGGCCAATTGTCCTTGCTGGGTTTACCAAGTATTATTACCCGTAATCCTCACGTCATTTAAGTTGTTTTTCCACTACTAGTACAATGACCACCTGTTTTTCCATTCTCAAAATCCTGCAAAAGTAGCAAGCACTAGCAAGCCAGCCCAAAGAAGATATCACTGGCATCCCTCTCCAGTAACATCACCTGTAAGTATTTTCCCTATGGCTGACCAGCAGAAACGTGAATAATATTACGTATCTCTGACCTTCCTTCTCATCTTTCAAGCATAGCCGCTTGTGTTCAGGCACTCCAAAATGTATGTTACAAGGGCAGTTTTTGTCATCTTTCTTTTCCAGAGCATTAATCTATGGTTTGGAAGAAAGAAGAGACTCACCCAGGGGCACAGGGAGGATCCAAAAGAACACTTGATGTTTTACAAACATAGGTTAAACATTTCCTTGATCCAAAAGAACTTCTAAAGTAAACAGAAAACAAGCAGGGTGTGAAGCAGAGAGAAGTAAGGAAGACAGCCCAAGGTCACTTTGTAATTCTCTCTTGGACATTTGTTTTAGTGCTGAGCTTACTTCTGAGGTTTTATGAGTCATTTGCCAGCACCAGCATTTTATTTTCTTTATGCTTTTCCATGTAATTCATCCATCTCTCTTTACTTTTTTTCCCAGAGCAAAAGGAACAGGGAAATAGCTGCACATCTTAGACAAACAGGAAAAAAGACAGCAAACAGAAGAAGTTGAGTATTTGTGCCCTCTTTACCTTCCCATTTCTCGTTCCCGTATGTTGAGCCAAGCACACCTCTAACGCCACTCCACTGATTCATACAGTAGAGCTACACTCTGCATCGTTTCAGAAGCCCAAGCGAAATATCCAAGTATTCAAATGATATTTCTTTTAAGTACTGTTTGTGTTGGGCACAGGGCAGTGGCATCTGTCAGCAGGGAGCTTCATTACCACGAGGCACATACCTGGGAAGGCTGCCGGGAAGCAGCTCCAAGAGGTCATGGTCAACAACGTCACCTCAAGCACAACAACAACTTTTTCCACAAGCCACTCTTAGTGCTTGCAGAACTCCTGAACGGTCAAATCGCAAAATTCTGGCTGAAGTTATCCCTGAGAAATCATTACTTCTATATTTCCACATGGAAATGTAGAAATACACGGGTGTTTTTCAGAATGCACTTTTACAGAAGCGAACAAGAAAACTTTTATAGAAGGCCGTACCAAAAATTCAGAATTAACAGTCGCCTCTGAAAATCACTGTTGTAACACCTACTGGCAGCCGACGCGTGCTTCCTGAAAAACTGGGGCCTTTAAAAACATAAGACAAAATTAATAAACTCGGAACAAAATAGGGCATGTTTGGTATCTTAATTCTAAGAACAGAAACTTCACTTCCTAAATTTCATAACAGTCCAACTGTTGTACTTCCAGTACGACTGCACTGAAGTGTGTAAACAGATAGCTGCAAAACAAACAAACGTGAAATGAGGAAAACACTGGATACATTATGACTTTCTTTAAATACTTAAGACTTGTTTTCCAGGAAACACCATCTTTTCTCACTGAGCAAAATAAGGAAAAAACAGTCTCAGTGGAAGTTTCCACTCTCCTGGCCATCATCCTGATCATCTGTTCCGAATACACACAAGGCCAAAATTTCCTGTTTTCCAACTATTGTCACCATTTTCTAGTCTTGTGCTGTCGATTCTAACTTTAGCTTGTTAAATAAACAGAAGAAAACACTGCAAATGCAGCAGAACAATACTTGCACACAGATTTGCTGCGAAGACTCTTTCATAACTGATGTTTCAGCATGTGAACTAACTAGTCTCCCAGCATTACACAGCTAATTAAAGCATCAAAAACAGGACAAAAGACAAGTCAGACCATTTTTGCACTCTGCTGTTTGGTACGTCTTAATCTAATTGAATATTTTCATAATCCTTCCACATTTTGCATGGAGGTTTTCACAGTTTTTTTTTGTTTTTGTTTTTGTTTTTAAAGATTTTTGCTTATCCCCAGTTTAACTGTACAGCTTGTATCGTCATCCACTGTTACGCTCATCTTCTCATGATCAGCAGCAGCAGCCATTTCAGTACTTAGCTACTTCTCCACAGTATGTCAGAACTGTTGTGATGGCAAGCATTAGTTTATCTGCAATACTCCTGCACATCAGAGAACTATCATAGCATCTTTACCAAAGCAGAACTAACTCACTAAGCTAATGCACTAGTGCAGACCTCCTGTAGAACCAGGAGGTTCTACAGGACCACATCTTCATGCTAGGACCAGTGACCAGATGGACCTTCTAGATTCCTAAATCATCTCACCCACCCCTGGCAGCCAGAGCTACCCAGTGATTTTGAATCCTCATCAATTTACCCTTTCAATTCTATTCTGCTTCACACCACCCACCCTGCATGGCTAGCATATAGCTCCCTAGCAGCATGCTGCCTGTGACACTAGTAAGCTCAGCCTTCTCTTACTGTTTTGTCAACAATGAAAGCGTAACACCATTGCATAAGAATATTTGTTGCAGGTCCCTCACCCACACATGGCACCTTTGGCTTGTTGCCCTTGCTCTCAGAACGTCTCCCAGATTTCAACTTTTCCTCCCTATCTCAAGTACATTCTGATCAACTTCCTCTCTGTTCTTCCCCATACCCCTTTAATAGACTGAATGTAATGCTACCAGGACCGTCTTTTCTGACCACATCTCTGTTGTGAAGTTCTCCATTACCAACTTGCTTCATTGCAGTTTTGAGTCCCTCAACGTCTTTCTAAGCTTCTTATTAAGAGGAGTGAATGCCTCCCTAAATTTGCAAGTCATCTCTTTTTGCTTTACCACTGATAACAGATTGAACACATTCTCCCTCCTCTCCCGACTCTCCTCTGAAGACTCCATGAATCAACAGGGGAACATCTCCTCCTGCCTTCAGATTCCTCCTGAAGATCACCTTCTGTGATACTACTTACAATCACTCAAACAATTACAGTTTGCCTTCGCATCAGATGGATTCATTTAAAAAATAGTGGTTTTGTGTATTCATCAGTCAAAGACAGTGCGTGCTTTTTATTTCTGCTTCAGTTCCTTCATTGGCTCGTCATTAAAAGCTACATTCTCTCCCCCACAAATCTTAATTTAAGAAACTAAAATGTTCAGGACAGGTTCTCTTATTTGTAATGACTGTGCATTTCCTATTACAAGGATTACTGCAGTGCTGACCAGATGTCCTGCACAAGACAACCTGGACAAGATGACAGCTGCACCTTGAATTCCACTGTCCTGAGCACAGGAGTGCACATCTTGACAAATACAGCATGACAGCAATGCACAGAAATGTAAAACTGAAAATAAAACTTGTTAAGATGCGATTAATCTGAAGCTGAAAGATCAAGCCTACACTGCACTGATATTAACAGCTACTTTCCCACTAGTGGCAGAGGATGAAATACACCACTATCTGTGTCCGCTCACTTCTTACCTCCTAGCAGAATAGTCATTCCAAAATGGTGCTTGTACCTAGGCACAAAAAACACACCATTCCTCCAGTTCACAAGTCCAGGGTTTTGTTTTGTGTTTTGTTTTTAATTGTTCTGTACACATCTTGTACAGATTTAGCTTTTTTTTTCTTGCTGCTGTAAATATCTACTTTCATCATTCATGAAAGCCTTATAAGCAAGAGAAAAAAAAAAAGATATTAGAACTGTGTGAAAACACAATGGCAGGCTCCATTATGGATCCTTTGGAGGACACAGGAGTTGCAACAAACCTACATGTCTCACACTTGGTTCACTCAGGAGGCATGCTCATACTGCATAGATTTCCACACACGACAAGGTCAGGCATCTTGCATGTTCCCTCTGACAAAATGATTGTATAGTATTTTGTATTCCCCTCATAGAAAGTATTTGAGCTACAGATTCACATTCAACAAAGGATGAATTAAAATGGATTTTAGGGCAGTGCAGAGTTACCCCATAATTCCAAACTACATTTTAAGTGATCTTCACGTTGACAGCCTATCCTTACCCATCCCTTGTGAGAGCAAGGCTGGCTGACGTTTCTGCAAGTCAAGCATGTGTGGACTAAAACAGCAGCCTCTTCTGCAAAGCAGTTAACCACAATTCCAGCAATGATACTTTCTTGAGCCACTTCATGCAGAGAAAAGGGAAAGCTATTGTTCCGCCAAGGCATTATAGGGAGAATCAGTACATTATGGTTTAAATACTGCAAGGCACTGCAAGGAATTCCTTATTCCAATGAAGGATGAGAAATAAAAAAAACATGCTCAGTGTTGTTTGCGTTATTTTAAGAGCAAAATTATCAGCTTTTTCACTACCAATGAACAAATCTGTGATGTGCATAAATTATGTAGACACAGAATGCTAAACAACAGCTGCTAAAAAAATAAAAATGTGAAATAAAAGTTAGTTAGTGTCTGATATACACATCCCCCCACCACTGAGAACACTTGGCAACTATGCTCAGTGGAGTTTTTTCACAACTGACCTGAAAAACTCCAGAAAAAAATTCACTTTTAAGAAAACGAGCACAGTCCAAATTTGCACAACATAACTATATGCAAGTTACTTTTGCTATGCTAACCAAATTCAGTTTCTTTTATAACAAAAACACATTTTCCAAGACTGTAACCGATATACTTCATTTTAGGTTCAGATAGATCAGTAGCAGTTACAAAGGGGTTAAGACATTTTTAAAAAGCTATGTTGCTTACTAATAGCAAACGTAACAACACACTAGCATACTTGAGGATTGAAATGATTTGGGATAACAACTGAGTAGCTTACAAAATGCTGCCTAATCTCATCAACACATGTAAAAATATATTTTTTGTTTCCTATATCTTAACAGCACATATTATTTACATCAGTAGTTTTAATGAACTTCACCACCACGACCCATTATTATTTTCTTTCTTCCCATTCCAGAGCAACCTGAGGAAGCCAGGTTTGTTCTGAAACCAAATCCTTCAAGTCTCCTTGCCACAATTGCTTACCACAAGAGCCCTACCAGAGGAACCTGAACACCAGCACGATAAGCCCCCAGCAGCATCTGCTCGTAGCAGCTCGTTGCAAGCCGCCCTGTTGACAAAGCTGAAGGACTCATGCTACTGCTTTAGCAGCCAAGAAATAACGTGGTTCTGGAACAACGATACAAATATCAAGAAAAGCTAGGAGCACTGCAGGTATGCCTACACAGTGTAACGTAATGCAGCAATACATCACATAACTCCTACTCACACTCCATGGCATAAAACTCTTTTAGTGATACAAGTGAGCTAATGGGTAAAGCTTCAGAAGGCTGCTGCTTCAGAAAGTTTCCCAAGTCCACTCCTAAAGCAAAATGAAAGCTAAACTTCTTTCTTAGGGGGAGGAAAAAAAAAAAAAAAAAAAAAAAAAAAACCCACACAGAAAAGGGGGGGAAAGCATACTTGAAGCAGAAAAAGACAGCACTCTTTAAGGAAGCCCCCATTTAACCCAAATCATTTTCTATACACAGAAATTAAAAAGAAGAATAAACAAGTACAGTTTTCTCTAGTTTACCTCTTCAAGTCCTCAGAAACCTTAAGCAATGTCCTGGCCATTTCTGTAGTGGTGTCTACCCCAAAACAAGCAAAGCTTTCTTTTTCCTGTCAGCTTTCCATCTCACTATACACCACCCTATCCTTGTAACCTTTGACCAACAGGAAGTAGACACAATGGCCTGAAAATAACAGCAATTGTAACATTTGGAGTGATTTAATACATGAGGGGTGGGTTTAAGGTTTGAAAGCCTTCCCTTGCCTGGTTTTCAAACTGTTGCTTAAAAAGCATGCTATCTACATAGACCTAGGGCACCAGGCTAAAACTAGGGAAAAACACTGGTGAGATTCTGCATTGAAGTCTGCCATTAGGCCACTGCCTAATGACTTATTAAGAGAATTGACTTCATTTTAGAATAGTAAAAACTCTTACAGCATTCTGCCTTTTCTACCGATTTCTTATCGAAGTGCTCAGATAAATACTAAGTTTAGCCTCTCACAGAATATTACATTCTAGTATGAAACGTAACCAGCAGTCCACTTAAATACTGCAGTCAAAAGTGTCAAGATGTCTCATGATTGAAAGCCACAAAACAGTCTGTTAATGAGAAGGACCTTCCTAACGTCAAGCAGCCAAAGAGCTCTTCATGGTGTAGAAGGAAAGACCTTTATCTTCTCCTCATGTAAAAGCACATGCAATGACTCCATAGATATTTTCATTACCGATATAAAAGTCACATGCTTTAAATTTTACTAACATCTTGGCAAGAAAACTCAAGGGTTATAGATTCCAAAGTCCAAAGACAATTAAAGTACTTCTTTTTCATTAGTTTAATTCCAAGTACTGTTTGATTGCTATTTTGCTTTACTATTAAACTCATGATTCTGTCCCGCCTTTGTCACCCTACGCAAAGGCTCCAGGTTCCTCCTACGCCGTTGTACCACAACACACAGAGGTCACCAAGATAAGGGCAGAATGAACCAGTACAAAGGGATTCACTTCTCTTCACAGACAGTTTTAATATGTCTCTTGCAGAGGGAAATAAGGGAGGACAAAAATTGAAAGTTACCCCATGGATACGCAGGATCATGCGTTCACTGCACCTCTACCCTGCACTGAGCTCTGCGTGGTTTTAGAGGCAATCCCACTGGAATTACACTATAAATACTCTTTCGTTGGCAGGGGAAGCTCAGACACTGCCTTTCTGCATTCTAAGACTGGATCCAGCCTGTCAATGCAGTATTTCATTAAGGTCTGCAAGTTCAAAATAACTACAGAGAAGCTCCACATGGTATATTTCAGCACAGTATCCACAACAACTTCCAAATACAAGATGTCTGTACTGCACGTGAGAAAGCTTTTCAGCACAGAAACTACACTTTGTAATCACGGCTCACAGCACGAAGGGTTCAATGCTGACAGTAAACGCGAGGCTCTCCGACAGTTCGCAGTTTAAGAGTCCCTTGAAACCACTTGGCCTGTACAGAGGATCCTCCTTTTCCCTTCCCCCATTTTAAGACAGAACCTGATGCCATCACACCAAGGAATAACAGAGAAAGGATATCCTGCCTAGATTTTCCATTATACAGATCAAGTCATCAATCCAAAGAGGTCTTCACTTACACATAGGATAAAAAGAAGATGCTTCCAACTGATAAACCCAGAGAGGAAGCAAGGTTAGCTCCACAACTATTTTTAAGTAGTAACCATTTACACAATGGCCTAAAATGAACGGTCAACCCACAGGATCCACAAAGAAGTCATTTCAAAAGATACGGAGGAGGTACGCGTATTTGACAGAGAAAAAGCAAAGCATTAGAAGGGGGAAATTTGAAGTTACACTTTTTCCTGGACTCACCTTGAATTAAATCTGCACGCTTAAACTAAGAAAGCAGAAAGATAGAAAGCTTCTGTTGTTTTCTCTAAAAAAGAAGCATTTGCCTTGACAACTGCTGTGAATTCTCCCTCTGCCTGGCTCTGGATATTTTGACTAACGGTTTTGCATCATATGACAAACGTTGAGTAAACAAGAAAATAAGAATATATTTATGCAGTTTTATCACAGAAGAAGGAACTTGTTTCCCAGCCCTAAATTCAAAGGCGAGCCACCACAGCTGGACTGCGTAGTGCTCTGCAAGAGGGGCTGAGCTCCCAGCTGACCAGCTCAGGGCACCTCACCACCTAAGAAAGGGCACTGAATTTACCCAATGGCCAGTGTTTCACATCTCCCTCAGTTAAAGGCATCTGACATGTAAGTACGATATGAAAAAAAAGAAAAAAGTACTTTGTGCAACTGGGCAGTAGATGAATACAATCATCTCTGTTATCATCTGATGATATACAATTCAAAAGGCATCTTATACAATTCAAAAGGCATCTTTTCAACACTAAAACGCACTAGAAATGTAATTCCTGTGGCAGGCATTTCTTAAGATAAACAAGAGAAAGCAAAACACTCCTCATTTAAAATAAATAAATAAATAAATCGCCCTAATAATCTAGAAAATACCCAAAAACTAAGAACATTTTTCATATCATCACTGATCTCTCCCTTTAAGTTCTGAGAAGGATTTGGGTTGCTTTCTTTTTAAAATATAAGCATTTATGCTACAAGGGATGTTTTTGGTGGAGTTCGTTTTAAACAGCAGTGTCCTTCCAATGAATAACTGCTAAGGGAATAAAAACTGCACAGAATTACTGATCTCATCGAACTTCATCCCCTCCTCTGTCTGCGCACTAGATAAAGCAAACAATAAGCCTGCTGTTCTCTTGGTACAGTGAAACTGTTCATTTCTCCGTTTGTATCCGATCACATCACAGAACGCAGATCAACATTAAAAACACATAAAATAAAAATCATTCCACCACCAACAGTACCATGAGAAATTAGATTTCAGATTCTTGTTTTTATTTCTTATTAGATTTTGAGCACATCCAAGTGTTAAAGTGTCCCTTAACTTCATCTGGCTTGTAAAATACTTCACATTTTTAAGTTTTGTTCTTTGACATTGAAAGCAAGCACTCCATTATCCAACTGGTTGGGTTTTTTGTTTGGTCTTTTTTTTTTTGTTTTTAACTTTTTGAGAGTTCTACTTACTATAAAAATTGTTTAATTTTTAACTTGCAGGCAGCAAAGGAACTCAGAGTGTCCTGGAACTTAGTTGATTAGCTCTCTATACGTCTAAATGACATCTACTTTGTTTACTGACTGGAAGCACATACTACTGCCAGCACTTTAAGAACAATGTGACTGTGGAAAGGGGAAGAAAACATGTTTTCCTACATTTTATTTGTCATCTAACAGAATTACAAGGTACACATGCACCAGTCCAAAAATACTTTTAATTGCTGGTAACCTCAAATGGACAAAATAACCTCCTCCAGCAGGTACTTAACCCTACCTTAACCCTTTTCATTCTGGAACTATTTATGAATAACAGCAATTGCCCGATTGCTATGAAATTGATTATTTTTCCAGTACCTATACTATGAAGGCTCTCAAAGACATATTCTTTTATAAAGATGACCATTATTTAATCCTTAAGATGGGAAGTGACCTGAGGCAACAGCAGAAGATGTGAGATCAAAAACAAGATGAAAAACCTTACATAAAATCCAACTCTTAAAAAAAAAAATATCACATCATTTACATAAGCTTATATAACTGCATTCAGTTGCCTTTGAATAAATCCAAGAAATACTACTATAAAGACATTTCAAACTTCAAGCAAAGGATGTTGCTCATTTTCCCACACTCAAAGAAGCCCCCAAAGGCCTTCTTCTTTCAAGAACTACTGGTGACAAGTGTGCTATGTAGTATGACAAGGATCCAGCAGTCTGTGGGGTGCAGCAGAGCGGGACAGATACCACTGCTTATTCACCACTTGAATCGTGACAGAAGAACTGTAAAGACCAACATCAAGCCATAATTTTAGAAGCTGCTGATGCAGAATGATTATGTCTTCACTGTCACTGACTGAGAAGATAAGACACCTACAAAGTCCCATAATTGCACTGCTGCAGTCAGTTCTCCATTAGACAGGTGCCACTTCACTAAAACTAGACATAATTACAGAGCACTCATTTTTCCTGATAAGTAAGGAGGCCTGAGACTGAATAATATGCAAACAAATACTATCTCACTTTTGAAAATATGCTGGCATACTCGAGTGGCAGCCACTCTTATTCTCAATTATAAAATTTTTCATACAAAATATGACAGACTTCAGCAGATGAGGCAAGTCAGCTCAGATTTTGCAAACTTAAAATTATATTAATATGCTATGAAGACCATAAGATTGAGGACAGGATGATAAAGCAAGTCTGTTTAACTCTAAGTATCGCTTGACGCTTGATTTGAGGTCAAAGAACATGCTCCACTTTTTTTTTCCACTCCTCACCATAAACTTTAAACCACGAGGCCCCATGGCACATTACAAGTCTGAACACTGCCAGGACTCCTTACATCAGCTGCTGATGGACACTGTCCAAACAGTTGAAAATCAGAACAATTATTTCATCAACTAAAGTCACTGAAGAAAAGTAATAGAAAGTCTTGGCACCTTCAGCAAAATATTCCGACCAGCTGGCCTTTACTGTTTAATGTCTTTAATGACGACCCAGACAAGAGGATTGAGTGCACCCTCAGTAACTCTGCAAGCAATACCAATTTCGGAGGAAGTGTTCATCTGCCTGGGGTTAGGAAAGTCCTACAGTGCAATCTGGACAGGCTGGATCAGTGAGCTGAAGCCAATAGGATGAAGTTCAGTGGGACCAACGCCCGGGTCCCGCACTTGTGCCACAGCAACCCCAGGCAACACTGCAGACTTGGGGCAGAATGCATGAAAGACTGTGTGGAAGAGAAGGACCTGGGGGTGTTGGTCAACATTCAGCTAAACATGAGCCAGGAGAGTGCTTGAGTGGCCAAGAAGGCCAATGACATCCTGGCTTGTTTAAGAAATAGCATTACCAGCAGCAGCAGGGAGGTGACCATCCCCCTGTACTTGAGGCTGCACCTCAAGTTCTGTATTCAGTTTTGTGCCCTGCACCACAAGAAAGATACTGAGGGCATGGAGCATGCTGAGACAGTGGCAACAAAGCTGGTGAGGGTGTGGAACATGAGTCCTGTGGGGAGTGGCTGAGGGAACTGGGATTGCTTAGTCTGTAGAAGAGGAGGCTCAACACAGATCTTGCCACTGTCTACGACTACTTGGAAGGAGGATGCAGCGAGGTGAGAACCAGCCTCTTCTCCCGTGTAACTAGTGATAGGACTAGAGGGAATGGCCTCAAGCTGCGCCATGAGAGGTTCAGGATAGTTATTAGGTAGAATTTCTTCTCAGAAAAAGTGGTCAGGTACTGGAACATGCTGTCCAGGGAGGTGATGGAGTCATCATCCCTGGAGGTGTACAAGACACATTTAGATGTGGTACTGAGGGACACAGTTTAATGGGAAATATTGGTGGTAGGTGGACGGCTGGATTAGGTGATCTCAGAGGTCATTTCCAACCTTAGTGATTCTCTAAGTAATAAATAAGCATAACCAGTATTAATCACATGCTTTCCACCTCTTCACAACTCTACTCAAATACTGCAAGAACAGAATTATAGTTTACTATAGTTTATTATACTGTAGGTGATTTTCTCCAGTAATATGTGCTTGAGCCAGACATAGAAATTCAACTCCTTCTGAATGAGCTGATGACAGCATGTGATGCCACTCCGAGGAGAAGCCATAGCTGAGCTTCTCTAAGTGTTTAGGAAAGCTGTCACATCACACAGTGAAGACACATCTCCCAGAGAACTGTAAAAAGTTTCAGTGATTTTATACAAATGAGCTGACACAGTAGAAAAGCACAGACAAATGACCGCTCTTCTTTGATTCACAACATCTAGATTGTTATTTCCAGCCCAGGTTATACAAACTGGTGTTATGATACTATTGTTAGGCTAGATGTATAAACATACTCTTGCACTTTTGGAAGCAGACCAGCTAGCTCAACAAACATATTACAAGAAAAAACAGTTAAGAGGTAGAACATTAGTTTCTTCTTGGGTTCACATACTATGTTGTTATGGAAAGGGAACAGGGGGCGGGAAGGAAAAAAACAGCACGACAGTGGAACAAAATATTTTGTGATCACTATTTTCAGAAGCATAGAAGGTTTGTTAAAAAAAAAAAATAAAAACAGCTCATGCAGCAAAATAACTCTTGATTATTTAATATAGAGATACACACAGCAGGCAATTCCATACAGCATGCTCAACTCCAGGCAGAACTTCGTAGAACAGTCTGCAACTACTCTGGCTCTAATTCCCCTTTCTGCCCCACATTTCTCTGAAACATTAGAATAAAGATATTTTAGAAGATATTTTTCCCCACTTGAAACAAAGGATAAGCATTTTCAGACAGGCTGCTTACTGTCGTTCACCAGGGCACTCAGTTTATTACACATAACGTAGAAAGCAAATATGTAGGAATCAAAGTAAGCTACAGATTTACCAAAGGTTACAAACCAGCCTATGTAATCGGGACAAAAACGTGCCAATATTTAAATAAGAATAGCAGAGTAACTAAGACAATCAGGGATTGCTCTCCCTAGCTTACACACCGCCTCAGTGAACCTGGAGTTACTTCGCAGCAACCAACAGGCCTAGGTATCATTCCTGCAAATATCTTTCTTAAGGCACCTCCTGTGGATATGATATGCAGGCAAGAGAAAGAAAGGCACTGGGTCTTTCTCACTGAAAAAGATCTTGAGAAAAGAATCTTCTCATTTATGATTTGCTCTCCCCTGTTCAAGGCCAAATTTCTGGAGAGAGTAAGCTGATTTGCAGTCAGCCCAACAAAGGAGGTTTCTATTTTCATAATGAAAACAGTTGCCTCATTTCACTGGAAATACTCCATAATTTTAAAACCTATTTAGAGGAACAGATTCTTTGCAGAAAAACGCAGCTGCAGATGACGCTTGCTTTGCCCATTAAGTAAAAAGAAGATACCAATGTTCTGTTAACTGAGTACTCCCCAGAACCCCAGGCAGGGTCAAGAGTTGACCAAGGTCTCTAAATAAGAGCTCTTGAGATACTTCAACTCAGGTGAACAACTTAAAAAGGAGAGAAAATGTTTCCATGCCTATTGAAACAGTCAAGTAATCCATTTAAGTTTACCATACAGAAAAACAGATTTACACAAAAACACATCTTAAAGGTTAGGTAACTGCTTAACGAAAGAGCAAGAAAATTTGCAAAGCTCACCAGAACCTTCGTTTTCTTCTGCATTGAGTACATGATGCGCAAAACCAAGCTGAGTATCACAAATTATTATCCTGCTTTTTATTTGATATCACTGAAATCGAGCATGACCTTGCACTTAAAAATCAGTACAAGATAATCACAAGTTATGCCATTTTTAATAAATCAAGGAAATTAAACCTGAAGCGCCTCAATCCACATACTTACTGTACTCATCATACTTCATAGCATATCACTGCCATTAACCCCCTAGTAGCTTAACAAATGTATACTTCTATGCTACGTCAAATGCATGTGAAAGAATATTCTTGTCACAGTGTGCAAATTTCCCACTTTTTAGCATGCTGGAACAGGCTGCTGTAGGGTTTTGCTGAGGGTTTTTTTTTTTTGACACCATACCTTCAATAGCTCTTAGACAAAGATCACTTCCTTGCAGAACTGCAGAATAAATAGACCACATCTGAGAAGGGTTCTGAAAGGACTACATCACAGGGGTTCCCTTGCCAAAACAGAGTATCTGTGCTTGATTTTGTCTCACTAGTTGCACATACATATTTATTAGTGCCACAGTATTTGCTCTCACTAACAGAACAGACCAACTGACCAGAACATGCAATGCAAATCAGAAATGTTTCTTTCTCTCTCCCCAAACAGACTGCCAGTACCATCTTTAATATCAAAGAATTCAGCTCTACGGCCAAAGCAGTTATTGCCAGTCTCGGATGAGCAGTCTGTCCTTCCTAAGCATTTCCTAATAACCTGCATTATACATACAGTAACATCCATATAAATACCTGCATTATACATACCGTAACACTTGAATTTCAGAATTAGAAACATCTGTTTTTCATTTCAGCTTGCTAGCAAACCAGGGCTTAAACATATGACTAATCAAATATACTACTTCTCCCTTCAAATTTCATGTCATTGAATGAGCTGCCTAAAACCTAGCATATGACCAAGTCAAACAGGATTTCTGTATGCCACCTGTTCTAGCATATGCACGCTCTACCTGCCATGATGACTTTAAACAGGACAAACAGCAGGACAAGGAGTGCCATTTACACTTGCTCTGCTCCCGGGCCAAAGCACAGCTGACAACTTTCAGAGGAAAAAAGAAAACAACAACAAAGGCAGTTACTTTATGTAACAGCAGTTTTGTTTTCAGCAATGTAACACTTAAAATTCACTCTTACCGTAAGGGAATAGAAAGCTACATGAAGCCAAAACTTTTTTTTTTTTTTTTTAATAAAACACAAATAGCACATAATTTCACAAAAAGCAGCAAAATAGTAATTAATGAATTAATTAATTTCTCCAGGAGAAAATAATTACTTCATTTAGTATCTTACTTCAAGCTACAGCCAGATGGAACATCCCACATCAGCATTTTATCCGGGCTGCGGAGACTTTGATCCAGCAGAAAGAGCCAGCAAGATCTCCATCTCAGCACCACTCCGAGCAGAACACTACACTTACTTCGCATCAGTTCCCAACTGCAATACAACTGAGAGCTCTGCCATCTTGAAGACCTGATGAAGGTTTTAATCATCTAATGAGATTACCTCATCTGTGTGTGGTTTCACAATGCAGTCTCAACTGTAGCCCATTAAGCCAGTCCCATGACATACAGTATCAATCATGCTAATCAGCTTACTCTGATAGCACTCCTAGAACTAGATGACTGCTGTGCACAGAAACCACAACTGTGAGGAGTTTCCATTTCACTGCAGCAAAACGCACATGAAAAAATCGAGCTAGATTTTGCTGCTCAAGTACAGAACACACTGATGCTCAAATCTTAACATGAACATCATTTACATTCAACAGGCTTGAGCTATAGCCCATTTTTAAGTTTTACATATATTCTATGTTCAATCATAACAAAGCACAATACTGCCCGCACAAAGAACATGAAGTTTAGGTATAAGCTGGGAGCACGTAAGTTATCATCTTCTGATACTAAATTCATTAAGAGCAGTACCAGTAGCTGTGTTTTCTGAAGTGCAGGATTCCACAATCACCATCAAAAGGAGTGTACAGTACCGTGGGTTGTTATATTTATTTATTTTTCTTTTTAATGTTACCAATAAGAAAACCCTACAGTAATCCACACCATTCACTTAGTAGGCTGGCTGCTTCTAGCTTCACAAGTAACATATTGTTACTTGTGAACAAATAAAGCTTGCTTTTTTTTCCACAGATGAAGCTAATGAAGAAATGTATACATTAAGGCTCAACTGGCTAAGCTAAGTCTATTTTTTGTTCTTCAGTTGCATGGAAAAAACAGCCCTGAGCTCTAATACCTTTCTAGATAACATGGTGATCCAGTTGCTGCTCATACTTAATAAAAAGAAAAGAAAAAAAAAAAGCAGCTAGCTACACTACACAGCTTGCAAGGTAATGAAAACAAGCCTCTCTAGTATTTACATTTCATACCAGGCAAATGAAGTGCCTTGTCCAAAACAGCTCAAGATTGATGGCCAATAACCTAAGACATCTTTTAAATTAGGTAGTACTACCTCACCACAATGACATCACGTCTTTACTCTCCAGAAGTGTTTGAAGGCATTAGCACTAGAAAGTTCATTCTGTAGACAACACACTAGCAAAAACAGAAATGTTAACACAGTTAGCAATGCCGTTTTCTTTTCTGAGGACTACACATATACCTAGACTTGACTGGGGACTGTAACAAGCATCTCACCAATACACAAATCATTTTCTCTAAGGTGAACACCATTAGCTGCTTCTAGGAAGGGAACAGAAGTGAAATGTAGGAGACCAGACAGCACACAAGGCTACAATCTTACAGCATTTTTGTCCTAACTGCACAGAACCTCCTAGAACTTGACACAAGTAAAATCAAGAATCTCAAAAGCAACAAAAAAAACAACCGGCATGGAGCAACTTGGGGCCTTTACAACCCTATCCCCGACTATCAAACCATTTTGCTGGACCAAGCAAAACCCCCAAATTCTTCTGAATGTTTCTCAATCCATTGCAAGGATACTTATTTCAGAAGTGAGCAAAAGAAGAGAAAGCTAGCACAGCAATTGCTAGATCACAGAATCAAAATATTTCTTACCTACATTATCCAAGCCTACACGCTCTGCTGGACCAAATGAAGACAGGATTTGTTTTGGGACTCTTCCCACTCTTAGAAATTTTTTATTTTATTTTTCTCAGGGCAGCATACTAAGATAAAAAGGTAACCTAACAGCATTTGACAATCTTGTAAAACACAACGTTAAAAGCATCAGAACTTCTTCCTCTAGCTTTACATAAACTGTTCCAAGTCCAAGCAGTCAATAGCTTCACATTTTTAGAGGATGAAGGTAAATACGTCTCCATTTCAAATTTAGAAATCAAATCTCACAAGTAACGCTGCTAAACAAACACATAAGCCTTTATACTAGAACTGGGCCATGCTGATCTCTCACCTAAACTCAATTACTTCCACACTGAGCCAACACCTTTCATTTCCTAAGAATTACAAACTCGTTGAAGATTTTTCATTTACCTTTAACACACCTTGTTTATAAACACAGCATCAAGGCAGTTTCCAGATTTTGAAGACAAGAGGGAAGCTTGGGTAAGATAGGAACAGAAAGGATACTGGGTGAGAGCGCCAAACAAGAGTCAAAAAACAAGAATCTACCCATGTTTTTTGTACAGCTACTCAGAGATATTCAGGGATGCAGAGTGCCACTCAACTCCTGATGCACCAGGAGGTGCACGAATCAGTGACCACTTGTAACACCTGAGATTCACTCACTGCTTCCACTGAAGCTAGCAAATGAAAATATCAACAATAAAAAAAAAAACAAAACCAAAAACCCAAACAACAGCTTTTTAACACAAAGGTAACATCTATCCAAAATGGGATAGCTCCTCCAGCTGCAAGAGATGAGACTGCTGAAGGTAGCAGGAGGGCTGGTGACAAAGGACACGGTACACAACATCTCATTACCTCAGCCTCTGCCACAAAGACTGGCATTCAGAAATGCCAGACTCCTGAGATTACAGGGAAGGCCAGAGCAATGGAAACTTGTCTTCAGTGGAAGAGGAAGAAGTTCAGGGACATTTACACAAATCGAAGAAGCCCATGAGACCCGAGAGGACGCATCCACGAGCACAGAGGAACTAGCTGACATCGCTGCAAGTCCACTTACAGTCTGAGAGTTGTGGAGGCATTCTGGACAGGTTCCCGTGGACTGGAAGAAAACAGAAGATACCAAACTGCCAGGAGCAACTAAAGCTCTAGCTGGTTGTGCTGCCATTCAGAGGAGCTCAACACATTGGAGAAGTGGGGCAATTAGAATCTTTTCCAGCTCAAAGGGCTATACCAAGTGCTACACCTGGGAGGAATAAACCAGGCATCCATGCAGGCTGGGATACAAGCAGCTTTCCAGGGATGGCTCCCAAGAACGTGTTTAGCCTAGGAATAAAAAAGACTAACCTTATCCATGTGTAATAAGCGGTGAAAGCAAAGACAGTGGAGCCCAACTGTCCTAAGTTGGCCCCAGTGAAAGGACAAAACGTAACATGCACAAATTGAAGTACAAGGGATTTCTTTTAGACTTAAGAAAGAACTCCTTATCCTGAGGCTGTCAACTGAAACAGTTTGCAAAAAGGGCTCTGTCCTCAGAGATGCTCAACCTTCAACACCTTCAACACCTTGCTCTGACCGTGGTCTGCAAAGGGGGCCAGACTACACCTCCTGAAGGCCTTCCGATCTCAGTCACATGAATATATCATCAAGCAGCTATCAAGCACTGTGTTTTCTTGATGGTTGCAAAGTTTTGCTTTTTTCCACATATGCACAAGCCAAAGGACAGTTTGCATAAGCAAAAACTATCGTATCCTCTGCGATTTGAAACACCAGTGATTGAGCAAGAGCTTTCTGGAAGGAATAAAATAATCCACTCTTTCCAAAGCAATGTCCAACAGTTTGCAAGACTCTCCTAACAAGGAATACAGTTTTAAATAGCAAGATGGATAGTCAGGCTTGATCTCTCTCTCCATGGAGATTAAACTGTTAACACATTTTAAAAACAAAGCAAAAAAAAAAACAGAATAAAAAACCCTATGGCTACAAATCAGTATTGCTTATTTCAACGTTCCATCAAAATAACTGCAAAGATAATAAGGACATATGAGAGTGGAAAAGGGGGACATGCATTTGACGGCCGTTTATTTAATCCTTTTTTGTTGTTCTGTCTTTGTTTCTGTTTCTTAAAGAGAGCACTGAAATCGACCAAAAAAGAGCAACGCAGTCTTTGTCAGAAACAAACCATTAAAAATCTGAGGCAACTTTATATGCTTCAACATAAAAAAAGTTTCTAACGTGAACCACAACACTGGTAAGTGGAAAACTGGCAATGCAGAAGTGTCTCTAAACTTCTGGGCCCTAAGTAGGTCTAGACACATAACTGTTCCATCCAGCAACTTAATACTGCTTCCAAATTTGAACAATATTCATTAAGTCTGCTAGTAACCTTCTGAAACGGTGTTGTTCCTTCCCACAACCCACACAAATTTCAACCTGAAAAGTACTGTCATGCTTACACGATTTTCTCAACATTGCTACTAAAAAATTTAACTGCCTTACACACATTCCAATATCGGTTTTACTTTCACTTCTTTTCTGACACACACTCAACTCACTTCAAATGTCCAGGACAAGAAGAATAATAAGCACAGCCAGCTTTAACACAATTAAACAAAGACAATAGTGCACTAACTCTGTAACAACCTAAAACTTAGTGGCTGGTCTATCTATATTAACATACCTGATGTTGCAACATTACTTTCCACAGAGATCCAAAATGCTAATTGAAATGGAAAGTCAGAAAATTACGATTGCACTCTCAGTGTGAAAGAGACAACAGATCAAACAGCTCAACCTCAATTTAGTCAGACATCCCGATTTCATGTAGTGCCACGATATTCTGCAGGCTGCCGATTAAGTTAACAGAATTCAAAGCTCAGGGAGGAGAGATACATAAAGCTTAGGAAAGAATAAGTAACGCAGGGGTAATGAAAAGGAAAACACCTTGCTCTGAAAAAAAAATATTTACTGAATATAAATTCAAGGATGGGATTCTTTCCCCCATTACTTCTTTTTCCAGTGACCACTTGCCTTTTAGTAATTCACCCATTCATATGCATTTCCTAAGATATTTTTCAAAATCCAAAAATATTGCATAAATCAAAACAAGTGCCATCACTCACATTTCTGGTCAGTTTTCCTGAGTGTTTGGACTGAGAGGGGGAAAGCAGTACGAATTCACTCGTGCACGTAAATCTATCATTCAGAAATTGACAAAAATAAAACAAAGCAACAGTCATTTTTTGGTAGAAAAAACTGACTAAGGAATTCAAACAACTCCTGAGTTTATTTATACTGAACTCCTTGTTACCAAAATACTTTTCCTAATGCAAAGCACTCTAAAACACATTAAAATTGCACAAGCATGCAAATAGCCAATGAATGCACAAGAGTGAAAGACAGGAAGAAACTGATTTTCAGCACATGATCACAGGAAACAAATTTTCAGGCTGAACTGCAGTTTTAGAAAGAATTTCGCAATTGTTGTCATGTACCAAAAAATTATTACCTCAAGCTTGGTATATATGACCATAATAACGCTTCATGTCTGACAAGTTATTTTAGTTCATAAAAACCATATAATTTCTGACACATTTCTCGTTGGTCAAAACCAACAGATTGCTCCATACTTGTAACCAATGCATTGCAATAGACACAAATGTTGAAAGATGGTTTTATCTTCCCACCTAGCAGTAATTTCTTTCTGACTCCATTATGATGAAGCAGAGAGTGTGAAGCTGCACTGGAAGTTACACCCACAGAAAACTTTAAACATGAGAAAATGGTTTTGGAGGTGGACATTTGGCCACATTATGTATGGGATTGGGGTTGTTTGTGTGTTTTTCTAATTCTGCATATTTAAAAGAGTCTGTCCTGGGAAAGTGCAGGTGCTCCTTAGGCCAGCATACTTTCAAACCTCACCTACAGGATTTACCATGGATATAGTTCAGAACCACAAACCTCAACATATGTGCTGTATGGCACCGCCAAGACCACGTCTGTAAAAAGGCGTATCTCAGCCTGCCCTTGCAGTTCCTGTCTAGTACACTGAAAAACCCAAGTGAATGGCACAAGGCAAGATACGTACTCATATATATATATACTCTGATAAATGTTGTATTTAAACAGCTTAGAACAAAGAAACCTGATCATTTCCACTGATATTACTCCCAACTGCCCTCAGACAGGAGAGTGGTGAACAATAGCTATTACCAGAGAACAGACCAGGGTAACCAGCTCCATCTGAAGGGTAAAGCGTTGCCTTTGACAGTCAAAGAAAAAGAGCTGGCCTAGACAAGTCTTCAGACACAGCAGAGTGAACGCTCGGCCTGAGATGTGGCTAATAAGCAACCTGCACCATCTTCCAATCCAGGGCATATTTCTTTTTCTCAGGCATCAGATCATCTTTGAAGCTAACAGCGTCTGCTTCCACAGCGTAAAGGCCTGGTTCTGGCATGTACTAAGACCTCTGCCAACAGCTGAGTCCCTAGCAATGCCACCCAGTTGGTGAGCTTCTCTACTATCTAGCCACACACTGTTGGCCCCATTGTCCCAACATCAAAGTAACCAGGTGACAATAGATTCATTTGGGTGACGTGAAAAGTCTTTTCTCAGACTTGGAATTCCATTCATTTTCAGAGATCCATCAACAATGGTAACAATATCTTGCTCACCTCTTTCTCTTTCAGGACTTCTTGTTGCCCTCGTAGGTGTTGGTGACCATGATCTTACTGAGGATCCCTCCCCTGGACTCACAGGTGCTTCCCTTGGATCTTGGAGCCACTCCTCTAGACCTCTTTTCCTCCTCTTCTCTTACAATGACTGCTTCCTCTACTTCACCCTCTTCCTCTTTCTTCTCTTCTGAGTTGAGATTCGTTTCACTTTCCGTCCTCTTACAGGGGTAACTGACATCAGTTATGGTGCCTCCTGTAGTTGATCAGGTTGGTCAGTTCCGATGCTCTCACCCTCCAGCTCAACTCGGAGTCTGTCTTATTCTATTATGAGAGTATTTAGTTCAGATTGGAGGGTGTCCCATTCAGACTGGAGGAAGTTGAGTTTGGATTCAAGGGAGTCTCACTCAGATTTGAAGGCATCTCGTCAAAATGGGAGATTCTCTCTCTCAGCTCAGAGATTTTCCCCTTGGGCTTGGAGACCTTTTTCAGCTCGGAGACACTCTTGCCAGGTTTTGAGATTCTCTCTCCTGGCTAGGAGACTCTCCTTCTCAACCCAGAGATTCTCTGTCTCGCCTTGGAGACTCTGTCTCTCGGATTACAGGGAGTCTCTCTCAATTCAGAGGGCATCTCTCTTGGATTGGAGGTCTTTTCTCTCAACTAGGAGACTCTCTCACTAAGCCTGGAGAGTCTCCTCCTTGGCTCAGAGTCTCTCCTTGAAACTCTCCTTTTCAGCTTGGAGACTCTCGCTCATTTTGTACTGTCTCCCCGAGACTCTCCCTTCCAGCACTCTGACGCTCTCTCTCAAATTCACAAACTCTCTCCTTCTCTGGGGCAGTATTGAATAAGGCTCGATAAGCATTAGCCAGGCCCCAAATCATTTGTGCCTCCTCAGATCTGCCTGAGCTGCAACATTCCTGTCTCAAACGTGTTTAAGCTCTCAGGGTCTTTCAGGTGTTCAGGAGTAAAATTCCATGACACCAAAGATGTCCATCTCCCTGAAGTCTCTCCCAAGCGTCTCCACACTCCCTGCCACTCAGTATTCTCCGGTTTTGGGGAAGGCTTTCTCAAAATATGATAAATACCAATACTGAGTGAAATGATGAGCAGTACATTCAGGGAGATTAACAAGCTGATCAGGTGAGCATTCAAAAAATGCATAAAGGATTCCAAGGAGAGACTGAGAACCTGTTTAAAAATCCCATGTTCTGTAAAACTAGCAACTCCCTCTGCAAACAGGTTTAAAAAAGAAAGCCAAATCATTTTTTTTCCCCCTCTCTTTACAGAAGCAAGATAGCAGTGCTCAAGTTTACAAATATCCCAGAATATTGGCAGTCCGCCTGGACTTTCAAGGTTAAGTTTTCAGTAAGCACCTGTGAAAGAGATAAACTTTCCCAATGAAGCTCTCGGAGAGCAGAGAGAGATTCGTTCTAAAAAGCTAAAAAGCAGCTAATGCCTGCATTCTCCACCAAGAATGTCAACGGTTTACAGGGTGGTCTGGCCCTGTTCCGTGACCAGCTGGGCAGAGGGATTTCACAAAATCCGTGCTGCCAGAAAAAGGGAACAGGGGACCCCAAAATAATTAAAAACAGCGGCAACGATCTGTGCAGAAACAAACTAATTTACTAAATACAGTATCGGAATGCAAGACAACACACCATAACACAATAGAATTAGAATTGAAGCTAATAAATTAAATATAATGAGAGAACGTCTGAAAGGTGGATAGGCCTCACCATAACACTGAGGTGAGATGCGCAGTCATTGAGCAGCAGGGAGACAGGAGGAGAGCCGATGAAGAGCAGACGAAGAAAAGCCCATCAGGCATCCTTGCCAGGAGTTATATCTCCTCTCTGACTGCCAAGCCCCCTGGGGAATGTAGTTCTTCTTCTCCTCTTCTTCTTCAGGTGCCCGGAACTTGAGCATTAACAGTTCAACTTCAGTGCACTACGTGATGTTATGATGCGAAATACTGACAACCAAAAACTCAAGAAACCATGACAATGAGACAAAGGACAAAATGGAAGTACTGATTTACTTTCCCCAGGTGCAAAGCATTTGGAAAACAAAAAACAAACCTGCAAGAAGAGGGAAATCAACTGGCCCCAACAAAGACCTGATACATCAGCAGTGCATCATGCACAGCAGCACAAAGCCCTGCTTTCACAGGACCACGTCTGTGCCCTATCCTGCTCTAGAGGGAGACAGGCTGCAGCACACACATGACAGCACACTGAACATACATCTGGGGCCACTGTTTCCAGAGGCCATCTTTAGGACAATTCTTTGTACATTTCTGTGTGTCTACCTATGATACTTTATATTCCTAAGTGTCACAAAAAAGCAAAGCCAGTAGTTTCGTTTCTTTTCATTTCAACTTGATCGGAGGGACCTCTTAAAATCATAAGGAAAACAATCCCTGCTCATCCTTCAGCAGCCTCCCACAAGTTACATGCAGGTGCACACAGTCTCATACACGGTTTTGAAAAGAGGAGAACAACAACTGATTTCCTGAAAGTGTCATGTCCTGTTTTGTTGTTGGTTTGGGTTTTTTCTGTTCCCTCCCACAAGGTGATGCAGAAAATCATCACCGTCCCAGATGTTAGCTGTAACAGTTTTGCACAGGATGGGACTGTATGAACACGTAACTCTACATACCCATTTCAGAATTCGCTGTTTTTTCTACAGGTGCTCTTCCAAATCCTGGAATTTCAAGCTGTAGGACGTAAATAAGCACACATTTGAGATTCCAGCCATCGCAAGTGTGCATGAGGCAAGGAAATTATACCAAGTATTTTTAGACTTCCGGCAATCAACTGCCCTCCTGGCATTGCTCAATATGACACACAGTTGCCTGAATTATTCAATTGTGCTAACGCATGCTCTAATTTAAAAGTTGCCTTTCTGCAAAAATAACTACTGTCAAATTTGC
Source organism: Lagopus muta (assembly GCF_023343835.1). Taxonomy (NCBI): domain Eukaryota; kingdom Metazoa; phylum Chordata; class Aves; order Galliformes; family Phasianidae; genus Lagopus; species Lagopus muta. The sequence goes on along the minus strand of NC_064436.1, from coordinate 11,186,686 downwards.
TCCTGCAAGAAGTTGAATCACAAATGATCAAGGGTCATCTAAGCTAAACAGCATTGTGTAAATGCTTATTAAATTAGAGAAAGTAATTTGTTTTATCTACGCAAGATAATGATGTAAACTGAACAAAACACTAGTAATGCTTGTGTGTATATACTAAGAGAAGCAGCTAAATTCTGTGCAGTGAGTTTTGCCATTACAGAGGCACATACCTATGTTTTACTTGAAAATAACAAGTGCATTCTATAAAGGAAAATAAACCAGAAAACACTGCCTCAACTTTGCAGGTCCTAGAAGACAGAACCACTGCACTCTAACAATTGTCCTGTTTGCTGGAATGGCTCAGTAAATATCCAGAGTTTGAAATGTTTCTCAGAGGAGGAGCCAGGAGCCACATTGTAGCATCTAGGCATCTCACCTGCCAAAGAAGGGAACAAATGACAGATGTTTCACTGAGAGAATGGAAAGGCAAGCTAACTCAGCCCAGTGCAGGGCCGACTTGCAAGAAACAGCCATGTATGGAGTGATTACTGGAACAACTTAATTATTCAGCAGAATTGAGTAACAAATTACTATTTGATGCAGCTCCAGACTATACGCTATTATAATAAATAGTGTCGTTAACCATGATTATGCATTATCTCTAATGAAGAAGCTTCAAATGAAGGAGCTTGCTAATTAGCTGTGACCTACATCTTGGAGCCAACAAAGCAATCTTAGAAATCTTCTTCTACCAATTTAAAAACAAGCAAATAAGTTCAATAAGATGTTGATGATATTTCTCCTACAAATGAAGTAAAAGATATCACCAAGATGTGATGTTGTGATTTTCATCTGCTACTGATGTGCCTCTTTTGGCTTATGACTGCTCTTGGTGTATTTCAGCATAGTGACTGCCTTTTACAGAAGAAAATTATTTACTTTACAACTGCCTCAGTTCACGATCCCCTCATTAAGGCTATTATTTTCTGCATACTAAGGCACAGAAACTGATCACAATGTCCCACCTCTCCAGGAAAAAAAAATAAAAAAAATTCATGGACTAAAGCTGATGATATTAATGAACATAATGGCCTTTGATTCTAAGCTCAGCTGAGACTCCAATGCATAAAAGGTACTTAGAGAGTCAAGTAGTAACAGTAATTTTAGAGGGTAAAAACTTCTCAGCAGCACCTTGTTAGGAAGAAATATTTCTTTCTGAATAAGGAAATCAAAATAACCTCTCCTTCATGTTCAGTTCAATTTTTTTTTCTTAGACGATATGGTAACAGTCAAAGAATTCAGGCGAAGGAAATATTCTTGGGAAGTTGCTCTCTCAAACTGGTGAAGAACTAACTAAAGGAGTCACACCGACTGATTCAATGCTGCCAAGGCTTCTACAGCATAGCTGGTGGGAGCAGAGCATTATATTGTATTGCTTCCAGTTACAGCCTTAGTCTTGACAAAATGAAGAGCAGTTCAAGAGTTGGGGGAGGAGGGAGAGTAGTGGAAATCAAGCTAGGTACAGAGTTAAGGAGCCTCTTCCTAGTAAGAAATGAAAACATTTCCTGTTACAATGCACAGTTTACCAGTGCCTTTCAAAATGAACCAAATGCACACCTTTATGCCATTTTTAAAAATGACTCTCCCCTTCTGCGCAGGAGAACAAGCATTTCTGTCTGTGGATTATCCAAAAAGAAGCTTTACAGGTTTGATCAAGTTTCTTAAATGTGGAGAAATACATAAAGTTCTTTGTGAGTACATATATGCAAAAACTTGCTAATAATTGTGTTCCACGCTGTCTTTCCTGTTTATCACACGCAAGGAATTTTCCTGAAATACCCCCTGAACGTAAGACTATTCTCGCTATCTCTACAAGGTCCAAAAGTAGCATGGGAACTTCTAAGAGGTCTTGCCCACACCTGCAAATTACAATTTTTTTATCATAACCAGACAAAATTGGTCCATTTTCAGACACCTGGCAGCCCAGCATTAGCTCTTGTCACTTTAATACTGTTTGCATGAAGAAAACCCGGTTAGAAAACCTAACATTTTAAAGGAGAAAGCATCAATTCCTGAAGAGAAAGCACCAATTCCCGTCACACAACATTTTTAGTTTGTCTTCAGATCAAAAGATAATGAAAAGCAATTCTTCAGTAGGAGTTATGTTAATGTTTTCTTAATAGGAAAGTGTAATCTGAGAGCTAAAAATAATTCACTCAAGAACTATGGATAAGAGCAGAACATAAACTACTTTCTATTAATGACAAATCCATTCTGGGGAGGAGCAATGAGGCTGACATTTCTGCCAAGCATACACACACTACTTGTAATAAAGCTTAAGGGATGCTTGCGATACTCCTGTAACTACTGAACTAAGAAAAATATATACACAAGGAGAAGCACGCACAAATAAAATGTTTAAAGCCACAAGAGAGCTCACTCAGTTTGACGTTATCTGATTTACAAATTGAGAAGGTGAAATGCCTTGTTATCTCTCCAGTTCCCTCTCCACTTGGCCGTTTAATACTCCGCATTTCCTTTTTACTAAGCATTAAATCTGATTAAGTTACATCAGAAGAAGCAACTGGAAACCCTTCCACTTTTGTACAGATGTTCTCATTACTATCAGATCCTCACATTTAAGAGATAAAACCTGACTACACTTCATAACCACCTTCATGGAATTCTGCTGCTCAGAAGACACTTTACAAATAAGTCTCTCATTCTTTTAGCTTGAAAGTTAAATGCAACCAAAGTAGAGTACATTTTTTCAAGCTATATGGGAAGATGACAGTAATAGATAAAAACTGCAAATATACCATACAGGAACTTACATAGGTCATGTCATATCTCAGTCAAACGAGCACTTTCTCAAAGGTTCAGTTTAAAAAAAAAAAACAAAAAAAACAACCACCTTCTGTAAGGTTATTGCTACTTAATTTGTTTTCATTTGACGGCGTAGCAAGTGAGCAGTTCCTCTTTTAAAGCAGAATCCATACAGTCATCCCTAAAAGAAGAAACAGAGCCATTCCATTTACATTCAGCAGGAGAATATCAATAGCTGCAATGTGACTTAACTTTATTCATTTCAAAGAGTACTTTCTAAACACGAAGTACCTTTCAGCAATCCATTATCACCCAGTGGTTTCTCTACAACAGGTACAGCACAATGAGGAAAAAAAGAAGTCCATTCCTAACAGGAAGGGACAACAAGCATCTCCCAAACACTTGGCTTTTCTCTTTGCCTATTCCAGAGTTTTTCTTAAAAGCAAATCGCATGTCAGATACATATAATGTCCTAGCAATAAACAAACAAGTTTTGCAATGTCCTTAATGAACTAGCAGTCACAAATTTAAAGACAAATCACTGCAGCATCACCAGAACTTAAAAGTCATCTTAGTAGCAAAGACTGCGATTTATTATGTTTTTTCAGACAGTTACAAGAACCTAGATTACTTGCAAGCCCCTGACAGGATTCTTTCCCCGCTTCACTAAGTTGTGAACGTTTAAAGGAGATCTTTATTTCTGTACTTCCTGTGGAATGATTTCAGACTTTCTCCCTTTTGTTATTATACACTTGCAGAGAGCTCAGACAAGATTTGAAGATCTTCTCTCCAAGTTGACTGACATCCTTTGAAGGTGTGCAAGGATTGCACACCTGCACTTCTATTACACACAGACAGTCTATTGACCCTCAACACCAAGGCTATTGAACAAGACTTTTAACAACGAAACACGGTTACTTAATGACTTACTGGAGATAGACCACTGCTTACAAAACAGTGCCCATTTGTCTAACTAGAAATAAAGTACAATTATCCCTAGGGACAGAACACAAAGCTAGTGAGAAGAAAGGAAACAGCCTGTGTGCAAGCAGGACTACACTATGCTCAAGAAGGAAAGGGAAAAGGACCAAACGTACCTTCGCTGGGAGCTGCCCCTCTGCCTGCACTGTCACCGCTCTGCTCACCACACTGGTCCCCACACAAGCTACAGGCAGTTCAGCCTGGCCTGCAGCCAGCTGGGTGACTTCAGCCGCTCCATATTATCACTGCAGCAGAAGCAGGGGACAGCAGGAGAAAATGGAGCATGGTGCAGGGTTTGCTCATGTCTGCCGCTGCCCGAGGTTAACAGAGCCAGAAGTCCCCTGCTTCACTCACACAGCATCGCCCACAGCCTGACCGGCCCCAGCCTCCATGCACTACCCATGTCAAGCTTCAGTGGCCACATGCAGGAGTGGACCGAGCAAGTGATCAATTAGCAGGACTTACGCTTTCATGGTATAGGGTAAGATGAAAGACGTGGATTTTAGAATGGCTTGACGACTTCCAAAAATGATAAAACTTACTAAATTCCTGCAATAAATTATCTTGCACATTCTGAACTATTTCCTGAAGCACGAGCTGTTCAGACAAAAACTTAAAGGTCAAATTTGCATTGACAGCTTCGCCAACAAGTTTTCTGAAAAGAAGAGAGGAGGAAGAAACAAACAAAGATGTCACAGTAAAAAATCGCTACCTTTAACACAAGAGAAGCCACAAGCAGTATAAAAGCAGCCTGAAGAAGTGATTTGTCTTGTTTTCACCAATATTCTCTTACCTTAAGGCCTAATAATTATTTATACCTTCTTCAGTGCTACTTGGAAAGCCTTCCTTCTTCAAAATGAGGGTAAGGGCAATTATTGACTGTCCCACTTTTAAGTCTTCCTCACATTCCCATGCAGATAACTTCTTTTTCCCCCCTTAAGAACACAAGTACTTCATTACATCAGGATTATTTCCTGTTAAACAGTATATCCAGAACAGCAATTCGCTATTCATAATTAATGCAAGCTGCAGCCAGATGTCTTTCTTCAGGAGTTCACAACTAAGCACAAAGTTGTTATAAGAATGATCTGTGAATAGCAGTATGCTTAAGTAAGCAAATGCATGAAGAAGCCAAACAATCTCTTACCTCTGTCACTTTTCTAACTTCTTACGAGCCCACCTGGATTTTTTTATGTTTCCTTTCACTGAAGGAGAAAGGAGGCACCTGTGTCTTCTAGAACCATCCCACTCCAATCAGAAAACTGAAGATCATAATTAGTCAGTCCTGTTCAGTTTGCAACTAATCAAGAATGCATAGCATTACGAGGTCCCACATTCAACCAGCTGATTCTTTAGTGAGATCATATTCACATTAGCACTGATATGCCGCCACACTCAGGGAAGAAAAGAGCACAGCTATGCACATGCCTTATTTTCTCAACTTATACTGCCAACGAAGCCTTTCAAGAACAAAATGCATGAAAAAACAAACCTTGTCTCTTAACACAGCCTGGCGCTACAACTTGAAAAAAAGCAGGAAAGCATTTAAAGCTGTCACAGACTTAGTACTAGCTTTGCAGTGACCAAACCAAAGCGAGCCATGGACGCCTAGTAACCAAGAAAGAAGACCACCCAGTAACACAGCTTACAAGCTAGCACACCTTCTCCCTGCTCAGCTTCTCCTCCTGAGGAAAAACTGCACCAGGGACAGGCCCAGCCCAAGCTATGCTTGTCACATGGCAGTACAGACTGGCTGTCTGCTACATAACAAGCAGAGCACCTTCCCTGTACAGCCCCTTCTCACTGCAGAGGGGAAAGAGACCCCAGTACCTTTTCACAACTTGCTTCAGCTTTCTGCTATAACATCCCATCACTATTTACTCTGAGGGACACAGTTTAGCCTCAGAAGACTAAAAAAAAAAAAACACACAACAGAAAAAAACAACAATGAACAGTAAATCCTGCTACCACCAGGTGCTGTGATCTGCCAGAAAGCATTACTGAAATTCCCCAAGAGAATGCCTTTGGCCCAGCTGACAGTAACTGTAGGTCTGAATGACATATTTAAAAGCAATCAAGCTGATTACATTATGCATCAAAACATGGAGAAGTGGTACAGTTCTGCAGCAACATTTAAAGAACATCTGACCTTCCTGGGTAGAAATAAGGTTGAATTGCTAAACTATAAGTGAAAAAAAGTACCCAAAAGTGAGATTTTTTTCATAGTTTGTGGATTCGAGAGCTCCTCATTCCAAGCAAAAGCTTTACGTAATCAAATGCTCAATTTAGTGACCTTGCCTTTGGCAAGTGGAAAAGATTGTAACATTACCTAGTTCTCCTATTCCTTTTTGGTGCTTTTTGTTTGTTTGTTTTCTTAGGTGCAAGTTATTCTCGCCACTCCCTTCTCACCAGGTGTAGGTTCACTTCTAAAGCTCCCAGCAAACAACCCCTTCACTCAAGTGCAGCCTATTCTGCTGGACAGACCAGCCACTCTCCAAGTTTCTGTATTCCCAGAGCTCAAAAGAAAAAATCAAAAAGGCTGCTGCCTGTAGGAGACACATTCATCAGGACAAGAGAGAAAGAACTTAGCAGAGAAAGAAGGTAGTTGGTACACGCTTCCACACATCTGTGCGTTAGTCATTTTAACATGGTGTAGCTTCTACTTGGAAGGCCTAGAGAAGCTTACACAGTAATTCTGTGAACATACACATCAGCTTTATTAAACCACCAGTAAGTCTAGAGTGCAATCTCTCAGAGCTCCGGAACTGCATTTCTGCAGCTCCACTACTGCAACCAAGGAGACAAGTGAAGAGTCTCAGGGTGGTTTGTACAGGTAGATCATACAGTAACAGCACTGACATGGCATTTTCAGCAAGGAGCGCTCACCAATCCAGTCTACTTTTAGTACTACTTTTGTTTGCTTGTTTTTAACTCAAAAGAGCAGTGTTGTTTCCTTTTACAAGCAATGGGGCCACAGGTGACTCCTTCCTAAATAATGCAGCTCCAGAAGACAGAATTTCACAAGCAGCCGGCACGATGTGATAAAAAAGACACAGATGGAAAAACTAATTCAAGACTTTTTTCCCAAGGGTTATCAAATCTTTGGTCCTATGTACAATTCTGCATCACATCTGTGAAATTTAAAAAATAAAAAAAAGTAATCTCCTAAGGAAAAAAGATCACGGCCCACAGATCTCCTCACATACAGAGGAGCCGATGTCTCGTCTTCCTACGTAAAGAGGAAGAGTCTACCAAAGAAGTGATTAAGTCAGCCAACGTGCCAACAGGAAAGGTTTCACATTTCAGCACTGCAAAGGAAAACCAAACACGCAAAACAAAGAAATAAATTCTGCTTCCATGCATCAGGTCTGAGCAGGAACATTCACTAACGAAGGCTTCTGAGTCAATAATAACTTCAACAGAACAGAAGTAAATGTCTTCCAAGTTAGTTATTGAGTATTCATTCTAAAGTCTTTGCATTTCATATCACAAGCCCACTAACAAAATTCCTTCCCAAACCCCACCCTTACCTCTATGCCAAAAAGTTCAAATTTGAAATTCTAGCCCCATCCTGGATTAACAATTCATGCTCTGTCACCAAGTCCTGTTTCGCAACAAGCCTTTAATGTAGTTGTAGCAAGAATGTCTATAAAACCTCATGCTGCCAAGACCTGCTCTGATGCTACCATTCCACTGGCTCAGCCTCATTCAGGGCTCCCTACAGCCTGGAGGCAGAGATATAAGGAAGGACAACTCTGCCAGAAGTTCAGCTATTTCTCTGCTACTGCCTCAAAGCTACATATTGATTTCAATTGAATGTTCACATGTCAGTAATCTGAAATGGAATCAATACATTGTTTGTCTCACTTCATTCTTCCCTCATGAATAAGGCAAGAACCAATTGCTTTCAACTGTTCATCAGAGAACAGACTGACAGCACACTACTACTAAACACTGCTGATTGCAACTTTGGGTATATGTGCTATTGATATGCAAGTGGAGAAATCTTACAGAGGACAGTGCACAGTCCTACAAAAAAGAAAGAAAAACACGCCTTATTTTCTCCATTCCATGAGTAAATGTGTCTGCATGTTCTTAAAATACTCCAAATTGCATTCCTGTATGATTCTTTTATGGAGTGCCCGTCAATAGCAAAACCAATTTCCCTTATTTCCTAACGTGAGAAGTGAAAGCTGTAGACAATATGAAATTTAAAGACTAATAAACAGCATTTGCTTTTAGGATTTCTAATTACTTTTTTTTTTTTTTTTTTAAAATCACAATGGTACAAAATTCAAAGAAGAAAAATTCCAAATAGCAACGCTATCTGGAAGCAAAGTTCTTAGGAAACAACATGACAAAGTGACAAAGGAAGTGTATTTATAGGTCTGCAAAAGGGAAAAAAAAAATCACTGAAGCAGCTGCATGAGTCTTGCACAGCAGCAGATAAAAATGTAAAAAAAAAGGAGGAAAAGGCAGACACATAAGGAAGCAGGCAGTTTAAAACAAATGTTTCAGAACTTATTAGTGTCTCACGTTACCTTAAAAGTATTTTATCCTTTAAAAGTGTGCTTTATTCCATCCAACCCAGCTTTCCTAAGTGCCTTTTCCAGTTTTCATAATTAAACCCATTAAATAAATAATTATACGACTATGACGCATGTTGCTATGGCAAGGATTGCGATAGCAAAGATTCAGGCTTTTATGACTTCACTACAAGGTCACATAAAAGACTGCGAACAAGCAAAATGTGTGGTGAAAGAGGTTGCTTCCATTAAAATCCACACAAAATAAAGGCAGTACGACCAAGAACGCGTCCATACCCTTGAGAGAGGTCTGAAGCACAAACGTTTCATTTCTTACTCCAGCCTGTGCAACAGCTCATAGAAGAGAGGGAATATGACTAGCTCATCCTTCTGGTTATATCTGAAAGGTATGCTAGCACAACTCCTGAAGAGGACAAAAAGCCCCAGGGCCACATACATTTATTTGCCCGCTAACCCCGCCAAACACTCTTTTGCCTTACAAAGTATCCATAAAATACTACGAGACTATGATCTTTAAAGAGGGTGCATTCCTCATCGTCTACCTTTCAAGTAGTGTTCAAGGCAGATAAACACCAAAGCCTCCCATCCCATAGGAACACAGGCTCCTTTCACACGGACCATTCCCAAGCAGCAAAGCACAAGTCCACCCAGGGAGGCACACCCGAGTGGCTCCAGCCAGGGCCGCATGCTCCTGCATGCACTATCTGCATGGATGTTTGCTTGGGTGAGGATATCCAGAATAAGACTGGGCTCCACAGACGCCTTCGCTAGGAAGGGAGGAGCAGAGAGCAGCCATCAGCCCCACACTGGATGGAGTTAGGGAGATGAAGGCCATCTGCTCCCAGATCCTTCCTCAAGCAAGGCTCCCAAAATGGTTAGAAACCTCTGTACAACGCAGTCACTGAAGACCACAACCTACTGTGAGAAAGAGCAGCGCTGACCTACCTGAAAGCTGCCTGTGAACCAGCAACTATTCACAGTGCAGCACTGTGCTGCCAAACCAACAGGAGCTGCTGGGGAGTTGGGGTGACAAACGCCACTGCCTCTCTGAGATGCACAACCTTGAGCTCGGAATCCAAAGCAAAACTGAGAAAGAGCAAGATGCCTCAAACCTGTTACTATTTTTACCAGTCAATCTTGTCCTAAAAATATTTGCGTGGGGAAGGAGGAAGAAAGGAAGATTTAGGGGGTGTCAGCTGAAAAATTCTAATCAAATACATACATGTATTCGAAGGCAAATAAACTGCTTTGATGCTGCTCCACGGTTAAGTCTACAATTTACTGGAGAGGACAAGGCAAACAGACTTTCACATTAAGAGAAGAGGTGGGAGATTGAAAATTAGGGATGAAGAAAGCACACTCGTACTGAACTTTCAAAACAAGTTATTCCAGTTTAACATTTTTTCTTCCTGAACTGACGTAGCATAAATAAGAACCGATGAACTAATGAAATGCAAAGCTTATCCTGAAGCATGAAAGTATTATAATTATGCTGCTCTCTGCTAATTTTAGAAGATGGAGAAGAATGACTATACTATAATAACTCAAATGTAAATACACAGGGCCATTCTATCACCCCTGGTGCACTTAGCCCACTATTGGATTCGTCTCTGCTGCTTCTCAATTTAAGACAGCAAGAGCAGCAAGGAATTTCTTCCCCTACCTCCAGATTGTTTGCTGGGTTAAACAAATCTGCCCAACTCCAGAGAAAGGATGGCCAGTCACAACCTCCCTCACGTTAAGATGGAATTACTGCCTGTAGCTTTCCCCACCTGAGCCAAGCAGAGATTTCACAGTACAATAAAGAAGGGCCACATCTGACACCTTCACAGTGCTTCAAACATATCACTGGCTTCACTTTCACATCCAGATCCTAGGCAAAAAGCCAGACTCAGCACTATAGAAGTCAATGCACTAATGCCAGTGAAATCTGGAGACTGCCATCTCTTACACAACACCCAAAATATTTGGACTGAAAAAAGTAATAATGAAAAATGACTGGTTAGTTTCACACAAGGGAACTTCCCTTGTAGCCACCACTTCTCGATGAAAATCACTGCAGGTCATGACCTGAGGAGCCAGTGTTCTGCACACGCCTCCTTCCAGTAACACAGATTACAGTCACAGAACTACACTGAAGAACTGTGATAAAAAACACAACGTAGCTTCACATGAGTATAAATGCTCACTATCTCTGCCTTAAGTTACCATAAAAACCTTCAGATAGTAAAGTCTAAGCAAACCACCACATGTATATTAGGAACCTCGCCAACACAAAAGTCAGGAAACCCTAAAATTATGAAGCTGCGTTTCCTTCCAATGTTTTGGAATAGTGAGGAGCACAGAAAGGAAACAAAAATGTAGCACAGCTGTATTTTCAGTCTTATGAAGAATTTATATCATTTATAATTGCTTTCTTATGAAGATTAAAAGCTGGGGTTTTTTTGCTTGCTTGTTTTACTGTAATATATAGCTTCAGTTTCTTACAGAAATACAGGTATTACATTCTAAAATTAATAAAGGACCGCAAAAAAAATCCTAAGCATAAAGCAGAAAACAGTTTCATAACAGACAGATTCCATAGCAGAAGCAGTCCTCGTGAGTCAAACCGGCAAACAACATATTAACTATGGAGGTTACTTGGTTTAAAACTTTCAGACTTATTTCATGTTAGCAAGCAAGTATTCAGCAAAGCTCCGATCAAGTTACAGCAGCTCTGAATCAGCAGCTTACTTGAAAAATTTTCTGCTGAACTTGGCTTGGCATTAACTCATTAGGTTTAGTCCTAAAGGAAAAAAAGAAGTATGCTGGAGCAGTTTTCCTTAGTATCAAAAAGGTTATCTGAGTGACTACCACATTCATTTTACACTACAAGTTTCCAGCAAAAAACGTCGGTCAGAAGCAACAAAACATGAAATACCAAAAGCATTCCTGTGATGAAAGCCCAAAAGCTCACCAGAAGCCCATGAAGGCAGCATATTTGAGAAGTTATGAAGGAGGGGGAAGAAGAAAAAACTACCTCACATGATACGAACCATCCATCAAGGCAAACATTTTCAATTTATTTCACAACAAGCCTGAAGCACAGTGGTAGAGTATCTCCAGCTTCCATTTATCTTCCCCTTAGGAACTCTGATCCCAGCACTGATCCTCCACCTTTGGGGTGTTTTTGAGCAAGTAAGGATAATCGCAATATGCTTTGAACACACTTGATTTCCCACCATCTGCAATAATAAGTGCTATCACCATTATGGTGAGTGTCTCAAAAGCACATAGATTTCGTATGCCATTAGTGTGTCATCCCACAGGGGCATATTTTGTTAATGCTACGTAAGATATTACACTACTTCACTTAGCTTTGCAGACTTTTAACCACACTCACCTAACAAGACAGGCGGGTTTGGCTTATACAATACGTAAACAAGCCTTAGAGCAAACATGCAGTAGAACAAGTTGAAACATTGGTTACATTAGTTAAACCTCATTACACCTGAGTAGCCTCTTCATTTCCAGTTATTCCCATTATGAACACTGCAGGTTAGCAAGATCAGAAAATAACAAGTCATCATCTCCATCCCTCCGTTCCAGGAATCTCTTGCACAGAGATGCAGAGGTATAACTGCAAGAGTAAGCAACAGCCCTGGAAGGCTTCCAGGCGAAGCTTGCACATCCACCTGCAGACAGCTCTGACTTTTTTCCCCACGCATCCACTTGTAGTCTTAGGAAAGCTGAAACAGAGGCTGATAAGTTCTCATTCTACCAGCAGCAGCCTTCCATGCCTCTAAGGATCTCAGTGCACGCAGAACTCAAACCAGGTAGCTCACCCAATTGCTTACTTGTTCAGAACAAGAGACCTGGATAACATAACAGCATTCGGGATATGGAGATTCCCTTCACTGCAGAACAAGAGGAGCAATATTCTAATAATTCACTTTCAGAGCACTGTTGAGAGCTTTGGAATCAAGATGCTGTAGCCCCAGCAGCCACACCACCACTGCAAATGCATCTCCCATTCTCAAACTACCTCAGCTCAGCCTGATGAAAGAAATAAGCATATCCAACAGAGCTTAGTCGAGGAGAGACAATTTTCATGGTAAGAGAAGCACACAAATACTAACGAATTTTTTAGCCCCTTCAGATGCAGGAATGCATGTCTTGTCTTTTTTTTTTTTTTTTTTTTTAAATTAGAATAATGAGATCATCAAATGAAAGACAATTTGGCTTCATAATTAAAAAAATATTTCATTCTTTCAGGAGCCAGCTTTCATATTTGTGTTTGCTTTTATATCTCAAAGGAATTCAAATCATGTGCACTATTTGGGGCTTCACTCAAGGATGACCACAAAGAAACTTTGCAGCTGATACAGAAGACAGCAGCTTATCTTGGCAGGTCTCCTAACGGAGCGCAGATAATTCCCATGCTCTCCAGTTTGTATTCTGTCAATTGTTCCTATGCACAGATCCAAGCATTTCAGCCTTATGCATCTCTACAGAGCCAAAGCCCCAGCTACAGAGAATCTCTCACTCCACCCGGATTGTACTGGAAAAAAAAAAAAAGAGCAATTTCTTTTAAAGCCTGCCACGTGCTTTCCAAGCCCAGGGAGAGATGGGACTGTTTTTCAGTGTAAACTCCTGTGTTAGCACAGTTCCTTCCTTCAGTTGTGTGCAATCTCAGAAAGATGGAATTAAAACAGGGGAAGTGGTCAATTCAATTGCTCTGCTTTATAAAGAGTGTTGACACAAACACATTGGGTTTGTGAAAAACAAGTTATAAACACATTTATTAGCATTTTTAAGTGTGACAAACAATAACATGTTGAGTGACATACCCAGCGTAAGCAGCATCCTCCTTGTCTGAAGCTGAACCTAACCCCTTCCAGATGTAGGAGCATTTCATATAAATGTGAGAAGAATAATCCACAAATCATTTGTACACATAACAGAATAGCCAGAATTAAGAATTGGATGAGAAAATAGTCAAGTTGTAGTAGTCCAGAAAGGAGTTCAGCCAGTTTACCCTAAATTTAAAAATGTTATATAAAAAAAATTGCTGGAGCAGACAAATAAAATTATTGGACAAGTGTCTTTATAGCAATATCATGCAATCACAAAAGGCTCTGAATATAACCTTGAAACAGCCTGAATTTAATGCATTTGAGAAGAAATTAGCCGTGGCACTTGAAGATACACACACAGGTAGCAAGACTGACAAAAAATGACAGTAACTGCAGTTTGTGTCATCTGGAAAAAGCCTTCATACCTACCCAATGACAAACACCAACCATCTAATTGTTCTCAGAACAGACAATGCCAATAGTCAAGAGACTTAATTATGAAGATGTATCCGTCCATGTTCTCCTAAAGTAATTGAGAATGTGAACTGCAGAGATGGCTTACAAGAAAAGAAAAAATACACTTCATTTGGTATTGAAGCAACTGTAGGAACATACAGAAGACAATTCAAAGAGGCTGCATTTAGGATCAAAGAGAATAAAGAAAACACGGTTCATCTAAAACTTCAGTAAAACAAGTGTGAGAAGTCACCTATGGACAGGTCAGTGCCCAAAAACAGCACAGATAAAGAGACAGAAACTAACAGAGAAGATGCAGCCTGCCAAGGGAAAGAGACCAAAAGGAAAAGAAAAAAAACAAACAACACTACAATCTTTCAGGAGAGACACTAATCAGACTACCAGAGTACAGGGTATAGCATCACAAGACTAAATATATGAGCTCAAGAAGGAGGTACTGACTGTTTCTAACATGAATAAAGATCAAAGGAAAATATATGTGTATATAAAGAACGAGCAGAACAATGACACAAGCGATCAGATTGGAAAAGGTCACCTGTAGACATCTGTAACAGTCATGAGCAAAGACTGACCCAGGAAGAAGCCAAAACTTCCCAAACAGAGATGTCCCAGCAGAGAGTTTTCCAGGAATGCTCTTGGCTCCAAATTTTGCTCTCGCCTCCCCCTTATAACCTTCAGGGCACACTGCAAGGCCTACCTATTTACACAGGCTTTTGCCTGAAGGATACAGGGACGGGTGTGAAGATTTTAGTGCTAGGAAAGCAGAGAGATCTTCTCTTGGTACCATCACTAATTTATAAGTTACTTAATTGTGTTAATTATAATATACCTACAGCAAGAGGTTATGGTAAGCAATGAAAGAACATATTGCACTTCATTATGTTTCGAATGTATACTGATTTGGACACCCAGATAAGTTTGTACCATACTTGATGGAAGTTCAGTGTGTTCTTGCTAAGAAGTTCATTAACTTATCTGATTCTGAATCCAGAACTGCAGCAAACGTGACGGACACATTCATTTGGTCCTTTTACATCAAAATATGCCTACCACAGGTAGGGTTCAAGCAACGTATCTTGGTTCTCACATACAACAATTAACAATGTTTCTCAATTGTAACATTCATACCTTAAAGGTTGTTGCTTCCACCTAATCTTCAAAACATACCCTTGGGCAAAGCTCTCTATTTATCCTTTGAGATAGAAAGGTACAATCCTGCAATCACATCTGTACCTCTTTCCACCAGGCAGCAAAAAGTTTTCTAAAGACAAATAGTAACAACATCTAATGGTTTCCAAGAAACTTTCTTCCAATCAGCCTTTTACACACCTACAATATCTGAAAGTTTAGGGATCTGTTAAAAAAAAAAAAAAAAGAAGTAATAATCAGTTTGGGACACTGTGCTTCTTCATGGAAAGCCAAGATTAACACATTAAGTCAACAACTTGTATTTTGAAACAGTTTAATACTCTAAGGAGATGACTGCTCTCCCCAAATGATGCAGACATGCGTCTGCTGTTGTCTGGGCCAATTCAGAGAATTGTTATTCACCGCTTGGTTGATTTCAAAATCACACTACCCCTTCAGTAGGTTGCAGAGACTATGACATCACATTTATGATAATTCATTGCACAATTATGGTGGCTACATCCTTGGATTTTATTTCGTGGGAAAGTATGTTTCTACTACAGTCTCAACCATTTTCTTGGCTAACGCCTGCTGTCAGAGTTACAAGTTTTGGTATAGAGCTTCGCATGACTTTTTTCCTAACGCCATAAAGGTGTTTTATAGCAACTTCAGGCTGTGTAGTTCAATTGCCTTGAGAAATATTTGCATTTTAAATTGAGACTTACTGGAATTCACAAGCACTGCATTAACTATTTGCTAAAAAATAAAAAATATATATTAAAAAAAAAGAAGTAAAATTATACAATCCTCTAACTGCTTTTACTTCCATAATACTTGTGTCTTCTCCAAGAAAAACAGCAAAGATACTTTGAGAAGGCAAGACCATCATCTCCTCAGACAAGTGGCAAGAGCAATTACTGAAACCCATGGTAAGATTACAACTCAAGAGCCGCAGATTCAAATGAAAAGATTTACACACCAACGTGGTTTTTCATGACTAAAACTGACAAAATATTACCAGGGAACATTAAAAGACAAAGTAATGCAAAAGACTGAAAAATTGGGTTCATTATTCTTTGCTCAGTGTTATCTTCATTCCAACCAGAAATACTTCATATTGCAAAGTTAAATTAAAAGGCAATCATAAACAGGTCACGTAATACTATAATTACAGGACCCAACCCTTACATTTTTGCTTCTGATTCAGCAAAAAATTTCACCATGCAGCATGTAGGACACAAGTATTATTTGAATCTGTACAACTCAGTTGCAAGGACTCCAAAATTCATGTAACAAAGGACAAAATCAGAACACAAACTTGTTTCCATCTTCGGTCACTACATGGCATAGCACCTTTTAAGAAACAGGTTGCAATTATTTTTAGACTAGCATTATTAACAGAATACTGTCTTCTGTCACACTTCCTCTTCTTCTCAGCTCCCAATCACTATTTGCTACCTAAATGGCACCTCCAACATTACTTTTATAGCCCAAATACCATCATGCAAAGAAATCTAAATTCTTTCATTACAAATAAGGAAACAGACTAAGTACAAGATGAGGACAGAAAGGGTATTCAACTCTTTCATAACCTCTAAAATGTGCTAGCAGTTCCAAAATCTCTCTATCTTCTCTCTGTGAAGAACTTCTGTCCTTGCCTTTACTGACTAGAAGAGAACAAAAGGCACATGGAAAGCCCTTTACTCCTATGCACACATAATCTGACAGAGTAAAGGGGAAACAGGAGGGCATTTCCATAGTATCTGACAGCAGTGGGGGTTTTTTTCTGCCCCAGCTGTCCTTTCTGAAATTGGTATTAAACTAAGTTGGAATACTATTCCATTGCTTTGACTGGCAAAGCCCGTTTGTGTTTTTATTTTTAAATCATGAGCTTCCCATGCTATATGAAAGGCAGCTATAAAATCAAGGTAGGTTGTAACTGTCAAAAAGAAGGTACCCTATTACAAGAAAAGTAGTATTAAAAAGTCAGTGTAACATTCAGAGTGTTCTTACCTCACCTAGTCTATCCTTAATACAGTTGACTTATTCTCAGCTTCTTCCCATTACAGCAGGGGAATCAGACAGGGAAGTGACAACGTAGAGATGGATAGGAAGGTACCAACATAAAGCTGCCAGAACAGCTAGTGGATCTTTCCTCTGCTATCTCAGGTGGACTTAAAACAGTAAACTACGAATTCCACGTGCAGTTGCAGTGTAGGGAGCTGTACCATTCAGCACACTGTACTGATCTATGAAGACTCAATGATACCTTCCTCTTAAAGTACAGCCCAGCAGAGCAAAAGGGAACAAATGAGAGAGAAGGGGGGTGAGAGACCCTCAAAGATATCAGCTTTATCCTCCACGCATCACTCTGGACTGACATTCGATTTAGAAATGAAAATAAAATTAAGGTTTTTACAGATTAAAATTAACAGGAATAACAGGAAAAGCAAAGTTAGCATGCTTAACAGCTTTCACAGACATGGGCTAAGAGGTCCAGCAGATGGATGGAGGCAGCCCACGTGTCTCGCAGTGCTCTGTGCCACCTTCTTGCCCTACCATGAGAGCGTTCAGAAAGGAGGAAGGTCCCATCATTAGACAAGGCAGCGCCTATCCAAAGTGACTGGTTACATGGCAGGCACCAAGCACCTCAGTGTACATACATGCAAGCTTCAAGAAAAGAGAGAAGAGGTAACAGCAGAGAGATTGAGGCAGCTTAAGAGTAGCCACGTTTAATAAATTCAGAAGCATGTTACTGCTTATACTCTGTTTTTATTGTCTGCTACCATTCTCACCCCGACCAACAGAAGGGGGACATCAGTATACAAAATTGGATACGCTGTATTCACACGCTTCCATTTCCATCACCAGTTGATGTCTTTGTTTTTCCTATCTGCACACAAGACAATTAGCTTCCCAAGCAGCTGACAGAGGGATATTCCCCCTCCCTCCTCCCCACAAATACAATTTCAACTTCAGGAGAGGTGCCAGTAGCAAAATGTTTGTTTACTGCAGGCAGGAAGAGCTACCTATGATTCAGACATTAGGAAGTGACAGGATGGACTGAATTATGCAATTTAAAAGTAGGAAAATAAACACCAAGTAATTGCAACAAGAGGAAGGAGGAAGAAAGAACACAGGAGACAAGTTTTGGATCTTTTCTCCCACTTGTGCAGGGCTAAAGCAGCAGGAGGCCCCCATAGGGCTTCTTCACCTTTCAACCCTTATCCTAGAGCTGCTGGCCAGGGACTTTCCTCCTTAGCACTGAGTAAGAAACATCTGTCCAGCTCGGACACTCAGCTGGAAAGGACAGATCATGGTCTTCTTTGTTCCCTATTCCATATAAGCAGTTGCAGCATTTACCTCTGAAATCTCAATCCCTTCCCCTCTTATCAGCAGCGACCAGCAGCAAAGGATTCAAAACACCAGGAGGCTGATGTTTTCTCCTCTCTAACACAACCTCATTACGAGTTCAGCAGCAGCTGGGACACTTGGCTTCATTCCACTGCCACAGGGCACTCTGAAGTAGCAGAAGCCACCAGTGAAGCAGTTCACCAGAAAAGGTCTCTGCCATCTCCTCCGCCCGTACTGCACTGCCCACAATGGGGAAGCAACAAGTGCAACGTAGGGAAGAGAAGGCAGCCACCTGAAATGGGAATTAAGCAACGGAAAGTGAGGGAAAAGGTTATTTTTCAGCCACCTAAGGGAGGCAGGAACACGTTTCAGCCCTGTTCAACGCCAGTTAAAGACCAACAGGAAAACCTCTTCCCATAAACAGAGAGCAGAAGCTCCATGACGGGAACGCTTCTGCCTTGCCAGCAGTTGTTGGAAGTGAGTGGGCACCTCATCTGTGTTGCTAATGACTTGGCACCTCCCCTTCACAGTGCTTTCGATTGACTCCCAACAGAACATGCTTCAGCAAAAATTCTAATTATGCAGTTACTGCAATTTAGAAGTGGGTCCATTCCAATGCTAGAACAGCCAAGTAGAACATCTGAATCTGTCAGGTGTGGCTGTACTACAAGTATGAGAATGCCATCGAGGACACCAGGAAATTTAGGTAAAGTCCTGTCTCATTTCTAGAATTATATAAGGACAATCCTGCTACTACTCACAAATCAGACAATAAACTTCCCTTTTTCCCCCCGATCCTGGATCCATAGGAATTCCCAGATAAACTGAACTGTCAGGTCAGGGAAACACGCAAAGTACCATGAAGAGGCAATTACCTTAGCATTAGAAGTACACGCCATAGCAGAAAACTCTGCAGTTACTTGTCCTGGCACAAAATTACCCTGGGATGAAACCAAGGTTAAGTTTCCCAATTTACACTGATGAGTCACTTGAATGCTACTCTTTACTTCGTATCTCTTTCCCTCCCAGCCCCCAAAATCTCCCTTCTCCTTCCAAAAACCCCAGAAAGGAAAAA
Source organism: Lagopus muta (assembly GCF_023343835.1). NCBI lineage: Eukaryota > Metazoa > Chordata > Aves > Galliformes > Phasianidae > Lagopus > Lagopus muta. Next base: position 11,167,484 of record NC_064436.1, on the reverse strand, counting down.
CAAACAAACCAACCAGGTGTCATCTCAGTAATAACCAGCTCTTGAATCTGTGCAAGCGTTCTACCTGCTGACAGACCTTTAACAGTAAAATGATAGTTGAAGTTACTTGTCACAGAGCTGACAAGCTTATGCATTTCCCTTCCATTATGCACTAAGACAACTACCAGATAGGTACACATTACCAGATAGGTAGACATAGGTAGACAACTACTCAGAAGGTGACATTACCTCAGCCTTGAGCTTTAAGGATGTTACTTCACATTGGGCAACAAACAAATCATTAGACTACAAAATTTATCTGTGCAGCATAACACAAACTTTCAGTAACAACCATGTAGACCCGAACGTAACAAGACATCAGTATATGCAAGAACCAGGAGGACACTGTTGTACTTGATACTTACTCTTGCACTTCTTCCTTTAAAGTCATCATCTGTAGCAACAGAAAATGATTTAGTAAACACAAAGTTTACCTAATGTCATCACAAGAACATTTCTACTTATATAACTAAAAGAAAGAAACATTTCTTTAATGAAAAGCACCATGCAAAAAAAAAAAAATTAAAAAAACAAAAGAACAACTGTGGCATTCTGCGACAAGAGAAGCATTCAAAAGGGGTACCATTGTATTAGTCTGCGGCTTCAATCTCAGATAAAGTTCATACAGATCCCTACTTCCTAGGAAGGCCGAACTGCCAGTCTCAATCGTGCCCGTTAACTATCTCTGATGCTTGCAGCACAACAGCAGAGCTAGGAATAGACTGGATCATAGGTGAATCAATGGAACCGGTCAGAACACAACATTTTGGAAGCCTCTTTCTGTCCCGCCCAAAATCTCCACGTGTTCATTCGTACAGCTGTGAGACGCTTTCGATCCAAGTCCCCTGGAATCTCCTGCATTCCTCACTCAGGCCTCACATGGCAGAACTCCACTGCCTAATCTGTCCTGGGATAAGTGAGCCTGTTCAGACTCAGGCTGTGCTGATCACCCTCCCCTCTACCTCTCACTTCCCCTTCTTTTTTCTTTTCACTACATACGGACAAATCACCAATGCATTTCCTAGGTCCACGAAGTATTTCAACATCCTCTGCTGTTCCTCGACAAAAAGTACACAACATCAATCCATACAATATCCACTGCAAGCAGCAGACAAGTTATTCCTGCTGGCTTTCCTATTACATTTTCTTTTTCAGTAGCGCTTCTTGGGGAAGGGCAGACTTGCTGCCAGTACTTCAGCACACTTCCAAGGATCACAAAAATGTATATACCTCTTCTTTGTTGTTTGTTTTGATCATAACTGTTAGACAGATCATGTATAAGGACTTTGGACTTCACCAATATTAACTACTGCTCGCATACTAGACTGAGCTGTTCCAAAAAGTAACCCTTCATAACTGTCAGCCCTTCCTGCACCACCCCCCCAAAAACCAAGCCCAACGTTTTGACTACACCTAAACCAGCTTAAGAATCTGCAAAGGAACGTAAGCATCAGAAAACTGTAAACAAAGCATGCATGAAGAACGAATGGGAACATTTGTCCAGCACGTTACAAGCCTCAGAGCAGTTCTTCATACAAGGAAAGATGACAAACTGACACTACTTTCACACTTGATTCATTTATATGTATAGAAATATAGAGAGGTATCATTCTACTTAAAATCTCAGGATTAAAAATCTGTTTTTATTTGGTAACATGTGCATATCTACCTTGTTAATAATTCCTCCTAATGCACTGTAATTTTTGTGTGTTGATCATATCACAGGTCTGTTTGAAGGCAGAGGAATTAACTGCATTTGAATAGCTTCCTGTATTCTTATTCCATACCCCAAATCTAATCCCATGAACTCCTCCTGTCGGCAATAAACACCTACACAAGGTTTACTTTGCTTCTGAATCCCAAGCCCGAGACAACACAGAAAAATAAACTGAAGTCTGTCTATTTTTGTGTTGTTTTTCTTTTCCCTTTTCTTTTGAGGCCAAAATACTGAAAAGCCCAAAAGCAGCTGTAACCCCAGCGGAGAGAAACGTGCCTGCCGCACCACTGAAACGCATCGCATTCCTTTTGGGGTGGAGACAGACTTACCCTGAAGGAAGACAGGCAGCAGATCTGCCATCACCCTGCCCCAAGGCTGGCTGTGCTGGAAAGTGGGTGGGGAAGCAGATTTAGTCTGTGACAGCCACTATCTCCATTGCCACAAAGGCTTTATCTGTTGTTGTTTTCACTTATAAAAGAGCAGAACAACCATCATGTGATCATCTAGCCTGCTGGAAAACTCAAGAGTCCAGAACAGGCAAAGAGAAAGATAGCTCCTGTCCTGCTACACAAGGTCATCCCTATAACCTAGCACCATTCCCACCCACCTCTACCTGCAGAAAGCCACACGGCCTCCTCTGCAAACATCCTGACACCAAGATTTCTATTTCAAGCTTGCCAGTGTTTGGGAGATGACAAAAATGAGCTCCTTTATAAAAAGCAGAGAAGACAAAGTTTGTTCTTCAAGAATTTCCATGAAGCGTAAAGTACAGCTCCCTAGAAATGAATCTTTTTTTAAAATGATTCTGCCAATGAAGTGCCATACTAGCAAAACCCTTTTAAATTCTTAATGTAGTGTGAACACATAAGCTGCACGTAAGTGGCAGACCGCTAAACTAACTTAGCAGGGCATCCCAGCAGTAGCACCTCCTCTTCGAGGCATGCTGCCTTGAAGTGTGGTGGGTTCATGCGGACAGTCTTCACCACGTTGCTCTCTCACTCCTCCTCCTCAACTGAAGATGGCAGGAAGAAAATGTGATAGGGAAAATAAAGGCTCAAGGGTTGAGATCAATTTAATTGCAACAAGCAACAAGCAAAGGCTGCACAGAAGCAAGTGACCTTCAGACATGAATTGGAAAGCAAGATTTCAAAGAGCATAGCAGCTGATCGTGAGTACAGAGTTCTCAGTACAAGCCCTCTCCTCCCTCCCAAAATATGTCATTGCATGGTGTGCAATAACCCTCTGGTGGGTTTAGGTCAGTTGTCCTGGCTATGCCCCCGCCACAACTCTTGCCTACCCCGGCTTCCTGGCTTCAGAGAGAACCCTACTGAGACGCCAGCACAGCTCAGCAACAGTGAGAACATCAGTGTGCTATCAGCTTTGTTGTAGCTACAGGTGCAGAGCACAGTATCATATGGGCAGCTCCGGGGAAGCGAACTTCATCCCAGCCAGAACCAGAACACAGAGAATTATTTTGGTTACAAAGAGGGAGTTAAGCAGTCAGATCAGTCCCTTTTATCTCAGTGAAAGTCACCATATGTGTATTTCCCTCGTGGATATTGCTAAGACAGTTGAACACCTACAATGTAAGATTATTTTTACAACTGAAAGTGAAGTGGCATGTTCCAAAAAAAGAAAAAAACTTCTGTTAACAGCTGGAAGCAAGACCAAACACAAATACAAAACCAAGACTTTCTTAGAAGCCATCGGAAAATACAACTACCATAAACCTAATGTTAATTGTATGAATACAAATACTTTCCAAAGTAAATAATGCAGGGAAATAAAAAAGACCCAAACCCCTGCAATAGCCTCTTAAAGAACTGACAAAGAAGGAATTGCAAATAAGCAGTCCTTTCCTTTTGCTCTGGAGACAGCATAACTTTTTTCCTGCTCCACAACCCCCCAAAAAGAGAAATGTAGTACTGCCTTAAAAACACGTAGGTTTTACATATGTGAATCCCACTTCACACTAGAGTCCCTAGAATAAGAGCAAATAACATTGAACCAACAATATTCACCTGTCTACAACATACCTGCCTTAACAAGATGATCCCTTTTTGTCTGATCTTTCTGTCTGCCTCGCTCAAGTAATTTGCATGACATAAGGTCTTCCCCTCCTAGTGAAATACTGCAATTAAATTGCAACAGATTAAATTGCTTCTATTGGCAATAAAATGATTAGTCACTGAAGCGTGGAAAATTTTAAGGTCAGTTTAAAAAAAGTCTCCAGATGTTTGTTATTGCAATACTACAGAAGAAGTTCAGATGAAAGGTAAGGTGGTGTATCTTTGTTTCATCTGCTCTGTGCAAAAACAAAACCTGCATCCCATCAGCTGTACTTCTCTTCTTGATTTAAGAAAATACTTCACCCAGTACGATTTGGTGAAGTCTGTTTTTTGGACTAGAAGAACCTAATAGCAAAACTAAATAAACATTAAATATCCAAACCAGGGCCCCCTACAGTAAATGAAATTAATCTTCCTTGAAACTACACCTTCAATCATTGATGCTCCTTCCACTTCTAAACCAAGACTCCATTCAAAGCCAGAAGCCCAAATCGAACGAGAAATGAATTGTCCTAAAGATCTGCAAGATTACATTTGATTCTAAGCCATTGATCCACAAGTCATGCCAAAAAAAAAGGCAACTGAAAAAACAAGCAACAAAAACTAACATCACATCCCAGAAGCACGTGAGCAATCATTCCAAGATTTTAAGATTTTTTTTAAAGGACGCTGGAAATGATTTTCTAACATTCTCTTCTTTCTAAACACGGGACAGTCCAGTACCAACAAAGAATGAAAACCAAAGGGTTGCAACCCACCTGATGGTGGTGTCCTCATCAACCAAAAATAACACTTCTGTACAAGTATTTGGGAGTAGTAAAGCACTTCCAGAGGGCTCCAAAATTGATGTCAATTGATGACAATTAGGGTCTAGACGTTTTAGAGCCAAACTGGCCAATAAAAACATTCCTTTCCTCAAGGCACTCAATTCACCTTTATTTCACATAGATGCTTTCCCTCACGTTTGGACTTACAATTGACTAAAACACAAAAAAATAAGGTTATCTGTGCGTAACTGCAAATAAAATTTGGAGTATTTCATTATTTCCTTTGATTTGAAAGCATGAATGGCTTAAACTCAGCGCTCAACAGCGTTCAGTAAGATTTTATGCATACGTAGAATATCAGCTGCTATGCAGCATCACAAGAAGCTGGAAACAAAATGCACGGTGTATATCAGTACAACACATTCTATGAAAATCAGAGTAACTTGTCTTTCTTAGAACATGTAGAAATGATAAACGCTTGCACATGGAGATCCACACTGCAAAAGCGAGGTTTTCACCCAAAGTATAAGCCTGCAAAGGTCAGCATACCCCTAAAGTTAAACCCAAAATGGTTTTAGCATCTTCCATCAGCACACACAACCTGCTTCTATTAGCAAAACAAACGCTCGGTTTACTTCTGCTTTCCAATTTGTGGTTTAGGGTTTACTAACTGATGTCTTAAAATATCAAATGTCACGATACTGTTCCTGTGCAGTGCGTAGAAGAAGGGAAGGAACAGGCTTCCTTTCAGAACATAACCCTTCTACACTTTACTCCTGCAAAACGTCAGCAACTCCTAGAGGAGCAAAGCGCAACCAAGTTGAGAATACTAAGTTGGCACATCACATTACCTGGTTACAGCCATCTGCCTTGATTCTTCCCACCCACTTTTACAGGGACAGCACTGTGATGTCAAACCAGCTCATCTTGTTGTGTTGTTGTTGGGTTTTGTTTTTTTTTTTTAAATGATTGTGTGTAAATTGACTGGCTCCTTAGATTTGCTCACTAAACTGACACAAGATCACAAGAGGTTTTGAACGCAAACAGGTGCCTTCCAGAAAAAGGGCTTTTGTCATGCACTGCAGCTTCTACCAGATTACAAATGTTCTGCTGAATAAAACATTTCTTAACGCCATTACATCTCTTAGCACATTTAAGTATTACCCAAGAGAGAGGAGCTACCCACATGATTAGTGCCAAAGAGTAACAGCCAAACAAGACCAGAGCTAAATATTCAGTTTTTAATACTGCCATACTTATACTGGTTTAAGACAAGGCTTTACAACATCAGTGGCTGCTTCAGTCGTCTTGTCCCTTTTTTGGTTGCTGCCTGTAACTACGACCACTGGAATGAAAAGCAGAATGCCATGCAGCCTCATCTGAAATACATCCATACTCCCTGATCGCCTTGGGGAAATCAAGTTTACTTCTCACTTCTTCTCTCTTCATTTTTAAATAATTAAAAATGGGATTAATAATAATAAAGTCAAATAGCTGAACGCATTTTTGGTTACCAGCTAACCCAAAGAAGTGCTTTTTCTTCCTCCAGTATAGTCTGTGGATGGTTCTGATGAAATTTTACCTTTCATTCCAGTCTAGAATATCAAGAATTATGATATTTTCACTCAGAAATACAAACGAGTGGAAAAAGAAGTTCAGCTTCAGCTCTACCACATTCATTTTAAAAAATAACAAGAAAACCACAGAACCACCTGCTCGTCACATCACTAGACTCTACAAATCAATTGTACAAATGAAGCACCAACACTAAAACCTTGATTTGAAGCATATCCAGTTACCCTGCTGAGCCCCAGGCACCACCCAAACGAAAGCAAAGCAGCCCTACGAGAGAATTTAGAAGACTCACTAACATTCACTGCAGTTTTTCTCCATAGCTTTACCAAGAGCAGCTGTGTTGGAGTATCTGGTGGCTTCCTAACAAAATGGCAGATTCTATATGCTGTTGCCACAAAGAACGAGTTACTTGAACGGGCACACAGACAGCAGACCTGCAACGTAACAGACCTGTGAAACCACGGTTTGCTATCACTGACTGGGGAAAAAAGGGATTTCCAATTAATCTTGAAAAATAAGAGAACCAGAGCAGTAAAGGTGCAAATTGGTGACAGCTGGTCAAGAAGTTCCCAGAACTGAAGGCAGCAGACGAAGTCAGGAAAGGAAACAATGCAGGATGTAACAGAAGTCACCAAACTTAGTGGTCTGTATCCTTGCGCAGAAACAAGTTCTTCAGTGCAACTCACACAGACACTGCCCAGGCTGCAGAGACTTGTGCAGAATATAGCCCCGCTTCCCTCTCCCTTCCTTTCTCCTAAAACCGCATCTTGATCTCAGAGCTGCAGCTGACACCACAAGTTACTTTTATTTTCCCCCAAAATCTGCAGCTGAAAACCACCAGCCTGTTCCAGCAAATGAACTGCTGTGCACATCAGCTCCAGGGAGCCAACAACAGGTGCCAACGGTTATTGGAAAGTTACTGCTGTACCCAGAACACACAAACGTGACATTAAAATAGGACCCCTTTTAAGGGGGGGAAAGATACGCATGGCATTAAGTCATACATCCGAGTAAATCTGATTTTTCCACCTGCAGGATCGTTTCCTTTCTTTTTTTAGCCTTCAAATGATCACAAGCTTTAATACTGCATCCAACTATTTCAAACTAAAAACTGCAGTCCCTGCGAAACATATGTCTGTGCACTAGCTTCAAAGTGCTCCTTTTCACCCTTCCTAAGAACCGAAGCCATATTTAACTGAAATTTCAGACTTTTTATCTCCCTTCACAGATGGTAACCTGGATTTGCCCCAATACTCGCATGCTAAAACTAATAGGGCGTGAAGTTACAATTTTCCATATATACATGTGAAAAGTATGTGTTGCAGAGGAACAGTTTCCTATTGAAATCACTTTCCCATCTTTTCTTCTGGTACAGCCTCTTGAAACATCAGCAGAATAAAATATGGCTTCGAAAAAATACAGCTTTTCTGTGTCCCAGCACAAGCATAGAATTACAAAGAGCAGGAGCCAAAGCACTCTCACTTAAAATTCGCTCACATCTGTCAACCTCAGTTTTGCTTAAAGATGGGTATTACTTTCACACCTTTAAAATGAACCTTTAGCCTACAACTAATCAGGCACCACAGGCAAGCAACTTCAAATCCGGCTTTCTCTTATACAGGAGTGTACAAGCAGAAATCAGTTGGCAACGATGTGCAACTTATGACCTTCGAGCCCCCAGTGCATCCAGATGCTAAATCAAGTCCTGCTGATGTGAGCTTGCCATATGCTCACTCAACTCATACACTGCAACCTCAAAAAGCAGATCCCTGTTTCAAGTGAAAATAAATTACTTTGTGAGGACAGAGTGCCACTTGACGAAAAGTATAGTCAGTTTTTCCCTCAAAGGTTCTGATGTTATTCTAATATGGAAGGAGAAATACATTGAAAGGACAGTTACGTGGGAAAAAAGCTTATGTCTTCAGGAATTCATTTATGGTATCGTTTTTGGACAGCAAATTTGCTTACACTTTCTTCCATAATTAATGAGACTGTACGTTATTTGGAGCTTGAGTGGGAAATTAACTCAAGCTTGAGCAAAATGGAGTTTTCCCAACCGCTACAGAGTGGTACAGCAGCACCCATGGAGCACACGCACATACACACACACAAAGGACGAGGCAAAAATGCAGCCCATGTCCAATCCACCAGGGAAGCACAACCCTCCCATGTCCCATCAGGTCACGGTCTGCAGATCTGATCCTGCATCCTCTGGATTAGTGGGATTTTTGCCATTGGGAACCTGTGAATGGACTATTCCTGTGTGTAGAAGAGTCCCTTTTCACCAATTCCCTGGAATATAAAAAACTGTCCACAAAAGCAACAGTTCTTTTTCAAGAAGCGATCGTTAATCACTAACAGATGCAAAACAGCGTGGTTACACTTGGTTCCACGCTCATGAATCCTCAGATCAATGTTTAGCTTGTTTCAAAAATACTGAAAATCACAAAGGGCCGTTTCAATTTCAATCCCACCTAACAGGCTTTAGGAAAATAACAATTAAAAAAAAAAAAATTTAAAGAGAGAGAAGGAAAAAGAAAACAAAACCAACATTTCATACCAATTACACAGATCCCGTGGAGCTGTGCCGGTGCCAATGGGAAAGGGCTCGGCTCAGAGGCTCCTGGCATCACCCGCACCTCCTACGTGACCCGACAGCGGCCCGGCAGCACCCCGTGCCCCAGCCTGGCCGCTGCCCTGTCACCGAATCTGCCCTCTCAGCACAAACGCTCCATTTTCCTGCGAACTTAAATGTCAGCTCCTCTCAAACATTCACTTCTGAGCAACGGCGGGCAGACAGGAAAAGAAAAAAAGGCACACGCTTCGTGCAATCTCCTTCCCCCCCTCCCCCCCCCCTTCGGTTCCCCCCCTCCCGATCTACAGAGCTCCGCTCCCAAGGGCAAAGGCTCCCGGCGGCGGGGAGGGCTCCGCGCAGGGCATCCCGGCGGCGGCACCCATGGCCGAGAGCGACATTCCGCCGCTCCTCGAACAGCCTCGGTCCCCGAGCCGCACCGGCGGCGGCGGCCGGCGAGTGTTTACGTTTAAAATACATCTACACGGAGCTCGGATCCAAAGGGAAGAAGGGAAAAAAAAACTCCGCCCCCCTCGCTCCCGATTCTCTCGGAAAAGCGATCGAAGCGAAGTAGAAACACCCTAGAGAAAAATAATAATAATGATAAAGAAAGAAAGAAAAAAAGGAAAGCGGGGTCGGGAAGGCGGCGGCGGGACGCTGCCGGGCGGAGGGCGCACCGTCCGGGCCCGGCGGGAGGAACCGCGCGGCGGAGGCCGGGCCGGGCGGGGGGAGCGGGAGAGCCGCGAGGGAGAGGGGACACTCACGTAGCGCTTCAACTTCTTCTCCGGTGGGGACTTTCGGAGCCAGCCCGAGCAGACCACCTCCCCGCCGCTCATGGCTGGGCCGCCCGCCTCGTCCTCCTCCTCTTTCTCCTGCTCCTGCTCCTCCGGCGGCGGCGGCCGGGCCGGGCCGAGGGAGCCCCGAGACGCGGTGGCAGCACCGCGCCCGCTTCGGCCTCCTGGGGCTGCGGGGCGAGGGAAGGGGCGGGAGGAGGGATGGGCGCGGGCTGTATGTGTCTGTGTCTCACGCACAACGAGCGGCCGGAGCGGAGGGCGAGCGGGGCCGGGGCGGGAGGCTCCCCTTCCTCCTTCTCCTTCTCCTCCTCCTCCTCCTCCCGCAGCCGCCGTCTCACACACGCATCGGGAGAGCCGACTGGGGCGGCCGCCCCCCCTCCGCCGCAACTCGAGCTCCGGCGTCCCGGGGCAGGCTGCGGCCGTCGCTCCGCCTGGCTGGCACCGCCCCGCACCCCGGGACCCTCCCGCCCCTCGGCCCCGCTGCCTGGCGGGACGCTGCCTTCCTCCTCCTTCTCCTCCCCCTGTGCCGGGAGGAGGGGGGAACGGCCCCTCTGCCGCCTCCTTCGGCGGGGCGGGAGCCACCGCCTCTCGCCCGTGCCCCGCCGCGGGGCCGCCTCTTCTCCGTCCCGGAGGAATCCGTCCCGCTCCTCGCGGCCCCCACCCCTCAGCGGTGCCGGCACCTCCCCGCTCCGCCCGCCCCCGGGCGTCCCGAGCAGCGGCTGCCCCGAAACTCGGCCGGAGCCTCTCGCACAACGAGAGCCGGGCGGGGCGGGCACGCGTTTCCAGAGGCTGCTGGGAGCTGTAGTCGGCAGGGAGGGAGCGGCCGAAGGGGAATGCGGCGGCGCGGTGGGACGGGCGCTGGCGGCGGCCGTGCGCTGAGGTGGGGGGCCGGGGTGAAGAAGACGGGAAAGAAGCGCAGCTCGCCTTTCCAAGCCCACCTCGAGTCGCTTTTAGGTCTGTTCTGGGGCGTGGGGGAGCGCTCAGGGGCGCGAGGAAGGCTCTGTGAGAGAGCGGCGATCTGAATAACAAAGCTGCGGCCGGCGCGGTGGTTAGCCCTGTGAAACGCACCGCAACACAGCTCATTACAGATAAAAAGAGAAGAAAGCTATAAAAACTGCATTAAAAACACCTCGGCGAAAGTAAGCTCCTCTCAGCAAGTCTGAAGTTGCCTCGAAGAAAAAAAAAAAAGAAAAGAAAGAAAGAAAGAAAAAAAGCCGCCGTTGAAGTTGGGCTGTGAGCGCGGAGAAGCCGGCACCCGAAGCCTTGCCGAGCCAGGCGCTGCTGCCGCTGCCGGCTCCGCGCCCCGGGTATGCGGGCTGTGCGCCTGCTGGGCTCCCCTTCGGCAGCCGTGCGACTCGTCACCGGCGGGGGAAGCGAGGAGGCTGATGTGTAAGGCGATCCCAAATGCCGTTCAGTTAAAAGACGAAACTCATGCAATAACTCGTTTCTAAAAATGCTAAAAATGCTCTCCGCAAAAAAAAAAAAAAAAATTAAAAAATTAAAAAAAATCTACAAACAAAAATACAGGGTTGGTGGTTTGTTTTGTTTTCCCGTATGATTTAATTGCAGGCTTTTGGGATGGTCCCGCTGCCTGCTAGCAGCAGCGCTCTTCCACCGCAGACAACTAGTCCCCCTAGTGTGCCTTCACTGCAGGAAGCGCGCTGCTGCTTGCTGGGATCCATCAGGGTGCTTTGTATTAGATTGCCAGGCAGTGTCTGTATCATTTTACCGGGGTCGTTTGCAGAAATAACAGGAAAATGATTGGTGAAAGCCTGGAGCCATTAAAAACCCTTACAAATGTTCACCGTAATTATTTTCTTTTATTCTTGAAGTGTTAAAACTGACAAAGTGCTATTAAGTACGAAAAGAAAGGTGGTAAAAGAGCACAAGAATTCTGCTAAAAAAATAAAGAAATAAAAATTAGAATAGATGAATGTTGTCCTTTGTCAACACTAAAAGTGTGCGCACCCGAGCATCCAGGTGGTCCTCACTGACATCTCTGCACACCAACCCTGCAACTGCATCAGTGGGCCCCAGGAAGCATAAAAGAAGTGTTGTGATGTGTGGAGCTGGTGAAGATGGACTGAAGTGCTTAAACCTGCAGTGCTAGCTTTAGGTTTTAAGCTGACTGTTGCTGTAACTCTTTTGTTCAAGCTGCTACTGCAATTTTTTAAGAATTTCCACATTATCTCCAAATGTCAGATAAGACCACAATATTTTCCACTGTTCTCTAGAAACCTGGAGGCAATTCAGTATTATCAGAGCACAAATATGTAGAATCTGTGTGAATAAAAATTCCATCATCGTCAGGATGTTATAGCATGATCCAATCATCTATTTAAACCCCGCTAATTAGCCCTAATCTCAAGGGCTAATCAAATAAAGACAGTCTTTTGGCTTAAACAGACTCTACGGAAGCACCAACGTAACAAGTTACCTACTGGCCAATTTCAAAACATTTGCATGTTCGTGCATTAAAATACACTGAGACCAGTGATGCCCTGGAGTCCAGCAATAGGATAAAAGTTGCAGAGACCTCCATCAAGAGTGGAAGTTTCGGCTAGTTTTCTTGCTGCAATTTGGCTTTGAGACTTAAAACAAGGCCAAGCACAGCCTGTTTGGACACAGTCTGGATCTCATGCAGGGAAGCATGGGCTCAGCTGATCGCAGCATGCTGGGGAAGCTAACATGGAGTCAGTGTGTCATGCTGCCCTTGGGCTGACTGGCTGCTGTGGCAGCGTGTCAGGATGCGGCTGCCCTCTCCTCTTGGTCCCTGCAGCTTATAACCATACAAGGATGCTGTTATTGAGGAAGATTGCAGAATAAAGATCCTTTGAGCTCAATTAATTGCACTGTGGAGCTCTTTTGTGTTTTTGTTCAAGGACTATCCCGGAGGGAAAAGGATTTACTTTGCCTTGCTAGCTTGTCAGCGATGGCCCAAAAAACTGAAGAGGTTTGATGTGCACACTGTCATCAGTCCTGCTCTTCATGTTTTCTGAAATCTTCGTTCTGAGGAACTGATGCCTTTCTTTTTTTCCTGTGCAAGTTTCCCTTGATTTACACTGCCTGTTTTTTTACTAGCGGTAAGGAAACTATGCACTGCCATTAGTTACGTTGCAGAGGCTTTCCCCATTTCTAAAAAAGAAGCTTATAATTGGCATTTACGTGTAGCCAAGGAGCAGACGTGCCCAGCTGAGCTGTGAAGGAAGGGAGCTCGGCTGGAATTCCCACTGGCTATAATGCCAGCATAACTCCAGGCCCAGCTTCTACACATTTGCGTGTGTTGCTATTTATGAATCCCTGTTGTCGTCCAACTCAGCATCCATTTTATGATCAGACACTGCCACGAGTTGCATTGTGTGGAACTCTGAACAAAACACTGCACTGACAAAGTGACACTGTGCCCTGCTGTGCGACTGCTCTTGCCCCAGCACAGCTAATTGCCTTGGACATCAGGCGCCTCTGACTGGAGTTGTCTCAATTGCTGCCTTCCTTCTATGAAAGATGCTTTCGTCCCTCTGCTGACTTTGTGTTCATTCGTGAGTGCCTTCTGAAGTGTTTTAAATGGCTTCTCCAAAATTTCAGAGTAGACTGTTTATATAGCTCACCACATAAAGTAGGTCATGTGTAAATCAATTTGCTCCTGGTTTGCCTGCCAAGCCCTCTTGACAAAGGAAACAGGAGCTGATAGATGAGGAGATTAAATTCGTATGGATTTGTTTCTAAAAATATAAACGATACTGATTTCTCATGCAAATGGCTTAGGAATTCTTGACTTGCATAATAAGACACCGCTTGCTACACACCTTGACTTTGTGTTGTATAGTGTGAAAAACTACACATGCCTCTAGGAGTTTCACACTGCTGCCTCATTCAGCTCTGGCTCCTCCTAATGATGGCTGAGCTCTTCTGTGCCCTCTGCATAAATAAAGCTTGCACTTTGTCGTGCCACAGGAAACTTAAAACTCTAATGAAGAAAAAAATATATTTTATATCTCAGACTGCACTGCAAAACATGATTGGATATTTATGCAACAGTGAATCGGTGCTAAAATTTTCAAGCTTGAAAAAAGATCTCCAGCAGACATATGTTTTCTTTTCAGACATCTCTCCCTTAAGTTCAGAAATATTCAAATTCAAATATTCAATAAATTCAATCTACAGAGTTCTTTTGTCACTGGATGACATCATCCAGTATTTATTAATTTCAAATTGTAGTTCTTTAGATTATTTGGTAAAGGAATTTAAGAAAGAGCAATACAAACCAGATATAATTGAGATTGACTTAATATCCGTACATTTCAGAAATGTTTACAAGTCATTAAACTACCTCTTGTCTGATTTCTATTATTCCTTTCAATATTGATGCAGGTAAACAAAGAAAAGTATATACTGCAAAACTCACTAAAAAAAAAAAAAAAAAAAAAGAGAGAGAGCAGTTTTCAATTCTTCATTGGTGTAATAGACTGAAAATTCCCTTGTGATTTGTTCAGAAAGTTCTCCTTCCTGCTCCTGGAATGGAAATTCACTGATAAATGTTTGTCCTTAGTTTTTTGCAGTGGGATCAAATGACTACCGTGCTTCATGCAAGGGAGTAAGAAAGAAGGAGCAGACAAGCTGGTTGGCCAGCCATGCAGAAACGTCCTCTGATCTGTACTGTTTGAAAAATCAATCAGCAGTATTTTCCCTCCATAAGGACAATACCTTTGCACCTATCTTAGAGTGCTGAAAACAAATCGTTCCTGCTTTCAAGAGGCATTCTCTTAACACAGGAAGGATTTTACACAGTTCTGCCAAGGATGAAAACTTAACAAGACAAGTTTGATTTGATCCTGTAATAGGAATATGTATTACTTACTACGGAGATGACTTTTCAGGATAAACTGTAAAGCATGGTCATACACGAGACCAGACTATGGTGTGCGTAGCCAAGAATTCACCACCCAAACCACAAGACACACAGCAGAAGATGTATTGAATTCTTCCCCTCCAAAAAATTATTGCAGTGTAGAGAGTAGGGGGGAACTAGTTAAAGGTGGAGAGACAGCAAATAAGAAGATATTTCAGGATGGAGGTTTCTGTGACAACATAAAAAAAAAAAAAAAAGCACCTACCATCACAAAGCAGAGATGACAGCTAGAAAGTACCTTTCTAACAAGTTCTCAGACTACAGAATCACGCACTGGAACCCAAACTCACATTATTTGGGAGCTGCTGCATTGCAGAGAACTTAGCACAACTATGAATTACCTTATCTGCAGACTTAAGGATATCTCCTTCAGAAATGATTAGCCATCATTCTCATCAGTAGCTCTTCAGACAGTCCCGTTTAATCTCTTACGTCTCACTGGAAGAAAAAGAAATGCCTGCCTTCCACCCTAATACTTTCAACCCGAGTAAGGGCAGTTTCAGGGTTGGTTCTGGCAATCGCCTACAGCATCAGCCAAAGAGGAGTCCTATTGTATTTAGCCAACTAGCAGTGCAAGTCATCTAGGCTGGATTTCATCTCACTGTAGTCATCTACAGTGAAGTCGTTTGCATACGAGTTACTCATCTACACATCCTTTATAGTCAGTGGTGAGATATAACCAGATAGGATGCATTTTGTCTCTTCCAAAGGAAGATGTTAAGGTGATTGGTTGAATTGCATTCTTGAAGTGCTTCTTTATCTCCACTGACAATAAGAAGAGTCAGAACAAGCAGCTTGGCAGGAGACAGACAGCTTTGCTAGTAAAATGTAAAGGCAGGTAAAATGAAACTTCAGCACCTAAGTCACAAAAGCAAATATATTCTCAGAGATGAATGCCAGTCCCAAATTATTATTATGGTTATTATTGTTGCTGTTATTCTATTACCATAATTCAGTGACTAAAATATTAGGAATCTAGTGTTTTTGAGAATTTTCAACATGCTTTATCAATGGCAGGAATAGGAGATCTACTAAACTTACTCATTAGATTAAAAAAATTTGAAAAACAGGATCAAGCACTTTGCACTGAAGCCAGGACAACCCTTTCTAGGCAGAGCAATCAGGAGAGAAATGTCTTTCTACAGATACTTGTAAAACCTTCAGTGGCTTAAATCTCTCACAGCCCACTTTGTAGAAGATATAAATGTTTCTATCACTGCTTTTACTTAATCAACCCCTACGACAGTATCTAAGGTCTCAGAGACAGGCTGAGAGAGCTGGGACTTTTCAGCCTGGAGAAGAGAAGGCGCCGGGGGACTTTATAGAAGCTCTCCAGAATCCAAAGGAGGCCTACAGGAAAGCTGGGCTGGGACTTCTTAAGGTCATGTAGAGGCGGGACAAAGCAAAATGGCTGCTTTAAACTGGAAAAGGGTAGACATGGACTAGATATTAGGAAAAAATTCTTTACAGTGAGGGTGATAAGACACTGGAACAGGCTGCCCAGTAAGGCTATGAATGAATAAATGATCTTAAGGGTCCCTCTCAACCCAAACCGTTCTATGATTTAAATACACCCATGAGCGGAGTAGGAAGGTGTACTTCTTTTCTGCCTTCCCAAACCCAAGAACACATATCTTTTTATTATTTTTATTATTTTTTAGATATTTATTATTTTATTTTAAATTATTATTTTTATTATTTTACTTTAAATTTAAGTATTTCTAGACTGGACTCAGTCTTCACGAGAAGTGATTTCTCCCTAAGTTTGAACTCTCAGGCTCAGTCTGCTGTGTTTTTTTTCTGACTGTTACATAGTCAGGAGCACATAGGACTGAAGTAAAGTGGATATTCTCATTTAAGTGAGGCGTGTATCATATTGTCTGGGTTTGAATTACATCTTCTGTTTCTGCATCCCTCAAACCAGAAAGAAGAATTCAGGTTGAATATGACAAGTAGTGCCACAGTCAAGGAAAGAGAAATGTCTAGCCCTCAGGTTACACAACATCTGAAAAGACATAAAAACATGAGACAGAAATGCTACAGCAGGAGGGCAGTGGAGCCACAGCTCTCTTTCAGGATGTATAAAGTCACATCTAGAAAGAACAAGAGAAAGGGTGTATAATCGATGAACATACAGACGTTATAATTAAGAAACACAAAAGAGAGTTTAGCTAAGCAGGTTATTATACCAAAAAGAATAGGTTGAGGGCTTACCCTTGTCCTGGGCTCACCGGAAAACTCCAAAGCAGGGATCTCCAGAAAGAAAATCTTCCCCAGTCGTAGTCAGCTCTTAAATGGGTCTAGGAGAGGAGGAGCCAGGCTTCACCCCTTCCAGTAGCATTCGTGAATTGCCTTCACCTGTGCTCCTAGGGCTGACTCGTTGCTCGCCTCAGGTCGTCGGTCAGTCAGAGGTTCAGGCCGTGATTCAGCAGTTCCCATAAAAAAGGCATAACTACATGTAACTTTACAAATGACATTATCAGGTTCAAAATTTAGGGAGATTGTTCCTTTCCCTTATGTAATTCCCAGGACTTTGGGAGAAGGATCAGAGTTCTCCACAATGAAAAATGAAACAAGAATCCGAGGAACAGTGAGGAAAAGAGTTCAAGATGGGCATAGACTCATTCTTGCCAACACTGCAAAACTCAGATCAAATTTGAGAAGCTCAATGCAACTCAAGAATATTAAAAATTCTCTCTCTCATCTCCTTAGCACAAAATCATGCTTCTGACATTTTTTTCAGTGGAGTTTGAGTGTTGAGAGTCTTTGTCTCTTCTACAGCTCCCTGCAAAACTACCACAAACGCTGCACTCTCTCTTGCTTCTTCTAGGTGCAAATGTGTTTTTTAAATAAAGAAGGAGGAGAGGAAAAAGATATTTCCAAGTTATACGTGAATAGATAGAATGCTCTATTTGGATCTAAATAAAAAATTGCTTCACATTTTAAAGAATTCAATTTCACCCTTATTTCTGGAGCATATATCTGATGCTCTTCTGCACATTGTTCATGTATGCTATGGGCTTTCACAGATAGCTCTTCACAGTTTTCAAGATGCAAATCTTTAGTAAAGCATTTGGCATTTCAGGAGCAGAATACTTATTTTTGTGGAATTGCTGTTTGGTGCAGCTATTGTGGCATAATTTTGAATTGGTTGCATCCACTGCTGAGTACTGAAGCTTATTACAGAGCTCTGTGGCAGGCAGGTGGTCACAGGCATTCTTGTCGTTCATTATCTGTCACACAAATACAGCAGAAAAAAGGCACTCCACTGAGGCTGGTGCTAGGGCCATGAGGCCATTGGTGTAGGCCTCAGATATTGTTAAGGTGTTTAATCACATGCACTGAATATTCAACAAAATATTCCATTGTTCTCATTTTTTTCTGGAAAAAAAATAGAAATTTTAAATCGTGAGTGTTAAAAGAAATTCAAAACATAACATTGCTAGGTACTGATTAACTTTTCCTCCGTCCCCTCCCCTCTCTCCCTCCCTCCTTCCTTCCTTTCCTCCTTGCTTCTTCCCTTCCTCCTTTTCTCCCTTCCTCCCTCCCTCCCCTTCTTTTTTTTTTTTCCTCCCCTGAAAGTTGCACATACCAGAGCTGTCTTTAAGGATTGAAACGTAATGTTTTTTAGATCACTTGAAGCCTTCCTGCAGGTATTCTTTTTCCTCTGGAAGCTGGCTGTTTCCTTTGTGTGGGGAAGAAATTAGTGACATAAACAGAACAAAGAAAAAAAAAAGAAAAAAAAAGCCAAAACCAAACACGAAATACAGAGAGAAGCAGAAACAGAAAATAAGCATTGGGTAATCTGTGGTTAACTCACTTCTTCAGAGAATGGAAGGGTGAGTTTTGATCCCTGCCTTTTCTGAAATGGAGGAGAACTTGAATCTGCCTACTCTTTCTATGTGAACACCTGAACTGCAAAGTATTTTTCTTGGGCATACTGTTTTCTTATGCCTTTTTGTTGTTCAGAAGTTTTATTCTAGAATTAAGAAATATGTTTAATGCAAATCAATATTTTCCGAGGAAAAGGTATTTCTTGGAACTTTGCTGGGAAGTGAAGGCTGCTGCACAGTGATCAGCATGGCACACCACAGCAGCTCAGGTCTTGTCTGTAGGCTTTATCTTCATCCTCAGGAGCAGCAGCATTCAGTTTAGCAGGAGCAGCATGGTTTCCCATTACGGTGGGTGGGAAGGAGCTCTGTGTCTTTCCCCTGGGTGACACCTGTCCCTTCTCATTGGAGAGGCTGAAGCTCAAAGTGGAGGTTAAGGGAAGCAGAACTCCAGCACACCGGATGGACTATCACCTTGTCCACAAAACCTCATTTATCCAGCATGGTAAGAAATGAAGCTGCTGCTTACTTGACCAGCCACACAGTTCTAGCACTGAGTGTCAGAGGCAGTACATGACAGAGCACTCCTGATCCCCTCAAGAGCCAGTGTTTTGCAATAGGTGTGAAATCAGTGTGGCACCTCAGCTCACTCCCTTGGGAAGAGCAAGACAGCGGTTTCAGACACTGCTGCAGCGACAGAGGGTTGTCCTGAGCTTGGGAGGACAAGAGGCTGGCAGGGCCAGGCACACAGGATTAGCCAAGAACTGATAAAAAAGGAGCCAGGCATACAGACGTGGAAGGAGGTGACCCATGACCATAAGCAATGGCATTATTTGAGGCAACTGCTTGTGTGTAGCTAGGTCCCTCTCCAAAGGGTGTTCTGCCCCTCATCTTTTAACCTGTTGTGTAAACACAGAATATCAGCCTTCCCACGAGGATAACATCTCTGCTCAAACACAACAAACTTGATCTGGATGTTGTACGTATGTAATACCATGCACAGATAGCAGGAAGATCTGAGTTTGCAATGCTTAGTTCCGTGCTAATCCTCAGCCTCCCACATACAACAAACTAGAAATAATAAAGTGTTGCGACCTAACAGCAGGAATCTAGAGCATCCTTTCTGCTCTCAACATCTGTGGCAGTGAGAAAGGATAGGTAACACCACAAAACAACAACAAAAACGAACAAACAACAAAACTGAGCTGAAGCTGTCAAACTTTTGGATAGCTACAGGCATCAAGAGTATGAGATAATTTTCCCTTTTTTTTTTCTTTTTTTTTTTTTCCCACCTTTATTTAGGTGAACCTACAACTTTTGCTCCACAGCACCAACGCTCTTCAAGGAAACAAGCAGCTCTGGTGTGCCTTACTCAGCACTCACAGCACTGTTTCTCTGTGCTCAGTGGGACAAAGTGCACTGCAGCAGCTCCGTCAGTTGCAGGGGCAAGCTTTTTTCTCTTCCTGGCACAGCTGTTTTTGTGTTTACTGTAGCAAAAAATGAGGTACTTAATGCCATTTGAGAAGTGCCCAACACACCTAATTGAGCAAAGCCAGATAGAGACACAGTGATAATAAGCTAAAGTCTAATTTGTTCAACGCATGTGCAGATTTGATAAAAGCCTATCTAGGAGCCAACCAAAGGTTAAAAGTGGTTTGAAATCCCTCCGCACGATAAGGTGAGGAGAAGTAGCATAACCTCAGCTGTATTTTATGACCTCGATCACTTTTACGCCAGTTGGTGGTTATACATCTGCATCTCTATGCAGCAATCAGGCTTGCCACTTCAAAAGTGCAGAGTTATCCCCATGACATTTTGCTCAATAAAGATCTCGCTTTCAAGAAGAGATTGTTCTGTTTTTGGTGTACAGTTACAGTCTTTCAACGTAACACATTTTTGGTTTACTTTGGTTCACTATAACATATGATATACTCTACTCTCCTTTGAAAATGATCTGGCTTATACTCTGAAGTTTTCTGTCTGAAAACTGAAAGGAGATGTACCAACAGTACACAGTTTGTGTTTTGTTATGCATCTACAGGGCTCCCATAGAACAGGTTTATGAAAAGTGAACTGATTCTGACTAGTAATGTCAAAATTGTTACAAAGGCTTATTTCCATTTGTCGCAACATCCTACAACCTGTAATAAGAACACAGCAACTTAAATACCTAATAAAAACAGTAGGGGAACACAAAGGAAACAGATTTAAGGGTCTACTGATATTAGTGGGCAACAGTGATTTTCCTCTGATAGTATTCTGTAGCAAGCATTGCTGGCAAGTAAGGAATACGTAATGTAGTGTAAGACAAGTATGTGATGTCATTAGTCATTAAGAGGCAAAGAGTGAACACCAAAAATGATAAGAACGCTGGGAATTAAGCAAAGCTGTATGCAGAATACACTGCCCAAGTTTGTTTTGGTTTTTTGGTCTTAGATTGAAAGTTTCTTGCAGCAGAGGTTGTCTTTACGCCCTGTGCTGAGATTGAATTCCTAGACTTGTCTGGCAGTGAAGCCTTTCATTCTTCCCCTGCCAAGGGAACAAAAGGGGCATGAGATAGGGAGTAGAGTCCTGGGGGCTGTACTTGCTGCATCTCCTAGCAGGCACAGGGCTGGGGGTAGCGTTGGAGGCTCTTCTGCTTTGCACCCTTTCCGACTCCCAGCAGGAATTTATTATGACAGCAGCGTTCATTATGGAGTTACCAAGATCTGGTAGAGAGAAAACATGCGACAAGTCCTTGTCTGTTTCACATCCAGATCAACCTCTTGCCATAAGCAACTGCCAAGTCTTCCTGTGCCTTCTCCCACTCTGCTTATGTTTGACCAGCACAGTAAAGACATGGTTCTCGCTGCTTACAGCATGCGAACAGGAATCAATAGAAATACGTCCTCTGACTTCAGAGTGCTTAGAACAGTAAAGTTTGGGGGGAAAAACTTCAGCCAACGTGTAAAGTTAAGTTAGAGTGCTTCAAGTAGGAACTGCGGAGCTTAGAAATGTTGGATCCTGTTTTTGACCTTTTAAAACCCAGTTAAAGATTCAGTATAGCACAGGTACACATTGCTCTGTTCCACTCCTTCAAACAGGCAGAATTCTAAGAGAATTCTAAGCTGAGAGATATGGAGAGAGCAGAAAGGACTTAGCAGGACTGGGGACTGCAGTATGTGCACAGCAAACAATATGCACACAGGCCCATTTGTAACAGCGGCAGAGGCTAGCTTGCGCCACCTCCATACTTGCATAAGCAACTGGAGGAGAGGTGCTTACAAGTACACATTTATTTTCTGTAACACAGCATGTAAAACCTAAAAGTGAACATGATGTGGGTGAAACACAAAAGAGCTCATACCATAAATCTCCTCTTACATGACCATACATATGTACTGCTGTTTCCACAAAGCCTCTGCCAAAATCCCAACAAAAGCAAAACCCAACATCCTGCAACTTGCTGAATACGTTGGGAATTGAAGTAATTGTGCAGAGTACCACATTGAGTGAGGAAAGCATGTGACATGTTCTTCAAAGCTGCAGAAAAACCAAGTGTAAACTTAAATAAGAGATCATATCATGATGCAAATTTAGCATTTGGTCTAAACAAGCTGTAACTCAGCATTTTAAAAGTGTGATTTCCTAAGTTTCTCTGAGGGAAGAGCAGAGCGAGCAACTTGCTGTGTTTGCTGTTTTCCTGTCAAAGTGCCTAGGCAGCACCAGAGATGGGGAAGTGAAATTACTTGGAGTAGAGGAATTATACATGAAAAATATTGTAGAGTGCTGTCAAAATATCACGGATTGCTGTCATTTATTTAGACTCCAAGCTGCTGCTGGGCCTACCTGAGGTCTATTTTGAGGCAGCATCAATGTGGCGGCATTGGCCTCGTATGAGTGCTTTTTATGGGGATGCATTTCATCCCAGTTGCATAACTGTCAACAGCTGAAGTCCATAATAAACACAGTATACGACAGTTGTTAAGTGGACCTTTCTCAGTTGCTGCAGCACAGCCAGCATGTAAAAGGTAGAAAGCGCAGGAACTGAGCAACACTTCAGTCTGTCTTTTCTGTGTGAGCTGAAAATGTTATTCTCTTCAAGGCAGCCCATATATGCTGACAGGAATTCAGTTTAAACACGAGATGCCATTGGTTAGAGGCCACAGACACAAACACAGGCTCACACCAAGCTGTGATCTAGCTTTTTGGTATTTGCGACCTTCAGCTCCAGAAACACGGGCTTGGTAAGATAAGAAGAGCAGCTCTCCTTGCTTACCCATAGAATAGGGAACTGATAAACGCTGGAGTAGTTTGGCATTCCTTTCTGCAGAGCACAGGGGTATGCGTACATGTGATATAATTACAGTGCAACTTCTTATGGCAGTAGTTTGCATACCCTGTCATCCGCCAGAGCAGACCTCCAACATCAAGAAAGCCCTTACCTCACGGGAATCAGCAAAACAACTTCAGCAAATCAACACAGTTTGGGACACGAACAACTTTCTGAGGGATTAAGTAAGGCAAATATCACTTTGCTTCATAAGCCATCACAACGGTATGGAGCACCACAGAGGTGCGTGTGTGAGTATATCATTAACAGCATTTCAACAATCTCCCAGTGCATTACAGAAGGAGCTTTGCCCTGCATAATCTCCACTGCTTACAGGCGTTCTCCGTATGCACAGATATAATGAGCTTATAAAAATGAAAGAATCGTTAATCTTTATGTATGCGTTTCTCATACACTGCAGTAATCAATAACAGTTTGCAAAGCCTTTGTAGGCATGTAGTTACAGCACTCAATTACTGCTAAGGCAGCTGTGTACAGCTTGCAAGAGGGGAAGGATACAGTCCTATAATGACATCTCCTCAGTGATGGGTAATAGATTGGAATCAAAATTGTGTACCTGACACCAAATGATACTGCAGTGATTACTTACTAGTACAAACTACTAGCTTTATGCAGCTTTCTGCATTTTTTTTTTTTTCATGTGTAGATCTTTTTGTACAGAAGAAAAGTGGTTATCATACAGCTTCTGCTCATGCAGCGGAAATAGAGATCATGTTGCCTTTGGACCCAAATTTCAGGATTCCTCCCTCTGTTTGATTTCCATGCCCCCTTAGCTCTGTCATGGCATATAGGAATTAGGAGGTGAGCTCATGAAAGGGGACAGTTGGCCCATGGCTCAGAGATCTCTTCACCATGAGGGAAAATTGTCCAGGATGGATTCATCAATCTCACTGAGAATAGGAAGAACAACAGTCCCCAAATCTCAGGGATTCCATGTCTTAGTCGTATCACAAGCTTTAGCCATACTGTAAGTTGTTTTTCATTGAGAATTAGGACAGATTCAGATATCTGTCATTATTAAGGTTCCCAAACTATAAGGAAAAACTTAAGTGTGGCTCAAGATCTTCCCATTAGCTATAACCTTTCTCTAAAGCCAGCACTGAGCTGTATCACACATCGTAAAAAAAGTTCTACAATGGTAAGTTAAAGAACTTGAAGTACAGAGTCTCATGCCAACTTTGAGCTGAATCAACTCCTCTTTCACTTCATTTTCAAGAAAGAATATATTTTCTTTTTATGAAAGAGCTTCATATTGGCAGCAACATTCCCTTTCTATTTGTATAACAAAAATTATCACTGTGTCCTACATAGTGTTTCATCAGCAGCTTTAAAAACAAATAACTTCACTACACTAATGCAGTGTGCACACTACAGTGCATTTACACAAAATGGAATCCCCATCAACAGGGATTTTCACAAGCAAAGGCTCAAATTTGGAGAAAATGCCATAAGAGGAATGCCTTCTATGAGGAAGAAAACCACACTGTAAATCTATCCTCCAACACTTGAGTGAAGAACACGTGCAGGAAACAGCCAGTAGCCAGAGCAGAAGGAGGGTGAAGCGGCACCTTGCCTTCCCACTACCTCTTGCGTCCCGGCCGTGGGGAAGGAGCTGGACTGGGCACAGCTATCTGACCTAACTTCTGCTTGAGGAGCTACCAGCTGATGAAGGCAAGATAGATGAACCTTTGAGCAGCCTGGTCTAGCAGGAGATGTCCCAGCCTACAGCAACAGGGTTGGAACTAGATGACCTTGAAGGTCACTGCCAACCCAAACCATTCTATGATTTCACTTCATGATACCCTGATGCAATAGCACAGAAGTTCATTTGGACTCATTGTTTCAACTGGCTGTTTTACCACTTAATTCATTGCCACTTGAATGACAGGTAGACCAGCAATGCCCTAATTAGGGATGTGACAAAGCTTCTAGGCATGAGAATAATGTTCTAACACCTGGTATACTGAAGAAGCATTTGCTTCTCGTGCAAATTAAATTAAGAACAGCACAGCAAGAACAAAATTATAATTGTATTCAGTTTGCTAATTATGTACAGGTTGTTTATACCCTGCCTTTTCCATCATCCACCTCCTATGATACAGATTGGTCACATCCCAAATCTGCGTGATTTGGGTGTGTTGTGCTCCAAGAGAGATCTACCTGAGTTGCAGAGCCACATCAGGCCCCAGCAGGTCCCTGCCTACGAGACCAAGGCATTGGAAGATTCCCATGAGTGCACTGCCTTGCACACAGAGCACCAAGTGCTGCATACGTGGAATAGACACACCGCACACTGCTAAGATGGATCTGGTCTGTCTTTCTCATTCAAGTCATCAGTTCCTTTATGTGAAAGAAATCAGGAATGGGCTTTTAATAATTGCCTTAAAATAGCAAGAATCCAACTTGAATTTTCCAGTGATAATCATGTCATTAATGAATAAGCACTTCTATACCATTTGGAGAACTGCCACCATTAGGAAGTACACTTTTTTTTTTTTTTTCCAGAAAGAGTCCTGTTCACTGGGAAAGGAAAGGTCAAAGGCAGCTATTTTGTCTAACTGATCATGACTATTTCTATTGACACGCTCTGAAACAATTTCTGGCACGGTCCTTAGGCTGAATGACAACCTAGCTTGATTAGTCTTAACACTGAACGTTTGCAGTGTAATTTTCTATCCTGAGTTCTCATTTTAGATCAGTATTGAAAATGGAAAAATAATGCTGTCTTGTTTCATCTTGAAATGTACCAGGCTGTATCTCATGGCTTCCCAGTTCCTTTCTTCATTTACTTCAGTACAGAGAAGGCACTGTAAGAGCTTGCAGAAAGAGAGAGACTTTTTCCACACTCTAAGAAAGAAATTCCCTTAGTACTATAATGCAAAATAATTAGCAAGCGTTCCTGACAGAAGATCACTAGAGAATATCCCAGGCCATCTGTACTAGAGACTAGCAATAGGACATGTAGGAATTTGGTGAATTTTAAGCATTTAATACACTCAAGTAAGGAAGTAGCAATCCCTCCTAAAACCATCCCTGACATTTCTCTACTACTATTATCTACATCTGATCCCAAAAATCACATAGAGGCCAGCTTAGTACAACCTCCTTAGGTTCACTCTTCCCACACTGAAATACAATGGTCTGTCTCTGCATTTAATATGGAGAACAGGAGTTGACCAGTCTACTTCTCATCCTTAAGTCCAGCTGCATTAACGCAGGCCTGCCTTGTGCATCACTCCACTATTGCATGCCCTAACGAACAAAAATCCTCTAAGGACATAACAGAAAAACAGAAGTTGTTGGGCACTTGACTCATGTGTGTAAGAGAAAGTAGTGGCAATGGCAAGTACTTCATTTGCAAAGAAAATCTCAGCAGAAAATGCTTTAATAATATTTTCATAGTCACACAATCCAAGTTTATGCAGCATGATCATAAAACCGTTAGCTGCAGTTTACTTATCCCAAAGTTTCTTTTCCATTTCCCTTGTGAGCTATTTATATATGAGTGCTTTGCTGCAGGAAGTCACAGGGGGAAGGTAATATTCAGTATGTTGGGGTACAACAAACTCTGATTTGTCTTTTCTGTTTCAAGGTAGGAAAAAACAATACAGGTTCTACTATAGGAAGAGTTGCAAACAAACAAAACACTTATCCATTTTGCATCCCAAAACTGTTCCTTCTCCCAGCATCCCACATCCCTGTGAAAAGTGAGAAAAAGAACAAGGGAGGGGAAGAGGCTATGAAATGGTGAAGACAGCAGCCACTGAAAACATTTCAGCCCTTTTTAGTTTATTTGTCTGGGTGCTCAACAGCTACTGAGTAAATTTATTTCCATCTTGATGATGCATTCCTCAAGACTGAGGAAGTCTGATCAGGTGTACCTAACAACAAGAGCAATAACAACAGCAATGTATAATCAAAGAATATTAGGATGTTATAACCATAAAACAAACAAAAAAATGAGACAAAGTAAAACTATGATAACAAAAAAGAATAAATAAAGGCTTACCCCTATCCTGGACTCACTCACAAGACACCAACAGAAACAATCTCCCAAAAAAATCCTTCTCTACTGGTAGCCAGCTCTTAAATAGGTCTAGGAGAGGTGCAACCAGGCTCCACCCCTTCTGGCACACAGGAGAATTGCCTTCACCTGTGCTCCTCTGGCTGACTCAGTGCTCGCCTCAGGTGATCAATCAGAGGTTCAAGCCCTGACTCAGCAGTTCCCATATAAGCAGTAAACAGAAACCCATTCACATACAGTCCTTTGCAATTACAGGAAGCAAGCCAAAGCTTTATTGTTTTTTTTTTTGTTTTTTTTTTGTTTTTTTTTTGTTTTTTTTTTTTTTTTTTGTATTTATTTGGTTATTTATATATGTATATATATATGTGTATATATAAAAGACAGAACAACACTAAGGATGGAATAAAAATCAGATGGGAATGTGATTAATAGAGGCTTATGTTTCTGATATGGGAAGGCAAGCTTGCTAACTTTCTGATTAAACATATCTGCGTTTCCAGTAGACACAAAAGTGAGGGTGTAAACCCTGAGGCAATGTGTTTATATGAAGTCACGTTTTGCTTAGATCATCCCCAAAGCATATACAAGCTGACCAATGTTAATACCTTGCAGTAGCTTTTGCACTTGTAATTTTTCATCTGTAAGAAATGTTTTAAATAATTTATTTGATGGTTTTAATTTATATTAAGGAAACCATAAATCATGTTATAGGATTCTGCCTAGATCTGAGTTCACATGCCTGGGGAAGGAATGACTTTTCTGGGGTAGGATTACTCTCAGTTTCTTTCTCTGCACATGCAAGTCTGGCCGGTTCCAGTAATTAGCATGGAGCTGAAAAACAGTCTTTGTTGCCTAATCTAATACTTTGTGTGTTTTTACACAGCCCATGCTTCCAGAGACATGTCAATGTGAGAACGTTGGAGGCTGCCAGCTTCTGCTTTTCTTTAAAAGGGTCTAAGCTTTTCTAGTTGTAGACAAAGATTTGGAAAGATGAATTCTAAAGCCCACAGTTTATTTTTCAATCAGTCTCATGATTTAGGAATACTTCAAGTTACCACATTTATTTTCCCATACATTTCTTTGCGTCCTTTTTTACAGCAGGGAGGATAGGAGGAAAGGGAGGAATGCACAGATTGAAATTTTATTTTACTTCTGTGTGAGCTGTGCAAGGGAAAGGCTGCGTACTTAGACTCCTCATTATCCTGACACACAGAAGGGCCTGGCTCACTTTGGTGCCTAAAGCAGAACCAATCGTGGTAGCAAGTTTTTGAAAAACATAATGAAATATGATCTCAAAGCTGACAATCCCTGATGTTCAGAATTAATTAAAATACACTTTTCTTCGCGCAACACCTTAAACTTGATTGCTCTCCCTTCCTCAAAATACATGAATAATAGGAACAGCTTCTGTCAGCCAGAGCAAAAGGTATTGCATGCCTTTGGGCCTCAGTTCCATGCACCAGCACATTCCAGTTTCTACTTTTTTTTGGCCCGTTTTACTTTGGCTCTTTATTACTTGAGTGAATCTGTTGGCTGGATTAAATTCTTGTTTTTGAATCAGAGAGCAAAATGAACAAAGAGAAATCCAAGAAGAAATTGAGCAAAGCGTGACACAGAGGTGAAATCCTGTTTTCCACATCTAGGGCCAAATGTGAAGTCAGTGGAGTAACTTTGAACTTACAGCGGTTGAGCTGAAAGAAGGATGTGGCCCCTGAAGTTGTGAATTACCAGATCTGGAGCAGAACACTTGTAGTCCCATTGCAGTTTGGCTCCGACAAAATATGAGTTCTGGACAAGATCCCAACAAGACGGGAATTATTTCAAACAATAATCTTTTTGTTTGCATAGCATAGGGTTTCATTTAGTCATAAATACATATTTTAAATTAAATTTCCTCTGAAAAGCAACGATTTAAGGAACAAAGTGGTTTGTTAGAGTATTTTCAGCGAAATCTAGAACTTGGGGTGGGGGCTATTGGAGGTCCAAACCACTGCTTCGTTCTGCCATGACCGCAAGAATGGGATGCTCAATCACAAGCAGTGAGTAAGCTGGCCTCACAGTTGCCTTTGCTTGGCCTAAAACAAGACAAAAAAATCACAGGCAGCAATGGCACTCATTTGTTTCTCCCTCTCTATTCCCTCAGAGAGGACAGGCAAAACATGGCTTTCAAAACACTTCATCTGTAGACCACACACAAAGTCTGAGGTTAACACTCCTATTTCTCCTTCGTCAGGCATTTTTTGTCTTCTCTGCCAAACAAATTGTTCATTTCTTTATTAAATAGGATTTTTTTTTTTTTTTCCAGTAGCTGTCTCCCTTAACCTCAAAACAAACCCCTTCCCTAGAAGAGAAAGATCAACAGTGTGCAATTGCCCCCTTGGTAAAATGGCAGAGTGAACATTTCACTCAGGGACATTTTAGAGTGCTCCCTCAGCCCCTTACAGAAAAGGCAAAACAAACAAAAAAACAAAACATGTTTTCCTCTAACTTCGGGTCTGAAGATCGAGCATATGGTGCTTAGGCTCTGATTCCTGTAAAGCCTTTAACTCATTTCAGAGAAAACTGAGTCCTCAAAAAGTAAAACAAAGTAAGTATCTTTTCAGAAATAAAGTATTAATTTATTCTTAAAGGAATTCCCATCTGTGCGATAGAATAAAGTCTTTCTATTAAGCTTTTCTACTTTCAGGCATTTTTAAAGATACGAGCAGGAGCAGCAGGATTGTTACCTAAAAGGAAGATCTCTGCCTGTGTGTTTGGAGTAGCTATCACTTAAAGCATCTTTGGTCATCATTAGCATTTCAAAGGCTTCACAAAGTTCCCTAAAGTATCTATCAGACTACTGTTATCTTTCCTTGTTCGGTTTTCAGTTTGCTATACTTACATACTTGTATCGACTCTTCTAATTGTCCCAGGGCTATGACAATAATTACTAGATCCAGGGGTCCAACTTTCTCTTTTTATTCTCTGTAGGATGAATTTCCTTCTGGCACAGTTTTTTTACTCCTCCCTGTCTTCCTGCTTTCACCAGTTTCTTGCTTGCACATTAACCCCTCGCTTGTTCATTTGCCCTATCACATATCTTTTTTCCACTTTCAGTCTCCAATCTTTAGCCTCTTCATCACATCACACAACGATTGAGATGGGAAGGGACCTCTGGAGGTCATAAGGTTCAGTCTCTCTAGCGAAGAACGGGGGCCACGTGGAGCTGGTTATGTAGGACCATGTTCAGGTGGCTTTTGAAGATCTCCGAGGAGGCTGACACGCTTGTTGCCTTACTCTCTGTCTCTGCATTATGAACCAACCCTGGCTGCGTCCTGCTGCTCACATGAGGAATCCTGCCTGTTCTCATGTGGGGAGCAGGATCATCCAGCCACTAGCATGGAGGGAAGAGCCCCTCTTCAGAATGGGCTGATAAGACCTGGTGTGAGCTCTGCTTGACGGCTCTGTCCAGGAGAATCATGCTAGTTAGTAAATGCACGCTCCTGATTGAATCAGATCAGGATTTGATTTATTCTTGGGTTGACTAGCAGGTGAAAGTTAAATGTTTCCTTCTGAACTCTCTTAAGGAAGTGAGAAATATTTTAATTTCCACCTTTTGGATTTTGTATTATGCAAAAAAGACAATTTCCTGTTTTTCATTGAGCGTGCCATCTGGAAGCATGATGTACTCCCAAGAGAGGCTATTTTTTGCAGAGGTATTCCCGCCAGGAAATGGCCACCAGCATATAAAATTCAGTTGGAAACCCTCTGATCAAATTCAGACTAAGTCAATTTCATTACTTACGCGTTTAATTATGCTGTGCTTCAAAGTCTGACTTGTGCTGGGAAAAGAGGGAAAAAAAGGATCTGTGAGCTGAGCCTCATTGAAGCACCAGGAAGAGCAACCCCCTCCGTCACATTTTGTGCCGTTATTGCTCCTCACAGGATGAGAGCGTGCCTCAGCCACACTGATATGGGGAGCAGAGAAGGTAAATAAAGTCACTCATCCGCAGCACAATTTTGTGCTGGCCTATATTTGCATCAGGGCAAAGACAGCTAACTAGGCTGACCTGTTAGGAAAAGGCAGGGGAAATTCTCATCCTTGTTTCTTGTGTGGAATAAACAGATATACACAGGGCCTACAGACGCAGAGAGATGTTTCTTGGCACATCCTAAGCTGCTATTAAAAGAGATTTCTTAGACAAACTCAGATGGAAATTTCCAATCTGTGCCATCACTATGAGGGCAAGCTGTGAGGTGCAATCTTCCTGGAGAGCTGGGATACCAGAGATGGGTATGGCAGGGACAGGCACAGCAGGGATGGGTATACTGGGGCCACAGAAAATCTCCTGGACATCTTCCCTCTGTTGGAGATCAACCTCTAGGACTCGCTCCGTTCCTTCACAAACTTCAGCTTACCCAACAGCACTAATGATGTCACTCTGCTGTGCCAAAAGTGAACCCTAAATAGTTCTGGTTTATTTCTGGTAATAATAAGACATTATTTAAAACATGACCTGTCAAAAATACATGAAAGTGGCACTTAAGCAAAAGCTTTATGATCCAGACTTGTGCAACTGCCATCATGTGCTATTTCAGGGATTCAGTTCTCTGTTACATAGTCTTCAATTTCTATTGAAAGCTGTAAGACTTTCTATAATGTTTTTATTTCTGATTTGCTCATCTTACAGGTTTTCATTCTGAGTCATCAATACACAATCAACAAAATACACAGCAGCTACGAATATAAAGAAACTAAATTAAAAGAACTGCAGAAGTATTCACTTTTTCCAGAGCCACAACCAAAGATGTATAAGCAAACATGAATTCTCTAGTATTGATGGCCAAAATTTCATGGACCGTTTCATTGTTCTTGTCAATGCTTTGCTTAATACTTCCCTTCCCTGAATCTAGAATCCAGAAGTTTTTTGCAAGACGTCTCTCTGATATGAATAGCAATTCCTAACAGATTTGCTTTCTATTATTCTCAGGTTTCTAAATTTCTTTGGGTTGCCTAATAGATCTGTAGTTTTTACACCTGAAAGTATTGTCTTACTGCTGTTTGGACAAAGCCAAAATGCTTCTTCTAAAGAAAGGAAATTTTCTACAGCGAGATCAATCCAAATAGTGCAACTACAAAATCCAGAAGAGAAAAACATCACTTTCCTCATCCTGTTCAATTTTTCTTTTTCCAAGCAGAAATTTAGAACCACATCTTCATATTCTGACTCCTCTAAAACATTTTAATCTATCCTTTTCATGAAAATAAAATATAAAAAGAGTTATCCTTATTTTGGTTGTGAAACTCCAGAATTTCATTAAGTCTCTTTCTGTGACAAAGAGTAGTTTGGCTAGTACACAGTACATCATTATTTGATTCCTAATCTCCTTATACAAGGGACCCTGCAACTCGTGTTTTTTTTAAGTTTCAGAAGCACTTCAAGTTTCTTCCACAAGGCCAACAAAACAACGTCAGGATTTTTCCGGCAAATCTTGCTTAAAGATAGCTGCTGAAAGGCAGGCAAGAAGGTGCACTGCGACTTCATGTGCTATATATCTGCCATGTGCAACATTTAGTTCTGAGTACAAGAGCAGGAAAAATGCAGGAACAAACTCTGCAGTGCTTGTAGTACTGTCCAGTCCTACTGGGAATCACAGCCACTCTGATATTTACCATACTCACTCAGCATCTTCTTCTAGAAGACTCTTGATGGTAACCAGAGACAGATTTCTGATGCCTTTGAGTAACAGCCAACATTTCAGATACAAATTATTCAAGGTATAAATTATTCCACAAGAGATCTATGTTTAAGTAGCAAACCTCAATACAATGCATGCACTCTAAAGCTATTAGAAACTTTGCATTGTTGAATTGCAGTGTACAGGTTCTAATCAAATTTCCAGAGGGAAATAAAAAGGAGAGCCAAAATCTTGTTTCTCCTAAAAATTCCCATGGGAGTGATCAAATCAGTCAGCTATCACACTGAGGGGATGAGGACAGCCTTAAGTAGCGTGCATCAGAAGAGTACATAAAAGGATTGTTCCTTCATATTGTTCAGGGGAGGCTGACTTACACAAGGACATTCACCAACTGTTTTTTTTTTTCACAGGAAAGCTGGGGAGAGACTTTTTATAAGAGGATGCAGCAACAGGATGAAGGGAAATGGCTTTAAACTGAAGGAGGGTAGATGTAGATTAGATAGTAGGAAGAAATTCTTTATGGTGACACTGGAACCGTAAAGAACTTTACTGATGAGACACTGGAGCAGGTTGCCCAACAAGGCTGTGAATGCCCTCTCCCTGGAAGCATTCAAGGCCAGGCAGGATAAGGCTGTGAGCAACCTTGTCTAGTAGGAGGTGTTACTGCCCACAGCAAGGAAGTTGGAACTAGAGGATCTTAACGGCCCCTTTCAACCCAAACCATTCTATGGATACACCAGAGAGGCTCGTTAAAAGTTTCAGGCAAACAAAATGTTGGTCTCTTCTGGCCCTGTGCAGCTGTCTGTGCAGGAAAGTGGCAGGGTGAAAGGATCTGCTCACCAGGAGGAATGTAAATGCCACTCCTTTCCCCTCTTTATGAGCAGGACATGACAAGAAGGTATATGTAGAGAAGCTGAGATAAATACGTAATTTTCTTAATACTATGGGAAAGTCCTTTCTGATCAGCAGAGGGAACTGCACAGAGAATATAGCGCAGTGACCAACAGAACTAAATATACTCAAGTCTACATGGTGAAATAACAAATGTTCACTGTGTCACGGAAACACGTAAGAAATACTCCTAGAGGGCAGTTTAAATGGAAGAAGCTGTGATGTCCATGGAGAACACTGCAGACCAATCTGAAGAGTCTCACTGTGCCCATCACAAGCCTCCATGCCGTGGAGCTGACCAGAACGTGCACAAATGCTGGTAACAGAGAGGGAGCAAGCTAAGTCATTAACACATCACAGTGCTCTGTTTGTCCATCACTGCCTCAACATAACCAAAATTTGAATCTGTAGAAACAGATGACAAGTAACCATCATTGAATGTGGCAAAAACACAAATCCACTCATCTACCCTCAGTAAAAATAGGTGAGTAAAAAAACACTAATAAAAGCAGGCTCAGTGAGCTTGAAATCCCCTTGAAGGAGCCAAGGAAGTTGTTCCAAGGAAGCAGGAAAAACTGGGATCAGCCACCTCCCCTAGTGAAAAATCAGAGTTAAAATGAAAACATAACACCTCAAAATGACTGACCCAAAGACTTGCTTTTCCCACAGGGCCTTGTGAAAGTGAATTGTGAGATGTTAATGTCATTGAAAAGCACAAAACGGAATGACTTGAAATGTGGTGCTGGCAAATATCCTTGTGTGACTGCTATGTATAAGAGCGTTCACATTAGGAGAATTACTTGAAAGAGTAGGCTCTGTTTCCTGTGCTGAGAAGCCCTGGACACGCACTTGGATTATATCGGACATAGCCATGGAAATAAGTCTAGCAAAGTAAGAGGAGACAACCAGGAAAGAGGTGAAAGCAATTCACCTGATGAGTATTATTATCAGAAATCTCTGTGCAGCTCACATAGCAAAGTGCCGTAGAAAGAGCATAAATTCTGTTTGAGTGACACAAAAGGAAGCCAAGCAGTTATGAAAATATATACGAATGAGAATGCATAAAATACAACATCACAGTTACTAGAAAGAAGTGCATTACACTATAAGCAGGCTCAGCTCAGGTTGGCATATAAACATATGTTCTCAAATTTACATAACACGCTAAATTAATTATTATTTTTTTTTTAATTTAGAGAGAGTGCTTTTCCCTTTGGTATGCAGCAAATCTAACAATGCTTCCCTAACAGTCTGTTAGCTTTCACTATATGGATGGTCTCGCAGGATGTAAGGGGCCATCTCAGCAACGCTTTGTGTAAGACTTACTCTGGAACCCAGAACCTCATAATATATGGATCTGTGTAAGTGAACTGAGTAGATGTAAGTCTGAGTATCCTTAATGGATAAAAGCTCTTGGCAACCATGAAGCAAAGGGAAATGTACTGGCTCTAAAAAATAACGGAGCCAGCATTTTTCAATTTCTCACTTCTTAGAGATATTTTCCAAAGAATTAAGCGTATCTCTTCCAGGCAGTGGAATGTGGATTAAAAAGCAGTGTTGCAAGAAATGTCTATCTGGTCCAGGAAAACAGGTTATGTTTTTAGACATATTAGTGAAATAATTATTTATGTAAGCCATTTTAAAATATTTTTAGCATCCTGCATTAATTATGAGAGGAAAAGTTTTAAATATTAGGCCTAGGAAGATCTAACATTTTTCTAAAACCCTGACCGTAAAGGAAAATGAGTTTTTCCCTAAAACACATGAAAGCAGGTATTGATGCATTTAAAAATATTTTTCTTTCTGTCTGTAAATAAATCACTCATAGCTGGCATTGCCTCATCCGTGAAGAATTATCCTTGCTTTAACAATACTCTGCTAGATGCTGCACAAATCCCAAAACACAAACAATGAAGCTTCACCGCGTGGAGTTTTTCATATAAAAGATAGAATAGAAAAACCAGGATACAAAAAGGGATTAATCTGGAAATTCTGTTTGTTCGCATTTCTCCCTCCACCCTTTTACTAGCTGGATGGTGGTCTGCAAGTCTCTCAGATTGTTTCTCCTCCCTGTGCTCACCCAGCAGCAGCTGACTCCTCTGGTCCTGGCAGGCAGGGAACCTCAAAGGGCTTCCAGATTGAACCTTGTAGAACTGGCTTTGTCGCTATGAAAAGATGAGTTTACTGGTGCAGAAAAAAAACTGAAATCAAATAAAAACTCGTGCCTGTCATTAAGAAATCTTGATACAACTTCTGCAGAGCAGAACCACAATCAATTTATCAACCACATCTGGAAGGTGCTTTGGTTTATGCAGGAGGAAACGCTGGAATGCGAACACAGGCTAGGTTGGGCCACCATAAACTTCAAGAATGTGAATTAAGTGCATCGCAAATCTGTTACCACATATTTTTTCCAGAAACAAGATGAAAACATTTGAAAAAGAAAAGTCAAATAAATCCTCAAGGTCAATTAATTGTTACGCTATGGTTGAATTTGACATAAAAGATCAAAGTGCATCACTGACAGTAAAGGATCTTTGGTTTATGTAGTGACACGTTGATCAGTATTCTACTTCTGACGAAGTCTTTATCAGCAATTCTCTCCCTTCTTCGCTGCACACAACAAGAAACAAATTTACACACAAAAATTCTGCTATTTTCTCTGAATGTTACAAAGGTTGGTAGTAGGGAAATGTTGGACTTCTCTCCTGACTGCAGATGCTGGGACAGAGTCTAGAAATACAAGACCTTGTGCAGAAACTTAACAGTATTTCCACAGATAACTGCTGTTAGCACTGGTTAGCCTCCGCGACTCCTGGAGGAAGACCCTTCTGTTTACTCCTTCCAGCAGTCAGTTATGCTTTCAGCAACATGAACTTCAAGGTCTTGCTTTGCTAGAACCCAGGTGCCACCTGTCCTCCCAGAACTCATCTCCAGAGCTGCCAGGCAGATGAAAATGGACCATTTAGACACTATTTGATAATTATACCATGGTTGCATAATTCTGTCCTGATTTCTGTTGTTAGTGGGCATGCCAAAATATTAGGAAGTACCAGAGGAAGACCTCACTGATGCTTCCATTGGCAATTCATGGCACTTCTTAAGCTTCTCTCCCTAACTCTGTCAAGCACGGGTGTTCACTTCAGTATTACCTGTGCCAAAGCAGAAGCCCTAGTGATGATAAGCCTGAGTCCTGCTACTGCCACTAGAGTTTCTCCCCCAACATCTAGCAGCAGTGCAAGTGACAGCAGCCACCAAGCACCAAATTTCTTTGCAGATCTGTGACGACCAGATCAAGTGATCAGTTTCTCCTTAAGCACCAAGTAGTAACACTACTTATACTGAATAAAGAGTCTCAGAACTCCTGTGTGCATGCAGGTCTGACTTCTCAGGTTCCCTATTGCAAACTGGGAAGAAATGGATAATGAAGTAAATAAGTATAACACTAGTCTACTGATAATTTTTACTTCTACTTTACATTTTACTTACAGTTGTCTTTTGTCCTGTATTTTTCCTTTTCCTCGGATGGTAAACGTTTCGGTAATAATTATAGCAGTAGTATGGGTATCACCCTTCTCTATAGAGTGCTTAAGTACTGAAAAATATACCTGAGATAATAGGAAGCAAAAGAGGGTATAGTCTATTTCAGAAGGCAGCTCTCCAGCTCCAGGTGGTTGGAGGGCAAGTTCAGAGCATTCATTCATGATGTGGGTGGTCTGGGCTGAGAGCTGAACTCCGTGCTCTGCGAAGGGAGTGGACTCCTCAGAGGGAGAAAGAAAGGTTGAACTTACTGCTCTCCTACTTCATTCTGTTTAGTAAAAGTTAAGCATGGAATATCCGTAAAGACTAAGTTGTTGATAGAGCTGGCAATACTTAGTTTTAATTTATTAAATATATTTAGCAAGACCTTGGGGGAAAAAAAAAAAGGAGGAAATTAATTTTCTAACTGGGAGTGGCTCTGAAGAGTTCAGCTTTAAAACAATTCTAAATTCTGGAAAATTTGCATCCAATTCTCTTGAGCTGTGGCAAAACTTATTTACTTTCAAAATCTTTAGTTTATATCCCCACAGGCTCATTTATAGACAGTGATTTTTTGGAGAGGGGTGGAGGGGAACTATTTGTCTTCCTCTGGTGATGGCTTAATAAGACCCCCAACATAATGGCGTTTTTGAAGTGCTGCAGTGGTTCAAGTTAGCAAAAACAACGTTGGAGCCAACAATTACAGATTCCAATCCATTACTCAGAGGCAAAATACTCCATAATCATATCACAAATTTTACAAGAAAAGTCTTTTCGCCTGTATTTTAGTCTGCTTTGCCATTGCTCTGTCAAAAAGAGGAAATGTGTTTTACTGTTCTCATTTTCCAAAGAACTGAACTTCTGCACCCTATGGACTGTTCAAGCCTGAGTCTGCAATGAACTTAGGATGGAAGCAGGTGCCTGACTTTTGCAGCTTCGCCGAGAAACTGGATGAAAGCTTCTGCTGAGGTCACTGAAAAAAAAAACAACCCAACCTGTTGTTAGTGGCACCAATCCCATCCATGACAGCACCACATTTGGCCCATTGTACTTTCAAGGTCACCAAAGCAAAGTCACCAAAGACAGCAGACAGAGAAAACGGAGACAAAATTATTCTAGAGGAGCAAGAGAATAACCAAGTAACTTTGCCATCCACTGAACATGTAATACACCCTTACAGAGTCAGCTCTAAGTGCTCAAAAAGATTTAGCTTACTTGAGGCAAGTTTACAGGGATGTTTGTATCACTATCAATCAGGAGCCTCTCACTTCAGGTTCAGAGATTGTAGAAGAGCTGCAGGAGATCAGCAGGAGAGCTGAAACTGGCTTTAGGCTTCTCTGCTTTGCAACATTATCAGGCTTCATGCTGTGGCAGCCACTAGCTACCAAGTGTTCCAAAGCCATCACCTGCATCTTTATAATGCTACTACATCTTACAGATCTGCAGTGGCTCCCAGAGGGAGATTGTAAAGATCCCACACGCTTTGCTCCTGGTGCAACTATGCACGAGGAAGGGAAAAAAAGAAAAGGAAGGCACTCAGTGGACAACTGAGAAAAGGCAAACAGAGCAGACAGCAATGAGCTGACAGAGGAAAGCAAACTCAAACAAGAGAGACATATACACACTTTAATGGTGCCAAAGGCCAGAGCAAAATTAGTTCTGGAGAGAAAGAATAGAACAAGTATGTGTAGATGCAGGGAGATAATTATTTCTGTTTTAGCTTGACCTAGAAGACTGCTGCCCATTTGTGTATGCAAAGCTGTTCACTAATTGCTACTGAAAGGTCACAAAAGCAAATAAAGAGCAGAGAATTTCTGGACGTATAAACAGACAAAGGATGGCTACTACAAAGCTCAGTTAAAAAGCCCTCGGTATATTGGGTAAACTCCTAAAGACCAAAAAACTGTTGTTTTAAACCAACAGTAGCAAAAAAGATGCAAGACAGGTGTATTCCAGCTCTGTCGTGAGAATGCTGCAATACTCAGCCATAGAAAAAGGGGACTTAAGCAGGCAGTAGGAGTTTTGTCTCAAACTACTTCATTCTGCTTTGCCAATTTAATTCAGAGTTCAAATGTATTTTTATGACATACAAGAGCAAGAGACTCTTGTATGAGAGGCTGGCAATTGGAAACTTTATGAGATGTCAGGAAAATAAATTTGGCAAAAATTTCAGAGATTAGCAGGGTCACTGAAGAAACCCTGAGCAAGGACTACGTGAACTAACAAGCCCCATTACAAGCTGTGCGTTCTTTGCTAACTTGCTCCACACGCAAAGGCAGCCTGTAAAAAAATCCATATTTATGAAATCTGAACTTACTTCAGGATATTTTAATTACAATAATAGCTTGATTAAGATCTAAGTGAAAATATGAAGCTCTAAAACGAGTTATTTTAATAAGTACATAATTTTCCTTTTTGAAGATTAGCTTAGAAAGGAGTTAATCCTCATGGACAAAGGAACACAATGCACGTAGGAAAGGCTTTGTGAATGGTTATTCATCTTCCATGTTAATGACGTACAAACAATTGCACGGGCCCCACTCACACCATTAAGATAGCAAAACATAGCTCTGTTAAAGTCAGGTAGCGCCAGAATTTAGACTGCCTATATAACTGCTGTTCGGTTCGCTTCTACGTAAGCATTGTGATGGTATCTTCACTTTTATTCTTACAAGCTATTTTTGTACTCTGGAGTCTAATTCAAGCACAGAATTGACTACTCAAAGAGCGTGCTAGCTGCAAAACATCCAGTCTTCTCAACTTCTGGTTAGTGACACACTTATCTAACATCCAAAGCCTACGCAGAATCTTTAATTTCTTCTTTATAAAGTTTCTGCAACTTCCATTCACTGCAAGATGAGGGGGAGCCACAGGCTGGATAACGATGAGCCCCTGCCACTGAAGAAAGGTGCCATGATGAACACAAGAAGACTAAGTTAGGGATGCTCATAACAGCACTGAGACTCGCATTTTTCAAGCATTTCGGCACTTCCTAAATATATTTAATCTAATAATCCGATTTTGGAAGTTACTTCTTGCCATTTTATGTCTGAAGACCCAGTCCTATAAAGAACAGGGCTGAATTTTAATATGCCCCATTACAGTACAATCAAACAAGAGACAACGTATGATAGGGACAATTCTTTCTCTGAAGATGTACACTGTGTCCAAGTGTTGGAGCAGAAGAAATTGTCGAGGCACTCAGCCTGAATCTGCCTATCCAGCTCCCTGGAGAAGATGCGTGCTTCCACAGCTCCAAGCAGAATAAAGCCTGGGAACACAGCTTCCCAAATGGCTAAGATGGACCAAAGCAATACTGAAAAGGAGGATTTCCTCTCCCTTTGATCTCACTCCTTCTCCTCCATCTTCCTGGCCACTTGTAACAGCTCTGTCCTCGTGCTAGCTGTCCCACATGCCTTGAACTGAATCGTCTCATTCCCCGGTGCAGCAACAGTTTTCTGCAAGGTCTGTGAATCTGGGCAAAGTGTGACGGTGCCAGTGCTGGCATAAAACAAACCAGAGGAGCATGGCCAGGAGGAGAGAGAAGGGAAGAAACAGCAGACCTTCTTCCTTAGCTGAGAGTTGTTCAGCCAGGTTGTTCTCCCAGCACCATCCAGAGCCTTTGATTCTGCCATTTTATGAAGGGAAGCGGGAAATGGAGGGCTTAAGTGAGCATGTGCCTTAGCCAGAGCCGAGCAGAAGCACGCAAGAGGTGGAAAAGATACTTCTCTGTTTCCAAGGTGCTCTATCTGCTCAATTTCCAGAGGCTTCCCATGCACAAAGGGAGAACTACAGCTTTCCCAGAAAGGTCAAGAGACTTTTTTACAGCGGAAAGGATTTGGCAATCTAAATACATGGTTACTCCCTACTTGTAAGTACTTTCTTCTGAAATAACACGCTCCAGCCCATAGTTTCCAGGATATGTCTGAGTCCTCAGAGTGTGAAAAGAATGAGGACATCTCCCATTTCTGTAACTCAGGTGGATCAACAGGCAGCCTCTGATGGTCATTGAACTGTGCTGCGTTTTGCTGGCTGGCCCACTGATGTGAGATTTCACCTCACTTTACCTTATCAGGCTGCCTGTTTCAGAAAGCAATGCTACCTGTGAAGTGAATTGGTACTTCTATAGATTTACATCTTTGGATTTCAGGCAACGACTTCGACGAGACATGAGATGTTGTCACTAGTGTCGTATAAGCTCGTATTTATAAGGACTTATTTCTTGGTCATCTCAAAAGGAAATGATCTAATTACAGACTAATACAATAGGATCGTTATTAGGTTAGCTGCCCAAGCCTTCTCATTATAAGACCCCCTGCTTTTTGCACTGTCTGATTTTTCAGGATTAACTCCTTGACTTGGTTTCTTTCATCCTGCCAGGCTCCCTCAGACTTTTCATAATGAAAAATTCTGCATTAAAACATGTCCATTTCCAACAATACAGATGAAAAGAAACATGATGTTTTCCTGATGCTAAGGCTTCCATAAACATGCTTTGAGCAGGGACTGGAAATGTGAGGTGAGGAGTACGGGGCTGTTAAGGGATCATCCTTTGAAAATCAACTGAAATCTCACACTGTAGCACATGTCTGGAAAAACTGCACTGTGCATATGTTCAGCAGAGACTTGCCAGAACTTCGCAAGGCAGCTCAGCAGAGATGCAGTATGCAATAAGCACGTCAGACCTCATAAGGCTTTTCTGTGGCACGAAGGTTTATAACCCAATACCGCTAATAACTGCTCCTTCAGATCAAGTTGCAGGTCTGTGCAGCACATTTACAGTTTCTAGCAGGCTGATAAATCCTCTTATTGTCAGCACAATTACAAAGTTCAGTTTTCCTTGTTTGCATCTTTCATAAGCTTACAAGAGTTGGCGTAAAACATCTACTTGAAAAAGCATCCAGTACAAAGGCCAAAGTGAGTCTTATTAGCCCCATTATACAAACATATTTCAGTATCACTGTAGTCCTTCTGTGGGTATTCTCTCTTGATCTTTTATATAAACATACAATCATAAGAAATTATGAGCACATTTTGCTTTGAAAAAGTATAACCACTACTTGCACAATAGCTGTAGTAAAGAAGTTACCTCGACACAAAAATTATAATGATTTGAAGGTGAGATTAAACCCCTTGCAACCCTGTTGCATTATACAACTATTAATACCTCTCACTTCAGGAAAACTGAAGTCTAGCTACAGAAATCCCCACTACGCTCTGAATTCAGGTACTGGAAAAAGAGGATGACCACTGGATGTAATGTTAGCCACACGGTACTAAAAAATAAGCAAAGGAAATAAAATACATGCTACTTCCCCTTAATGCTATTTAGCCATTCTAAGAAACACACACAATCAGTCATAATTAAGATAAACACAACATCAGTGCACATATGGTTTGTGCTTTTATCAAGGGGTCTCAGGCCCTCCTCTCCTAACAAAGGAGCGTACGTGTTATAGCTGGGAAGAAAAATGACTAAGTTAAATATACTCTGGCTGCCTTAACTCAGAATTGCCTTGTTTTTATGGATTTATGTTAAATCCCTAAGGTTATTTTAAAATTGTTTTCAGTGTTATTTTATCGTTAATCTTATTATCATCCAAAAAACCTGGCCGCAAATGCTTGCTTTGAGGATTGGCAAACACATATGTACAGCTTGAAACAATTTACTGAAAACATGTTGCTTACATAAGAGAACATGCTGTCTTCAAATTCTGTTCATAAGAAATGCTCGTTTCTTGAATTTCCTTTCTATTTATGGATTCTGAAGACAGCAGAAACACAACTCCAAGCACACCTATTGCTATCACCTAATTTTAACCCTGAGAGAATGGACCTTCTCATCCATGCATCATTTTGCAAGGTTTTCCTACAGATGGCACCCAACCAAATGCCAGCCTAGGTAAGAGGGGTTTTCAAAACATGAAACTTGTAACCAGTCATGCTATAAACTATTAAAGAACAGCGTAATAATGAGAGGGATGACAGTTCAATTCAACAAAACAATCATGTTTTGCCCAGAAATTTAATGAACATAGTGGTTACAATAAATAAAAACTTGCAGTAATACACTTCCCTACCTCTTTTCCCCATATATCTACTCTGACTACAGTACTTCAGTCGCTGGTAGATTTCTGTAACTCACTGCAATGAAATACAATTATCTTCACCATTTTATGGCTCGCTTCAGCAGTAAGTCTTCCTTCAAGCAAGACAAAATTCCCACTTCGTCTTGCACAGTGTAAGCAAA
This sequence comes from Lagopus muta, assembly GCF_023343835.1. Lineage (NCBI taxonomy): Eukaryota > Metazoa > Chordata > Aves > Galliformes > Phasianidae > Lagopus > Lagopus muta. Next base: position 11,124,516 of record NC_064436.1, on the reverse strand, counting down.
ATGGCTCAAATCTCATCACTCACCATTACCAGCAGGTGCGTGTGTAGCTGGGACAGCCTTGGACTTGCTCTGGTAGGTAGATGGGGCACAAAATCAACAAAGAACTCTGACCATTCTAGATTTTCTAAAGGAAACCTTTGCTTTACAGTGATGTCTTTCAGATGCCATTTTTAATTAACCATTGTTAATATTACTCACATTTTTGAGGGCTTTACGACAATAATGAGATTTTCTTCCAGTATTTCCATCAGCAGCAAATGCAGAGAATTCTGCCTCTTTCTACTGCTTTCATAGTCTTTTGCTGATTAAGTACCTTATCATCTGTGTCACCTAAGAACACAGAAGTCAAGACCATTTCATGCTTCCTTCTGCCTTCATTGCACTGGACAAAGGGAAGAGGAAGAAAGAAACGAGCTCTGCAGTTCACAACATGCATAAGTACCATAAAATTCCAAAGCTTTCAAAAAAAATTCAGTCCTCAGAGTGCCTTTCAGAGAGACTGTACAATCAATGAATATACAGATGTTATGGTTATGAGACAAGCCAGAGAGCTCGGCCACGCAGTTATTAACCCAAAGCAAAATAAATAGGATGCTTACCCAAATCCTGAGTTTGCTATGAACCTCCAGCGGAGAAGATCTCCAGAAGAGATCCTTCCCTACTGGCAGTCAGCTCTTAAATGGGTCTAGGAGAGGTGCAGCCAGGTTCCACCCCTTCCAGCAGCACAGGTGAATTGCCTTCACCTGTGCTCCTGTAGCTGACTCATTTGCTCACCTCAGGTGATCAATCAGAGGTTCAGGCCGTGATTCAGCAGTTCCCATACGGAGACAAAAGCAAACTATTGGCTTCAGTAGCAAAATTTTGCTGTGATACTTCTACATCAAGGTTTTGAAAATGCTAAGTCTCAATTTCCGTCAATCAAAAAGGTGAGGTGTGAAGTTCCGCCTGTGTATCTATCTGCACTTAAATGATATACAAGATCAAGCCGAAATCCCTTTCTAGGCTAAAGAGTAGGAAAAGCAGCCTGCATATAGGTAGCTGGCCTGCTCAGGAACTCAGCTGGAACCCCATATTTCCAGCTCGCTTCCCCATGTGGTCACACAATTCTGGATCACAATAGCTGGACCCAAAGCCCCACAGTCCAACTTGACTCTCCTCCATTATTTTTTTCATTAATATCCAA